>NW_027529175.1:5927937-5934339 GCF_008692635.1 Crocuta crocuta
AACCCTAACAGGACCCTGCCCCCACCCGTCCCCACCTCTGCCCCCACCCACTTACCTACCTACCTGCATTCCGCCTCGCCTACACCCCGCCCGCAGTCACTTTCCTCACCTACATCCTTCCACTGGGACCCCGCCCCTGCCTCACCTGCCCCCTGGCCCCAGGACCCCGCCCCCTCCCAGGAGGGTCCTGCTTCTGTCCCAGTTCTCGCCGCTGTCCCCCCTGGTCTCCCAGGGCCCTCACCACCCCTGAAGTACCTTTTCTTTGCTCAGGGGGCTGGCTGGGGAGCGCGCCTGCAGGCCTCAGCGGACCCCCGCTCTCCTGGTCTGGGGGGCGCTCGCTGCAGTGATTGCCCTGCTCGTCCAGGTGCAGCTCCACGCTGACCTTGGTCTCCACCTTCAGGTGCGGCTTGTCGCCGGGCTCCTCACTGTCGCTCCCGGCCAGGCTCTCGTGGGGCCAGCCGGCTGGGATGTGGTTGGCTACAGTGTCCGCTGTGTCACAGGAATGACGGTCAACAAGTGGGGTCGCTCCCTGCTTGGCCTGGAGCTACACCCCCTGGAAGGTTCCTTAGTGTCCCTCCGTGGGGAGCTTGCATCCGTGGGGGCCCAGTACTCCCAGAGCTGTGGGCCCAACTGGGGCGCCCCCTCCAGGTGCTCAGAGAGCCAAGGTCCTGACAGTGGGGGCCCATCAGCAAGCCCCCACTGCGCCTCAACACCCTGAGCCTCACGCTGGCGCCCGCAGCAGTGATGGCGGTCAGCCTGTGTGGTCCTTGCAATGAGGACCCCCAGACGTCCCTGCCTGTGTTCTGCACATACTGAGGACTCAGCTCTCCCCCGGCCCCCAGCTCACCTTTCGGGGTGCTGTGGACGGGGCCCCGAGCCAAGTCCCATTTGTCTTCGGCCTCCGCCCCGTCATCCTCGCTGTCAGATGAGTGCGAGGAGGCGTAAGAGCTGCTTTGTTCATCCAGGGACAGTTCGCTGTCTGAGTCTGAATCGTGGCCTGCGGGGTAGACAGGAGGGACGGGGGCTCAGGCCAAGGGCAGAGTAGGGCCAGCTGGGCCCCGGGGGGCAACCATCTCCCCACCGACTGCAATGTGACCGCAGACTCCTCCTCAAGGCTGCACGTGCAGTGACCGTGAAGCCCGTGGGTCAGGCAAGAGGTGGCAAGGAGCTGTCACCCACAGCCGCCCGGGAGGGAGATGCCCAGGTTGATGGGGGGCTGCCCTCCAGGGGACACCTACCGTGAGGCTTCTTGGAGCTCCTGGGGACAAAGGACGAGTCTGGCTCCCCATGGCCGCCCCGCACTGGCCCAGAGGACACGCTCAGCTTCTGGCCCCCTTCGTCCCTAGAGAGGATAAGCAGGTTGGGCTCGGCACCACCACTGAGGGGATCGCATGGCATGGCCCTCCAACATCACCCAGCACCTTCTGCACGTGCCAAGACGGCCCCATGGGGCTCTGGAAGGTTCTCTGCCACAAGAGACTCCCAGAACACATGGAGAATTCATCAACTGGAACAGCAGGGGCCCTTCCCGCTGGCTTGGCTGCCTCTGTGTGCCCCGAGCGCTGGGCGCCCGTCCCCCCAAGCCGAGCAAGGGTGCCTGCGGCCTGACCTGACGGTGCTGTCCAGCGAGGCGGTGGACTCGCCCAGGGCCGTGCGGAACATGTTGGGCTCATCGCTGCAGGTGTGGTTGCAGTTGAGGGAGCGCTGGGGGAGGGGACACGGTCATTCGCACAGCAGAGGCCACCGGGGTACAGAGGATGGCGCTGTCCCCACAGCAAGCCCCAGCTAGCACCGACTGTCCCCTGCTGGGCACAGAGTACAGGGGCCTCATGGTGGCCTGGAGGGGAGCGTCCCTCGGCCTCCACAGTGGCCAGAGAATGGCTTCCTTCCCACAGCCACGACCTCTGGCCGGGGTTCCACTGTGCTGCCGCCCTGTCCTCCGAGACCCTGGAAAGTGGGGCTGCAACTGTGACAGACGCCATTCGGTGAACTGTGCTCTGTTCCCAGGACATCAGGGATGGCATCAGGCTCGATGCCACTCTCCCAGAGGGCTCTGTGGTGCCCCCTCTGTGAGGGACCCGCAGACCACGCAGCTGCAGCTAATGCTTGGTCTAGGTGCTCACACGGAACCCCCGGCCAGCGGAGCAGCCTGGACCCCAGGCCCTACGTGGATTCCCTGGGGACCGCCTACCGTCAGAAGGGTGGCCCTCGTGGTGGCCGAGTCATCTGGGTGCAGCTTCTTTCCAGCGAGGACCCCCCTCAGGTGCTTCCGGACCTCCCTGTTGAGTGCGCAGTGGAACAGGAGGACGAAGAGACCCTGGAGGGAGGGGTGGCCGGTCAGGGCAAGGACCGGCCCTTGGGGAAGCAGCCAGGGTCCTGTGGCTGCCACGCTGCACACCCACCTGCCTGGGGACACACAGGACACAGCCCACCAACATGTGCAGATGGCCGCTGCGGCCCGCATAGACCCCCACCCCCTGCCCAGGGCTCCTGCCTGCTCAGGGGGGCGGGGCCAGGGGCCAGGAAGGCCCCCCTGCTTCCAGGCCATCCGAGTCCCCAACATGACATCCTCAGTCAGCTTACTGGGAAGCCCTCAGTGTGAACTGTTAATGGCTAACACCCTCCCTGAGGACGCACGTGGGATTTACTGTCACCTGTGGAGGGAAAATGTGCCCGTGGCACTGGCTGGGCCAGGGACGGTGCCCTGGGGCCCCTGAGAAGTCCCTGGGGAGAGCTGTGTTTGGCACACTGGGGCCCTTGGGGGCGGGACCGCAGGCGGGGAGGCCTCGCCGTCACCCCTGGTCACCGCCCCACTGTGGCCCCGAGTGTCTCGAGAGCGAGGACACGCCCGGATGCTGGGTCCAGGTGTCCCCAGGGACGCCCTTGGGGCATCTCAGAGTAGAGGCAGCACAAGTGACCCACGGCCTCACCAAGGCTGGGCCACGAAGCGGCCGCCAGTGCCCCGGACAGCTGCCCACCTGTAAGCAGCTGAAGACGGCGAAGAGGTAGTGGCAGGTCAGCGCGTCGCTGTTCACGGCCAGCAGCCCCAGCAGCCAGGTGGTGCTGACGAGCAGCAGCAGGAGGAAGGCGGTGCGCAGCAGGGAGCTGGGGGGGGGCGTGGAGTGACTCGGCCTGTCCCCCCCTCCACCAGGGGTCCGCCGGGCTGTCCACCGTGTATCTACCCCCTCTCTCCCTTCCTAAGACCGTTTTACAGCGCCTCGCCACTTCTCCACTGCTACATCACCATCACCAACCCAGAAAGTTCAGAGGCCCCGCCCACGCCCTGCCTGACCCCACTCTGCTGTGTCCAGGCACCTCGGCACCTCCCCACACCCGCTGTCATTCTCCCTTCCCTTTCCATCCCGATCTGTTAACGTGACGCCGGTGAGGGGGACGGAGCCCGGACGTCAGCCTTCCCTTCTCCCCTCAGCATATGGACCAGCAAACGCTGCGGGTCCTCCGCCCCAACGTTTCTGGGATCCCCGCGTCCCTCTCCCCCACAATGCGCTGCAGGGCTCCCAGCCTCTCCCCACTGCAGCCGGGCCGCTGGGTGACGGGCGGGCGCTCTCCAGACCGAGTGTGCAGACCCGCACCGGGGTCAGTGTGGGCACCCACTCACATGACTCCTTTCCTTTCGTAATAGTGGTGCTTTCTCTGACAGGCCACCTTTGCAGACAGGACAAAGAGGACTGTGTTGACCTGAAAAAAAGTTACAAAAACCAAAGTCAGGCGGCCAGCTCGTGGGTATCGCTTCAACAGATCTCCGCAGACCAAATGCCCTGGAGGGTCTGTGCCGGCGTCTCGAGAGGCTGGAATGGGAAGGCTTCGGGGCCCCCACCCTACCTGCCCACAGCGACCCCGGGATGGGGGTGGTGCTGGACACCGAGCGGCCTCACCGTGGACCTGGATGCGGAAGGAAACCCCAAATCCACAGGCCTAAGGGCAAGGCCTCATCGCCGTGAATCAGCCTTTCCTGCCCAGCAGGCCCCTCTGAAGAGCCAGTGGCCCCATGGACCCCCAAGACCCCTTCCAGCCCACACACCCCACTTCCCACATTTCCCAGAACCGTGGGTTCTGCGGAGTCCCAGACTCACAATTATAACCGTCCCAATGGGCCCAGCGAAGCTCCAGATCAGGGTGTCTCGAAGGGACAGCCAGCAGAAGTCTGGGTTTCCATAGCCCTGGGGGTCCAGGCCCACAGCGAGTCCTGCACGGGGTGGGGCGGTGAGGCCACACGCGGGGGAGGCCCCTCCTGGGCGGCGCGTGGTCACAGGTGGGCATTCCCAGCCCTGCACACACACGCATGCACGCACACACACACTCCATACAGACCACACACCCCCCCTCATACCCCAGGTACACCATACAGACCACACCCACCCATGTAGATCACACGCACATACATACATACTACATACAGACCCCATAGACCACACACAAACCACACATATGTACACATGCTACAGACCACACCCCCACATACAAACCACACATACCACACACACACACTACACACGACTTACGACACGGAAAGCACACACCCCACACACCACTTATAGATCACACGTAGCTCACGTGGCCCAACCACACATACCTTACAGACCACACCCCAGATACAGAACACATACTCTACATACAGAGTGCACGCATACACGGCAGAGCGTGTACACAGGCATGCCCCACATGCAGCACACACGTGTGTACATACAGCACATACAGACCACACACCCCACACAGACCACATACACACACGTGCATACTACACACAGACCACACGTACCAAACACACACACGCCACAGGCACACACATTCATACCTGCCCACCCACCCACACAGTGGGCAGACACGGAGTTTTTGTCTGTTAGCTGCCACAAACAGAACCCTGAGCAGACCCGCCCCAGTCCCAGGGAGCCCGCCCCTGACGGGAGATGCGTCCCCGCAGCGCGCACTGAATGATCACGCTCACATGTGCAGACAAGGGCAGGGCCTCCTCTGCCCGGGGCCAGGCAAGCCGGGCACCAATGACAGAGGGGGCCAGGGAGCCTGTTGGCCCAGGACCGGGGTGGGGGGCGGGGGCGGGCTTACCTGAGACGGGCTCCCCTGTCTGCAATGCCACATGAATCCCCCAAACAGTGGTGGGTTCCCTGCCCACGCCACCCCAGCCGAGCAAGTCCTTGAGTCCTCACCTGTGATGATGGCTGGGACACCCCAGCCCACGACGTAATAGAACCTCATGGGCCCGGCGTCGATGTTGCGCACCTCGGTCAGCATGCGGTAGACATGCAGGCTCTCCACGAAGGTCCAGGCAAAGGTACTCATGTAGACATAGTGCAAGACGATGGCAATCACCGTGCACAGGAACTGCGTGGACAGGGAGGGTGGCTCAGCGCCAGCCCCGCACCAGGCGCCGAGGGCCAAACGGCACCGGGTGGGGAAGCAAGCGACCAGATCAGACCACTCTGCAAACATGAGGGTATGGAGGTCTGAGAAAGGAAGCCAAGTGAGCTGGTGTTTCCTGTTTGATCCACCTGGGAATGGCCGGGCACTACCCGTCATGGTGCCTCGGGCTCCCAATGGGGAACGGACGGCAGGAAGTGAGGCAGCTGCGGGCCTCAGGGACCCACTCTGCCACCCAGATCAGTGCCTGGAGCCATCGCAGCCAGGGGGCAGAGGGTAGGCAGAGCCTCTGGTGTTTTCCTGTGAAGCTAGAAACTTGCATTTTCACATCACGGTTCCAAATTCTGATATACTGACATTTAAGGTTAAAAGAAATAGTACAGAGGCAGCTGCTCAGGCTGTGGGCCCCAGGCTGTGACGCTGGCCTTCACCACCACCCTGGACCCTTGTGTGGGTCTCCAGGGTCCAGCAGGTGTGGTCAGACGGAGGGGAGGCCTCACCCTTCGTGACCTCACTGTCAAATAAGTTCATCCTGCCTGCACCGAGTTAACAGAGCCTTATACTTCCTGCTCCCCAAAAGAAGAGAAAGGAAAGGATTTGCTCTGTGTCTGCCCTCAGCTGGGCAGGGCTGCACCTCCAGCCAGTGGACAAGTGCCAGGAGAAAACCAACTTCCGCAGGGCAGCCAAGGGTCAGCATCCCGGCCTCTCCAGGCCTTGGTGAGCCAGCCCGCCCGGTGTCCCTTCGAACGGGAAGAAAGTGGTATCAGGGAGGGGCTGGGGGCACTGTCTGCTCACAGGGAGCCCAGCCTCTTGAGGCCACCAGTGCGAATCCAGTGCGAGGTGCTCTAGGACGGGCCTTGAACAGCTCTGTGCCTGGGCCCAGAGTGGCCTCACATGGAGGAGCTGAGCTGGCCAGGGGTCCCTAGGCTGGCTGGCGGGGAGATGTGGGCAGGTGCCCCCCCCCTCCAGGTCCCAAGAAGTTGGGCAGGTGCTGAGGGGGGAACC
>NW_027529175.1:5934755-6006777 GCF_008692635.1 Crocuta crocuta
TCCCTCAGTCCCACCCACAGCCAGGCTCCACCACCAGGGCTACCCCTCCCCCCAGGCCACAGTCCACCCCATTCATGAGACATTCTGTCCAATCATGGCTGCCGCCAAGTCAGCACTAGCTCCCAGGGTCTCAGTGTCCTACCAAGGGGTCCCCCCACCCCACCCAATAGACACAGGAGCAGGAGACCCAGCCACCACCCTAACCCACACTAGAGGCTGCTCCGCTCAGGTGCCAGCTGTTTGTGGGGCGCTCACCAGAACACACGCTGGCTGGGAGCATGCGTGACACCTGCTGCCATGTCAACCTTACAGGCCAGGTCCTCCTGAACCCCACAGACGTGGGAAGAAATGATTTTAGCAGTGACATGTGTCAAACACCGTACAAAGAAGGAAAAACGGCATCTTGGGTTATGAGCAGACATCCTGCCCTTTGCCTCTGACTCAAGAGTCAGGAGACAGGGTGAGTCTGCCCTTAGTGATGGGCAGGGCCGTCAGGATGCCAAGGGTGAGCCCGGGGCAGAGGGAACCCCACACCACACAGCCCCAACGGCCCCCGTATGCAGAGCACAGCTGGCTCAGAAAAGGGAGAACCATGAGTTTTGCTGGTGTGTTGCCTTAAATAACGTGATAAGTAAACTCACAAAACCACCTTTGGATAAAAAGTGTGAGAAATACATTTTAAAATTTAACGGGGCTGTACACGTATACACTTTTACAGTAAATGTACTACCTTTCGCAGCAATGGAACACAGACAAAATGCTAAAGCATAATAAATCATTTCAGCCTGCCAGTGATCCGGGAGATGAAAAACCTTGCCCAGAGATGGGGCTGTGAGTTTACAGAAAACCATAAAACCCAGGCGCCGAGCCAAGCACCTACGTTATGTGCGGCCGGCACTCCCGCTCTCCGTGCTCACTGGTGCGCGGCTAGCTGGAAAGTTCCTTCCCGGCAGAGGGGAGTCCGTGCCCAACACCAGCGGGCAGCCTCTCTGCATCGCACACATGCTATTTAGCTGCAAGCAATGGCTCGCTACCGACTCCATATTCCCCTCGGCTGAGACCACTCCAGGGCACACTTAAAGGGTTTTGACGAGAGTCGCCTGTCTGCTGCGCTGGGGCAGAGGTGCACCTGCCTGGCCAAATGTGCGGAATCCCCTCCCGGCACCCCCCCGGAGGAGGGCGCTCCTCCCGGCCCCTCGCTAGTCCAGGGGTCACCCTGGTGGGCAGCCTGGTCTCAGCGGGTCCCTCCTCTGCCGGGCCTGCTGCTACATGAGTCACCACTGTGAAACCCAAGGCCTTCAAGGCTGCGTGTGACACACTGCCTCGACCTACCCTCTTCCTCCTGAGGATGTCGGGCCACCTGAGGGGGTCCAATCGGTTGAAACAAATGAGGAGGAGGGGCTCAGGCCTGCACGTGGCCCTGACTGGCCGGCTGGAACATTCCATGTTTTTTTATTCCACTTCCTCTCCTAGGGCTGGTCACGTGCAGGGACGCCTCCCCACACACCTCTCCGCGTTCTCCCCAGACCGCACAGGAGTGGCCAGCCATCCTGAGTGTCTCTCTCACTCGGTGGCGTCCTCACCTACTCATCCCCCTTCCAGAGACCTAAGGCACCTTCCCTCTGGTCTCCGTGCACACTTGGCCATGGCTCCCACCCTCTGCCCTGTGCCTGCTGCCCTGGCTTCAGTGCCAGGCCTCGCCTTCAACCTGCATACCAAGGACAAACAACCCCACCCTGGCTGCGACTGCCCTTGGTCGTCTTCCTGCCATGCAGCTCCGGTCACTCCACAGCACAATGCTGGCGTGGCCCCTCAGGCTCTGGGTGGTACCCGACTGGTCCCCACTTATCCTGGACCCCCCCCCAACTGCACGGTCAGCCCTTCCTGAACCGGGCACAGCCCCCCCCCCCACGTGCCACCATGACACTGTTTTGGCATGGGATACTCGTGAGCCACCGTCTGTGTCCATGTCAGGAAGGTGGGCTCCACGGGCAGGGGCTGAGGGCCTCTGGGATCTGGGTCTCTAGTGGGTTTGACTGAGCGACAATCACTAAGTCCGTGCAGCATGAGGAATGAAGATGCGACCGCCGTGCCACCAGCACCCGGTGACCATGCTGGAAGGGCCCACGGCTCTGCTCAGCTGGCCTTGCATCTCCCCAGGGCTATCAGGGTCGCCACTTGGTGATGGACACATAAGGGAACATGCACCGAGCGAGCAGTGTGCCTTGAACAGTCCCTCAATCTCGAGGGTCCTCACCTGTGAGACGGGATGCTACCACCTCCCGGGGCCCCAGGGGGATCTGGTGGCCCGAGTGTGTGTGCAGAGCCTCGGCACACGGCCTGCACCTCCCCCCCACCCCGTGCCCACTGCAGGTGTGCTGTGACCCTCGTGTTCTGCAAGTACCCTTCATAAAAATGGAAAATTGCTTTGCCTCCAGTCAGGTGCTGCCTAAGCCATAAACCTCCAAATTCCTAGCGCTTCTCTCTCCTACCTGTCACATCGGCTGTTCCCCACCCCACCCCCTGGGGACCTTGCTGCAACCAGCAGCCTGTCCCTCCCTGCACCCCGCTGACACACCAGGGGCTGAGATCTCTCGCATCCCACAGAAGGCCCAGCAGCCCTGGGCCCCACAGCTAACCTCCCACTGTCCCTCCGGGCCAGCCCACTCAGCATCTACGCTCCGGTCACTTCCACCCACTCCTTCGTAAGTTACAGGCCCCAGCCTTGGAGAAGGGGGGACCCTCAAGGAGAGGAAGCATGGGGGCCTCACCGGGTTTCCGGTCTGGGTGATCCCAATCACGAAGACCAGCTGGGAGAAGAACAGTGCCACAATAAGGTTCTTGTGGATGCCGTGCAGGTTGGAGCGCAGCGTCCGCACCAGTGTCAGGAGGACGAAGGCCACCAGCAGGGCGGCCAGGGACAAGGACACGGCAGTGTAGGTGACGATCTTCAGGGGCAGGACCTCTCCGTGCTGTGGGCAGGGGGGCAAGGCAGAGGGATGTAAGGGTCTTGCTCAGACGCGGGTTTTGTACGATACAGAACAGTGACGCAGTGATTATCACGGACAGGAGCCAACACGACCCTGAAACAGTTCTCAGGCTGGTGAGGAACTGAGAACAAAAGCCAGATGAATTGTTGGGGGCAGAGGGTAAAAAATGAGTCCCAGAGAGGGATGGGGGGCGGGGCACAGCACGGCGAATGGACCGCCCACTTAAACGTGGCTGAGGCCGTGCACCTGTGTTATGTGTATTTTGACATAATAAAAAAACACATCGGGGCGCCTGGGTGGCTCAGTCGGTTAGGCGTCCGACTTTGGCTCAGGTCATCATCTCACAGTTCGTGGGTTCAAGCCCCGCGTCGGACTCTGTGCTGACAGCTCAGAGCCTGTAGCCTGCTTCACATCCTGTGTCTCCCTCTCTCTCTCTGACCTTCCCCTGCTCATGCTGTCTCTCTCTCTCTCTCGGAAATAAAACATTAAAAAAAATTTTTTTTTAAATAAAAAACCCCCACAAACACAATGAACACAGACACCTCACACGTGAATCCTACGCTCAGGAGATGCTGAGACTGCCTGCCCCAAAGTCTGAGCTGAGAGGGACTCCTTCCAAACAGACTCTCACTTGACACGGAAGACAGATGAGCTCCAGCTGCACCGACTGGAACTGTCTCCAGGACACTTGTCCTGGGCCCGGTGCCCTGGCCGAGTTTTGGACCTTGGGAAACAACCAGCTTCGACTCTCTGGTAACTTCCAGAAAGTATTGTTCTGAACTCATGACTCAAACAGATTTGCGAGCTGGGGCACCCAGGGTAGGGCTGGGAGCTGGGACCGGGTGGGGACCGGGTGCCGAGGGCTCAGGAATCTCTCCTTCTGCAGCCTGTGCAGGTGTGGCACTGGGGTGGCCCAGAGGCTGCACCCAAAGGGCTCTGGACCTGAGGCTCAGGAGCAGGGAGCAGGGAGTCCTAGTCTAGTTTGACTTCTTGTCCCTGAATTTTGGCTCTCCCCACCTGTGAGTGTGCTCCTGGCCCCATCTAGCTTCCTGGCTAGGGGAGGAAGGTCCCCCCCCAGCCCGCCCTCACGTAGACAAAGGCCATGAGGCTCCCTGCTCTTAAGTGCCACCTGCTCACAGGGGCTCCATGGCCAGGGAAAGGCTTGATGGCACACCCTTCACTCTTGTCACCCCGGCCACCATCAGCAGCAACCTGTGGCTGTTACTCTCCCAACAATGGGACAAAAACTTGGTCCCCTGCACACCAGAGAGCCTGGGAGGGATAGTGGCCTGGCGTCCCAGGACACATCCCAGGTCTGAAAAACAGGTGACAGGTGAGGCCACCCAGGCCTCCCTTCTGGCTCTGAGACACCAGCGTCAGCACATGTCTGCACCCAGGCTGACGTCGCTGCCATGCCCGCTGGTGGGGCCCGCTGCCCTATTCACCCCATTCACCTGCAGGCTGACAGAGGCTGGCTCGCATTCCCAGGCTGCGGAAAATGAGAGGAGGTCAAACGTCAGTTGGCCTCAGTGCCTCCTGACCGAGGCCCCTCCTTTGAGTCTCTGGGGCAAGTGTGCGAGGTGCTAACAGGAGACACTCCCTTTGTTCCAGCCAGTCGGCTCTTTTCTCCCTTAAAATTTAAATTGGGGTAGAAAAAGGGGCGCCTGGGTGGCTTAGTCGGTTGAGTGTCTTGACTTCAGCTCAGGTCATGATCTCCCGGGTCATGGTTTCCAGCCCCACGTTGGGCTCTGTGCTGACAGCTCAGAGCCTGGAGCCTGCTTTGGATTCTGTGTCTCCCTCTCTCGGCCTCTCCCCAACTCATGTGCTCACTCACTCTCGCTCTCTCAGAAATAAATTAAAAAAAATAATAAAGCAGAGTAGAAACAGAACACAGAAAATCCTGCTTTGCAGTGAGGATCAATTCCAGGGCTTTCTTTTCAGTCTGGGGCTCAGGGTCTCTCACTATGGGTTTTAATTTACAACCCAGGCTCTTTGAGAACTCTTTCCCGGGAGTTTTGTTCCGGAAATCCCGGCCAACTCTGGCCAACCCTCCCAAACGGAGTTTTTAGTCGTGGCTGGGGTTTGTTGGAAATGCCTGGGAGAGAAGATAGGGCTCATCGAGGGGACACGATGTGGGGGAGGCTAACTTTGAGAAGGGATTCATCCCTGGACACACTTGCCAGAGGGGCAGGGCTGCCCATGGGGCCGCGCCCACCTCGCGTCTGGAGACATCCATGAGCACGGCGAAGCTGGTGGTGAGGCTGCAGCGGCAGGCAACGTGGGTCCGGTTCCGGGACAGAAGCTCGCAGCCCTTGGCCGACCACCCTCCTGTCCCCCCGACGCTGCAGAGAAAAGGCGGGCATGAGGTGGCTCCTTCCTCAAGGGGGCATCTCCAAGGCCCAGCTGCCCCCGGGGGAGCCCGAGATAGGAGCCACAGGCACCGGCTAGGCAGACAACAGCCGTCGGGACCGTGTGGACACTCTCCCTCCCTCTCACGGCTGGGGAGCGCCTCTATCCTCTGAAGTTCACGGTCTATGCGTCATCTCTCAGTAAAACTTTAATGTGATGTCTCAGGTCACCGGATGCCCCCTTTTGTCAAAAATATTAGTGGGTACAATGGCTGCTTTGTACTTTAGTCTTCTTGTGAGTCCGGGTAGTTTACGAAATAATATCTCACGTTCATTTGACACTTTCATCTGTGGATTGCACAATGTTTTATGGCCGTGCCTAGAAGCAGGGGCTGATTATGACTCCCGTTTTACTGATGGGAAACCCTAGATGACAAGCTGCTGCGGGCATGTCTCGCCCTCAGAGAGAGCCCTGCCCTGACTCTGGGAAAATCAAGTTAAGCTCTCTGATCCTTAGTTTACTCATCTGTGAAATGGGATGTGAAGGCTAACACATGTTTGCCAAGAGCTCTAAGATCTGGGGATGACAGGGACCGCAGAGAGCAGACAGAGCATAATTAGAGCAAGAGCTAATTGCCAGGATTCAATCAAGCGACCATGAGAGACTGCCTAATGGATGCCAAATAGGCCTTCACTCTTCCCTCGAGGTACAAGTGGGTCCTTCTTTCTCTCTTTTGTAAGCCAAGTGTCTATTATACTCCAGACACGATGCTGGGTGCTCATTAACTAGAATTCGGAAAATAAAGGAACAGCCGAGCCTGTGTCCCAGCGTGAGCCCCTTGTAGCCCAGCATCTGCACGCTCACCCTGGTGGCCAGCTCCCAGCATGGCGCGGCCGGAACCCGACTCGATCCACGTGAACCCCAATGTTAAGGAATGTCCGTGTGGCAAAGAAACAAATTCCCAAATACACAAAATTCCATCCTCACTTTAAGCACAGGGATGGGGGCGGGTATGGCCTCTGAGGGGTAACAACAGCCCCAGTGGCAGCTGGGTTGATCTCAAAGGTGGACAGACTGAGACCAGGGACCCTTCTGTTAAAAGGATGCCACCCCCCCCCCCCCCACATCTGGGACTTCCTGCTGTCGGTGGAAGGGCCCCTGGGCCCTGTCCCTGACTCCTGCCTCGTATACGTGTAAAACGGGCCCCTGCCTCATCGGGGGGGGGGCGGGGGGGACAGGCACTCGGGAACTGCTGGATGGCAGAGTCCTGCACGGCCTTATCCCTGTGCTGACCTTCCCGGGGGACACCTATGAGTGTCTGTGCACTCCGCGTATGCCCGTGTATACACAGATATGCATGTGCGTACGCGTGACTGTGTGTAGGTGATTCTTCCGACACCCCCAGGACGAGCCTCCTGCCCCATGAGGGGCTGGAAAGGGAACAGCAGGCCACAAAAGGCAGCCCCATGAGATGCTCTGCCGACAGAGCACTGGGGCTGCAGCAGTGAGCCCCCTACACACACACAAACGCGCTCCCGGCTCCTTGCGTCAGCCTCACGTGATGGAGTGGTTCCAGAACACGCAGACCGGCTTGGTGCGCTCCTCGGTCTCCAGCAGGATGTGCTCCACCAGGACGGGCCTCTCCAGGGGGCTGGGCAGCGGGGCCCCCTCACTGTACACGAGCGCGCTCACTACTGGTGTGTTAATGACTGGCCGGTTAGGCAACCTGGAGTGGGGGGGGGAGCGGGAACACAGGGAAAGACGCTCAGAGACACTCGTCTAAACCCTGTGCCAGCACCCCTGGGACTGTACACAGGCAGACGTCTTTCCAGAAGGAACAGAGCCGGGGCCTTGGCCACTGCTCCGGAGACGAGCCTGGACCATGGCAGCAGCTCAGTCACTGCCATAGCATGTGTGGGGGACATGTCACCTCTGGGTCTAAGGCGGACGTCGGGCATTTAAAAATGAAGGCAATGAAGGGGCTCCTGGGGGGCTTAGTCAGTTAAGCATCCAACTTCAGCTCAGGTTATGATCTCACATGGGTTTGACCCCCTGTGTCGGGCTCTGTGCTGACAGCTCAGAGCCTGGAGCCTGCTTCTGATTCTGGGTCTCCCTCTCTCTCTGCCCCTCCCCCGCTTACACTCTGTCTCTTTCTCAAAAAATAAACGTTAAAACATTTTTAGGGTTGCCTGGGTGGCTCAGTTGGTTGAGTGCCAACTTTGGCTCAGGTCATGATCTCTTGGTTTGTGGGTTCGAGCCCCACGTCGGGTTCTGTGCTGACAGCTCAGAGCCTGGAGTCTGCTTCAGATTCTGTGTCTCCCTCCTTCTCTCTGCCCCTCCCCTGCTCATGCTCTCGCTCTTCCAAAAACAAAATAGAAATTAAAAATAAAATAAAAATAAAAAATTTTTTTAAATAAACTAGAAGAGAAGGAACACGTGCACGCGAGGATGTCGCTGCCCCCTGACGTATAGCTGCAGAAATCCTGGAAACGACCAGAGTGGGAAATAATTACAGCCCATGGTGGAATCTCATCTATCCACGGAGGAGGAGGAGTATAAAGACCCTCAGAGCCAGGGACACGTGTGGAAAATGACACGACAGTTGGAAAGCAAAGCCTCAGTGGGTGCCCAGCTCTGATGGGGGCCATGAAGCCTCTGTGGGCATTTGTTTTTCCAGAAGAATTAGGGCAGCTGGCGGCCTGGGGCACACAGGGGCGGGCGGACAGTCCCCCAAGCAGGAATTACACTGTGGAGCCCAGGGGGGCAACGGCATCCATCGAGGCCCGAGTGGGGTGTGTGCTGGGGAGGGGGTGTTCCTGGCAGAGACAGCAGCACAGGCGAAGNGCTGTGGTCTGCAGCCTTACGCCAGGGTCCTGGGGTAACGTCCTCATGCAGTCGGGTGGCCTTACCGGAGGCTGCGGCGGTCAGGGTCATAGTGCTCAGGCAGGAGCTGCCCCAGGGTCCGGTAGATGATGACCAGGGCGACAGCGAACCGGCCCGGCTCATCGGGGTGCCTCTTCCGCCTCCTGAACGGGGCCTCCCTCTCAGCGCCAGACCCCGGGGGTGCCGTCTGCAGGGCGGCCTTCCGAGCAGCCGGCCTGGCCGTGGGGCCCTCTGCAATGTAAGCTGAGCATGAGGATGGGGGACAGATGCCTGTGTTCCCACCAAACCGCATCCTACGTGAGCAAGCGCTGCCTGAAACTAGATGTTCTGGAGGAACAGCAGGTGGCTCCTCAAAAGATTAATCACATTAAAGCCCCACATGACCCTGAAACCCCACTTCCGGGCATGTGGCCTGAAGAGCCAGCGCAGGGAATACCCATGGCGGGACAGGGTTCAGCCTTACGGTGGAAAGTATGGCCACCTGCCACCACATGCATGAGCCCAGAACACACGATGCTTGGTGGGAGGAGCCCAGTACTGTGCGATTCCCCTTCTGTGGGCATCGGGAAATGCACAGAAAGTATGAGAGGGGCTACTGGGGGGCAGGGCGGCGGCTGAGTGTCTCGTGGGGACAGTTTCCACAAGATGCAAGTTCCAGGGCTGATGGTGATGGTGGCTGCAGATTGTAGCTGAACTCTGCACCCACAGGTGCTTAGGATGGGATGCTTTATGTATATTTCACAGCTCAAAAAGAGGCAACGCCTGTCACAGGCTGACCGGCTCATCCTATCCCCTGGGGACAGGGGTCTCTGCTAGGGCTGCCCGGGGAGCATGCGGGAGGGACAGGGTGCCGTTCATGTGGGCCTGTGTCCCACGCTTTTATCCCATGTGACTCACAGGCGTGTTGTAAGTCATATGTGCTCCAGGGATATAAGAGGCCAGGCAGAGACCGCGTCAGTACGTTAGTACACGTACTGTGGGGCGTAGATGCTTAAACGGTCTTGCCGCTGACTGGAGCGTGAACCACGGGTGCTGGAGACCCTGGTCCAAACCTTCCCCAGTCCCAGTGTCCACACGGGGCCACAGGACGCACTATTGGCCCTGCCCGTCCCACCAGCAAAGGGACACTCCCCTGTGATGCTCTGTGAACCTGACCACACTCGCCACCATTCTCAATGGCTGACAAAATGCCCCTGGCAGCACTTGGTGCAGTCACCCCCACAGACATCCAGACCATCCAGCACTGAGCACGTGTTGCTGAGCACAGGCTCCAGGGAGGAGAAGGGCTGAGCCCTAAGGGGAGGGGCCCTGGGAGGGGCAGGGCCCCGGGAGACAAGCCTGTGGAAGGACCGTGAGGGGCGGTGGGGGCGGGTCTCATCCCTGCCCCCCATCCATGGAGGGAGATGTTGCACACTGAAAGGCCCCAGCCCAGAACAGCTAACTGATCCCCGCACACCACCATCTGACCACTGGTGTCTGCCCCACCGAGGGGGGCACACATACCTTCAACCTCCCAGCCCTGCTCAGCCCCACTGGGGCTGTTCAGCGGCACTGGCTATGGGGGCGGGTGGGACAGGAGGCTCTATCTCCAGGGTCACTGTTTTCCAAGGTCTGTGCTTAGTGGCTTTCTGGAAGGTCAGTGCAGGAAGCTGTAGCCGGGCCTCCTCACCGGGCCAGCTGACCCTGCCTGGGCCTCCACTGCTGGGCTCAGACTTGACCTGGATGGATGCTTCACACGGCAAGAACATTTACAAGGTCTTCATTCCCGATGATCCCACACAGTGGGGACCAAGGAAAGATGCAGACTCAGCTCCCTCTGGTCCTGCCTGCCGCCTCATCCAGTTGCTTCTAGAAGTAGGAGACAGTCTGGCTGCCGGCAGAGGCTCGCCAGGGCTCCGTTGTCCTCCTCCAGGAGGGCAGCCACCTCCATGGAGTATTGCATCACGCTAGAGGCCGCAGTGGGTGCTCTGGACAGCGTCCCGGGTCATGGTGGCCTCTAGGGAGCGCCCCGGCCCTTCCCACTGTTCGCTGGGGCCTCCGTGACGGGCTGGCTCCAAAGCGTCAGGTCTGGACTGGCTCACTGCGTCTCTGACTAACCCATCAGCTGGCAGGTGGGTCCCAGAGGCTCCCCTCGGGCAAGGCATCTGGGCCAAGGGTATGCCATGGCACGGGGACAGAAGGGGCCCAGTGTCCACAGCTGGGACGAAAGCCTGTCTAGGGGACAGTCTGGGCAAAGAAAGATTGGGGCCAAGGTGGGAAGGTCAGGGTCTGGGCCAGCCGGGCAATGCCTGAGGCGGCGGGTGAAAGGCTGGCAGAGGCCAGGCCTTGGAGCCAAACCCTAGGTGAGAAGGACAAGCGGGTCCTCCAGGAGGGACAAAAGCAGACAGTGGGGCGCCAAGGGGTCTGGGCGCTGGGCACCCCCTCCACTTCCTGTAAGCTCTCCAACCGCATCTCACCATCATTTTTGGCTACGAGCTTAGGATACTTTTCCTCTGCTTCCCTGCCACGTGGTGAGTCAGGTGCTCTCAGAACCTGGAGGGCGAGGGAGGTCACAGGAGCCCGGAGGCCGGGTCTTCCCATCAACAAAACAACTGTCGGGATTTACTACGTGGTGGTGATGGTGTAGCTAACCGACAAGTTGAATAAAACACCACGTATGGGGCAGAGGGGCCCTGAACGTCAGCCAGCAGCTGTCCCAAGGGCAGCAGGTACCAGAAGTTTCTCTCATGGGATCTTTGAAAGCCAATTAGGCTCTTGCGTGTCCTTTCCTGATGCCACAGGACTCCATCCCAGTGACAGGATGACCCGGGGGTCAGTTCAGAAGCAGAACCACTGACAATGTCAGAAAAAGAGCCTGCTCTTTAGGTCAAGGAAGCCATGTTTGTAGGTGCACATGTACATCACTTCTGAGGACACTGATGAGAGCTGGAGACCCAAATGGGTCCCAAATTATTTAAAAGATGGGGTCAGTGTCAAGGTGGACCCTACATCAAAGGACCTGGGTGGCTCGGCAGTGGAGCGTCCGACTTTGGCTCAGGTCATCATCTCACGGTTCGTGGGTTCGAGTCCCACATCGGGCTTTGTGCTGACAGCTCAGAGCCTGGAGCTGCTTCAGATGCTGTGTCTCCCTCTCTCTCTGCCCCTCCTCCCACTCATGCTCGCTCGCTCTCTCTCTCTCTCAAAAACAAGTAAGCATTTAAAAAAATTGAATAAGAAAAGTTAGCACTTTAATAATAATACCACAGAACTGGCAAAACTAATTTACTAAAAACATTTCAGATTTTAAATTTTTCCTTACAAAATGTTACAAGCCCCTGTATTTTGAGACTTATCTGGAGTGCCTCGGTGAAAAATACTTAAAAAAAATTCCAAATGTTTAATTAACATTACTCTTTGGTAGTATAACCCTAACCCAGGACTGAAGAATCGGCTTGTGTTTGGAGGGGCTTGTGTTTTGGGTGGATTCTAAAATCTTACAGACAGCTTTTCCCTGCACGCCAGGGTAGACTAGCTCACACACAACCTAAGCACTCTCTCGTGTACCCCATTATGAATTAGCCAAGCATCTGTAAGACATGACCCCCCACGGCCACTTGGGTCTGACGCCAGCCATTGCCCTACGGCTGGCTCTCCGACTTCAGGGTAGGCTTGTGACGCACCCACACAACATGCTCTACTAATGAGACCTGTTTTGCTTCTTGTAGCAGGACCTTCGGAGGAGCCCCCCACCTCCTGAATGGGGGACCCTCAAGGGCAGCTGTGGCATCTACAGGGCTCTACCTTTCCTGTCGGGTGGCCTGAAGAAGTCCGCTGAGAAGAACACGGAGGACTCCAACTCCTTCGGGAACTCGTCACGAATGTCCTCGAAGCGTGGCACCCTGGCTCCCGTGAAGTTGAATGTGTCAAAGACATCCACGGCAAGAACTGTGGGGACAGGCCACCCTCATCATCCATCCCCAACCCCTCCCACCGACAGCTCCCTCCACAGTCACCGTTTCCAGACCGTGGAGCCGCTGCCCTGACCAATGATCTTTCCAGAGAATCCACTTGTACTTTTCCATGTTCTTCAGGCCCACCAAGAGTCACACACCATGAGGGCTACATGTGAAGTGACAAATCACAGGGCATTGGGGACCATCTGCCTGGGGTCTCGGGAGGAGTGAGGTGCGGAGGCGGGGCACTGAGCAGAGTCACCTTCTGGCCCCGGCCCACGCGTGTCAGCCCTGCAGCTACTGTGCCTTACAGACTACAGGGACAAACTGCTATGGATGCAACAGTAATTCTCTCCCTGTCTGGCAGAGACAGGACCCCAGCAGGCGCCAGAAGGACCCAAAGACTATGGATTCCTGTTTGTTCTTGGACACTGACAAGCCTGAGGCTGTTGGGGCACCTCTGTCGGGGCTGACCTCACTGTTCTGAGGGGCCTGGTGACTAAGACACCAACAGTTACCCCCAGGAGCCCCAGGGCAATTCCCAAAGTCATTTCACTGAGCTGTCTGGTTCAACACCTCCCCCCACTATGAAGGGGGACCTCAAGCCACCCACATGAGCAAGGGCTGGGCTCCCACCCTGTGTCCAAGTCTCATCCCGCCTGGAGGCCCGCTCCTGACCCTCCTCCAGGGCAGACCCAAGAATGCCCAGGACGTTCACCCTTCTTCCATGCCCTCAGTGCTGGCGGGGTCCTGAGCCCACCCCCACCACAGCACAGGGCAGGCCAAATCAGTGGTTCAGAAGTCCCCAGGGTGTCAGAGTGCCTGAACATCTTCTAGGCACATGTGAGGCCACTTCCGGGGTAAGGCTCAGTCAGGTGATGACTTCCTGTGATGGATATGCGTAAAGCAATCCCTGGTGCTGCCCGAGTGCCCCCACTTGGGTGCCTAATAAGCATTTGCAAGAGGAGACAAAGACCCTCCGCCAGTAGGGAGGGTGCCATCCCCCAGGGTTTTTGCGAGCTCTGTCTGGGTGGATGGGGGGGGGGCCTTGCTCCCCATGAAGGAACCCGACCATGTAAACCCTTGGACCTCAGAATAGCACATCCTGGGAGCTGGGGGTGACTTGGCTCACAAGGTATCTGCTCTGTGGGCCTTCAGCCCCCAACTCGGGAAGGGCAGATGTTCCCGTACCGCCTGCGCCTCATCCTTCCCGGGATCTATGTTCCCCTGCCCCTGCCCGAGTGAGCCCAGAGCGCTGGGTCTGCAGCCGGACCCCTCGCCCACTTCCCTAAACAGCCTCACACCCAAGTTCCGGAAGGCCTGTGGAGCCCCAGGGCTCAGCCTGCAGTGTTTCCCCTGAGCTGCCCCCGGATTCTCCGGGCGTGTGCATCTCCCAGGTTCACACAAACGGGACAAGGAGGGTCCTGTCCCCCTTTCTGTAGAGAAGGAAACAGTGGGTGACCCTTTCCTAAAGACGACAGCCTAGCAGGCCCCCCACCCCCTCCGGAGCACAGCGCACACCCCAGCAGCTGGCGGCCCTTACTCATGTTGGAAGTGACGATGACGAAGGGTCTCAGGTAGGTCCTGCGCACATTCCGCGCCACGTTGCCAAAGTAGGCCTCGAAGCGCTTCAGCAGCTGCACGGCACCCGCCTCGCTCCGCTGGATCTGCTCCCACGCGGCCTGGGTATCCGGGGCCAGGAGGGCACTGCCTGCCTGGACCACGTCCTGCTCAGACACACAAGACGACACTCAGCTGGTGAGCAGGGCCGAGAGCATGCCGGGCTCGGGAAAGCCTCCAGCTCGCCAAGACCAGGCCAGCCCAGGCTCAGGGACAGGGAGACATCGTCCCTGTCTTCCAGGTCAGAGGCAGGGGCCATGTGTCACGAAGAAGCCCTGCTGAGGACGTCCCCATGTACCTTCCACGGCGTGGAGGAGCCAAAGCACGTGGAGAATTCAGCTGCATCAGAATCCCACCTACCCTCACCGCCCCTCTGCTGACAACGGTGCAGCCCAAGGACACAGTGTGGGTGACCCTGCGGTGACACTCCTGACCCCCCATCCCCACGTCTCAGGGTTTATATGAACTGAGCTATCGACAGGAGCCCCAGAATGAAACCCAGGAGAGGAGCTTCTGTTTACAAAGAAGCAGAAATAGAAACAAACTCCACTGGCCTAAACTCAGACTTGGACTGAAATGCAATCAAGGGGACCCTGCCTTGCTGTGGATGGAGAGGTTCCCTGGTGGGAGGGGCTCTGCGTGGATAAGAGGGCACCATGGGGGTCTCTGTGACGACGGGGAGGATCCCTGGGGTCTCTGTGAGGACGGGGAGGATCCCTGGGGTCTCTGTGAGGACGGGGAGGACCCTGGGGTCTCTGTGAGGACGGGGAGGGTCGCCTGGGGTCTCTGTGAGAACGAGGAGGGTCCCCTGGGGTCTCTGTGAGCACGGGGTCCCCTGGGGTCTCTGTGAGGACGGGGAGGGTCGCCTGGGGTCTCTGTGAGGACGGGGAGGAGGCCTGGGGTCTCTGTGAGGACGGGGAGGGTCCCCTGGGGTCTCGGTGAGGACGGGGAGAGTCCCCTGGGGTCTCTGTGAGGACAGGGAGGGTCCCCTGGGGTCTCTGTGAGGACAGGGAGGGTCCCCTGGGGTCTCTGTGAGGACAGGGAGGTCCAGAGAGGAGTCCAAGGGAAGCACAGGTGACACTGCTCACTGCCCCGCAATTTATAAACATCAGGATGAATGAGCGTCTCCTCACTAACCATTCCAAACAGACTATTCTTAGGGGCCAGTTACTTAAACACAAAACAGGACGCTCTTTGTAGGAGACATCCTCTGAAAGTAGACCCTCGAGGTGGAAATGCAGACTCTGGAGCCCCCTCACAACTTGTGTGTCCCTGGTGCTCTCTGCCTCAGTTTCCTTACTTGTAAAATGAGGCAGTAACCACGCTGTATCACAGAATGTGTGAGAGTGAGGGGCTGATTCACATAAACCACACAGGATGCTGGTACTGAGCAGTCAGTGGCCACGACTGTCTCCACCACTGAGATCGTGACCTGCCCGTGCCCTCGCCTAAATGCCCCTAACATCTACCATCAACCTCACTGGCCCTGGTGGCAGCTAAGGTGCAGAGTCAACTTTTGCCTTAAGGGTGCTAGGTACAGCCACCTTGAATGCTGAGCGCAGACCCTGCCAAGCCCCCACGGGGCACCTGCGCCCACAGCGTGTCCTCAGCCGGCGGGGCCTCCCCGAGAGCTACCCGTCCCATGCCCTCACCTCGTGGAAGTGGGCGTCCCGCGTGGCTGCCAGCTCAAAGCCCTGCTGGCCACTCTCATGCAGCAGGACACGGCCCAGCAGCTGGGAGGCCGTCCGCACGTCGCTGCCAAAGAGCGCCCCTGTGTGCTGGGTGGCATTGCGCAGCGCCTTGGCCAGCCGCAGGGACCGGTCGCTGTCCATCCGCGTCTCGTTACGACTCAGCTTCTCATTCTGGAAAGAAGGAGCGCATGAGGCATTTGCACAGCTGGTACAGTTACTCAGAAATCTGTTACTTTCTGGTAGAAATGTCCTTGTCACACGAGGACTTTAAAAATCCAAAAACCAAAGATGAACTCTGGCTGTGAGCTACAGAATCACAAAGGAGGGGCCGTCAGGCCAAAAAGAGGCCACCAAGGGAAGAAGCCCAGAGAAAGACGGGACAAATGGGTGAGATCAGGGGCAGAGGACCGGAACATGGGGACTCTGCGTTTCCAGATCCAGGCGGAGGGCGGGTCCCGACAGGGAGAGCAGCCGCGCTCCACCATGGGTGCCCCGAACAGACGTGGGTGCCGATGTTCCCAAGCCTCGCCCAGCCCCCTGCCAATAGGGTGGCCTCGCGCCCGCGCCCTACTGTACCCTGTCTGCACACACGCCCCCGTGGCCCGGGCCTACCAGAGCTTTGAGCTCCATGAAGGAGATGGTGGTGCAGTTGAAGAGGTCCGGGGGCAGCCAGCCCTTCTCCCCGCTGCAGTGCCGGACTGCGTTCCCTAGGAAATGGGGAACAGAGAGGACACCCTAAAATTCCAACTGTTAATTATGCTTGTTTATCTGAATGCATGTTAACCCCGTGTGTTCACTGGAGATGTGAACTCCAGGTGTGATGCACGCCCCTGGGCTGCCCTGGGGCCAGGCAGGTGCCATGGCCACAAAGCCCACTCTAGCTCTCTCCCCTCACACCAGGGGCCACATGGGCTGCCCAGTGATTACGAGCAAACACGTGAGCAAGTCCATGAGAAGAGAAATCAGATCCATCATTTGCTAAATGACGAAGTGTCCATGTGCCTCATGCCTGCCGCAAATCTGACTCTAGCATGTGGTCTCACTGGATCTCCCGACACTCCTCGGGGCGCGAATGTGGCTCCCACCCCGTATCACAGAGAACCCAGTGCTGGGAACAATGAAGCAGCCTGTCCGATCCTGGCCACTGTGCTCTTCATGTCTGCATTAACAGCTTTTTTGTCACTGATGGTTAAGGAAACAAAGTTTCATCAACACAGAAAATCCCGAGTTCCTATGCTTTGGCCACGCCTCCCGCAAGCCACACGCCTTGACCAATTTCCCGCCTGGAACAAATGCCACGGGCCACGGCACTTACCCATGGATCCCTTGGGGCATGGTACTGCAGCCGGCTGCCCGAATTTGGTCTGTGGCCACCAGATGCCGGCCTCAAATGCTCTGGGACATCCATTGTAGATCACTGGGGTACAGGGGGAAAAGAGGGCTGCTCAGCGGGGGCTGGCTGTGCCCGTGAAGGTGTAGGGCTCCCCACATGCTCCACCTGCATCAAGAACTGGACCCCTGCAACACCCCCATCGGTGTGAGAACGTGGGAGGGGGTGACCCTGGCTCTGATCCATGCCCACCGCCGGGGCCAGGTCAATAGAAGCCCCCATGGAAACAGACAGATTAGGAGGCTGCTGACCTCTCCCCAAGCCCCAGGAGTGTGTGGTGCCCACGGGGGCACGCAGTGCACAAGGGGACATGGGTGCGCACACACCCAGCAGCCCATCCCCGTGATGTGGCCCGAGGGGCTCAAGGGGCAGCTCGGACCTTCACAGCCAAGCATGGTGACCTCAGCGAAAGGGTTGTCACAGCGGTTACACTGACGGCCGATGACGCCAGACTTGCAGACACACTGCCCAGTGTCCATGTCACAGGCGCGGCTGTGGGAACCGTGCGGGAAGCAGTCACAGGGCAGGCAGGCGTCCTGATCCGGGGGCCTGTAGTAATTCTCCTGCAAAAGCCAGAAGCAGCACGTGGGACTCCACATACCAGCGGGGGCTCTACACCCTCAGATTCTTCCAAAGCGCATCACCTTTACAGCATCGCTCCTCTCCCCACTGTCCTCCACCCACATCCCCCCGCGGGGGGCTTCTCAGGCGCCCACCAAGCCAGATGGGGCAGGTGCATTTTCCAGGAAAGCACCCTTCTAACTTCTCAGCCAAGACTTGCCGTGGGAAGCCTGCATATCTGTCCTAAAAAATATTGGGTTCAAATGGAAATTTATGGACAAGGATGGCCCTTACAGCATCTTTCTTTCAACTGTGAGAAACCAGAAGCCACCTGAATGTCCACCACCCAGCAGGTCAAGGTGACGGTCAAGAGCATGGGCTTCAGATCGCAAGTGCCAGGTTTGCACCCATCCTGGACACACCGTCCTTGCCAGGTCACTCAAGTGTCCCCCGCTAAAGCCTGGGAAGGGGCTGTGACTTGGGCAGAGCCACGGCCTATGTTCAGGCTCCTGTGTCAGGGGGGGAGCATGAAGCCATCCCCACTGTGTGGGTTTTAGTGCCTAGAAGGAGGCCCTAGAATGTGAGCAGTTGCCCTGGGAGGGGAGATGGGTATCATTGTCGTCTTTTAGATACCATTGTGCATTTTCTAGGATTTCTGATTGCAAACAAATAATCCTAGGTGCATTTTCCCCAAATCCACTCCCCACCGTGCTCCCCACCTTCCTCCCACGTATGCCCCAACCGGTCTGGCTCCATGTGGTTGGCCCAGTCCTGACCTGCTCTGGCCAGAGCAGATTTAAGTGTTTCAGGAGATGGCCTTCCGTTTTCAGAAGCACCGTGGCACATGGGGGACGTTACTGACACTAAACGGCTGGGAGCACGGGGGTAACGTGACGGCCACTTCCCACCCTGGCAGGTGTGTCCCTCATCGGGGGGGGCAGATCTCTCTCTGGGTTTCAAGTGACCAGCAGCTCCACAGCGGTTCTGAAGATGCATGGCATTTTGCAGGATGCCCAGGGGGCAGCATCCTATGGGCTGGCTGAGAGTCCTGCGGCAGTCTGGCACCACAAGGAGATGGCTCCGTGCCACACACGAGGATGACCGATGGTCCGGGTGGGGACGGGCAAAGCTTCTCGTGGCTTAAAACTTGCATCCATCAGGGAGAGGAAGTTGGGGAAAGACTGGGAGAATGGCACAGAGGGAGAACGGCAGCTGGCACTGAGGTGAGCCACCTCTCAGACTCGTTTCTTTTACCTATGCCACGTTGGGCCGAGGACTCGGGTTCCCACAGGCCAAACCAGCGGATGGATGAAGAGCAGCCCAGGTGTACTTGGGACACTGGTGAGCTGCGACTTCTCCAGGCTCAGGACCTGAGCTCACATGCGCAGATCACGCGCATGTGCCCGTGTGCAGGTGTATGTGTGTCCGGGTGGATGTGTGTGCGTGCACGTGTGTACGCACATGCGTGTACACGTATGCGCACTCACCCATCCCGAGGGGCTGGCTACCCCAGGTGGTGGAGGGGACACAGCCACCACCTGTCCACAGGCCGGGCCTCTCACCTTGCACTGACACTGGCCATTGGTCTTGTTGCAGTCAGGATCGAAGCCCTTGCCGACGGCACAGTGGCAAGGGCCGCACACGGGGTTCCCCCACCAGCCTTTGGGGCACGGGAGGTCGATCCTGGTGGGAAAATAGC
Source organism: Crocuta crocuta (assembly GCF_008692635.1). Lineage (NCBI taxonomy): Eukaryota > Metazoa > Chordata > Mammalia > Carnivora > Hyaenidae > Crocuta > Crocuta crocuta. The sequence continues at coordinate 5,953,871 of NW_027529175.1, forward strand.
ACAGCACAGGGAAGGTGTGCAGAACCGTTCCTGGAGCCAGAGGAGGACTGGCGGAGGCTGGGAGTCTCAGCTCGCCTGCTCCTGGGCCCGCCCTCCCCCTGCAGGGGCCTCCGTTTACCCCCTGCTGGCCCCCAACCTCTCTCTCTCATGACCCTTTAGGATCCCAGACTCCAGGGGCCCCTTGTCTGGAGGACTCCTACCTACTAATCTTCTTTCTAAAATAGTTTGTTTGCTCACTATCTTTCCTTCTAGCCAGAACAGGTGAGCAACCCACACCGGGTCTCAGTCCCATCGGCGTGACCTCGCCACATTCCATGCCGTGGGGATGGCACTCCTCTGCATCCACCCAGGATGCCTGGCTCACGGGGGGCTCAATGACGAGTGACCGCACCGCTGGGCCAGCCTTCCTCAACCTGAGCCCCAGCAAAGCAGACTGGGCCTGGCTACCCTGGGCCACCTCACAGGATCCGGGGTGTCTACTGGCAAAAGGTATTCATTACACAGATCCTGAGGAAGGCATTCTGGGGCATCCGTGCTTTCCTAGGTGCCCTGAGCAAATGTCCCCATAGAGGCTCAGAGCTGCCTTTCCATGGATATGATGTGAACCGTGGTCAGCTCCATGTAGCTACGGGCCAGGCCCGGGGCATTCAGAGTCACGACACGGTCTCAGTCCTGTCCTGGGAGCCCAGCAGGCCCAGATGCATGTGCCCCACGCTCTGACCGCTACATGTCACGGTCACCCTTCCTCTGCTCCCAACCTGACCACTCACCTGAGCATCACCTGTGGGACGTTCCCCCCAACCCAATGTCCTTCTGGTTCTGCCCTGTGTTCGTGGTCTCCGCTAATGGCATCCCATCCCCCACCTGGCAGTGAGCCTCTCATACTCCCTCGCTCATCTGGCAACAATTATTTAGTACTGACTGTGTACACAGCAGGGACATAAAAATAACCACAGATGAACTGCCAAGCCAGAGGCTCTAGTCAGATGTTCATGGATCTGCACTTAACAGTCTGGATGTCCCAGGACTTCTAGGACCTTCTCCCTCCCACCTCCACAGCCCTCTGCGCCTGCAATGCCAGCCCCTGGGGACACAATCAGCCTCCTGGCCTCCCTGCCTCTAGCTCTCACCTGCTCCCATCCCACTCCACACAGCCGCTGGGGCCCTCTGAGACCCACACTCCACCTTGCCACATTTCTGCCAGGGCTCCGTGGCCTCCACAAAGCCACGCTGCATTCTGGCTTGCAGGCCAGGCCCCCCGCCCCTCAGCGCCCGCCTGCTTCGTGCACAGCTGGACATGGACAGGGGGCCATCTTACTTGTTCTCGCAGTACTGCCCATAGTGACTGGGCCCGCATTCACACACGTAACCCCGCGGGGAGCTGGGGCTGTGCACACAGGCTGAGACGTGCTCACAGGGATTCAGGTAGCACACGTCCACGCACTTCCTTCCGAAATACCCTGTGGGGACAGGCCAGCATTACCCCCCAGCCAGCATCTGCCCACGGCTTCGCGGGCTTGCCCTTAGGAGCCCCAGCCGGCAGCTGAAGACGTCACAAGTGACTGCGGCTTCCCCAGCTCTTCAGGCTACTCCCCCGATGGAAGGTGGGGGGATGCTGGGAGTCCCGGGAAATATACATTTAGGGGTCAACTTAGAAAGGCAGAGGAATGGGCCTCCCAGGCCACCAAGGGAGGAAGAAGGCACGGAGTAGGGAGGCCCAGCCTTCCCAGGACACACGGGGGACGGGGATAAGTGGAGCAGGACTGTAACACCTCAACATTCAGGGTGACTGCGGAGAGCGTGATCCACAGTGGGGGTTGTTCACGAATTCTCTCCACCACCATCATGCGCCCTGAGGATAGAACCTGGAGGGTCCCCTGTTACCCAGGTGAGGACGAACTTTAAGTAAGAAGAAAAGGCCCAGGGCGCCTGGGTGGCTCAGTCGGTTAACCATCTGACTTCGGCTCAGGTCATGATCTCACGGTTCAGGAGTTCAAGCCCCACACTGGGCTCTGTGCTGAGCCTGCTTGGGATTCTCTCTCCCTCTTTATGCCCCTCCCCTGCTCGCTCTCGCTCTCTCTTTCTCTCTCTCAAAAAAACAACTCCCCCTCCCCCCCAAAAAAAAACTTAAAAAATCAAAAGGGGGCGCCTGGGAGGCTCAGTCAGTTGAGCATCTGACTTCTGCTCAGGTTGTCATCTTATAGGTTATGGGTTCGAGTCCTACATCGGGCTCTGTGCTAACAGCTTGGAGCCCAGAGCCTGCTTTGGATTCTGTGTCTAATCTCTCTCTCTGCCCCTACTCGCAGTCTCTCTCTCTCTCAAACATAAACATTTTAAATAAGTAAAAATAAAAGCAAACACCAAACAAGAAAGCGAGGGCCCACTCCTTAGTGATGAGGCTCTGGTCCCCGCAGAGGAATGGGGGTGCTCCAAGTTAGCTCCCCTCCATGTATTTTCAACACCAAGGCACCGCCCTCTGCAGATGGGCTGCAGGGCAGAGGGGGTGTGGGCGCCAGCTCCCACCTTTGTCACAGATGCAGGAGTAGGCGTCCCAGGCATCACGGCAGCGGCTATGGGGAGGGCAGGGGCTGGACGAACATGGGTCCTCCATGTCACAGCCATCCTTCACCCTGACCTTGAGGGCATCGTTCATGTTGAGCGTGGCGATGTTGGTGGACGTCTCCCCCATTCTCACCCCCTGAGGTAAAAAGGGGTAGCCAGACTCAGCCCAGTGTCTTGGGGTTGGAGAAACCCCACAAAGTAACCAGGGGCTGAGAGGGGACCCCCAGAATGCTCTTGCTCCTCAAAAAGAAACACTTCATTTATGCACAGAGCTGGGAACTGCATGTGTGCCAGGCAGGGAGACCAGCTGCCTGGACACGAAGACAGACTTGAGTCTGCATTCCGACAATTCCATGGCTGGTGTCATGAAGGGGAAGTACGTACAGGTGTTGAGAGAGCCTGGCCGCGGATGAAGGTGGGCAACATGGCTCATGGGGGCAGGGGGCAATCGGCTGGTAAAGGGGCCGCCCGCACAACACTGCAGTGGGTCCTCACAAGGCAAGTTCCAAGCTGGAGGACGGTGCAGTGGGAGGGGTTCGGGGACTACACTGACGGTCACCGGGGAGGGTGGGGGCAGTGGAGGGGGAGAGGAGGCAGGTCAGGAGTTTATTTCCCTGCAGTGGGAGGCTAGGAGCACATGAGTGAAGGGACTCGACAGCTCACTCTGGCTGCTACTAGGACACTGCTCTGGGCCATGACCATGGGCCCCATTCAGGTGGGTGTGGGGGGGCCGGGGGAGGCAGCAGGGGGCACGTGCCACACAGGACATGAAGGCAAAGCTGCAGAGGCTGACTGAGATGCAGTGACAGGGATGACGGGGAAAGACTGGAGGGGACCCTGGGGAGGAAGGGTCTAAATTAGAAGCAGGATCTGTTAAGCTTGGGTTGGCTGTTAGAAAAATGACTCATTTACTGAGAAGCAGCAGGTGAACCAAAGGCCCAGACTGTGGTGCAGGCAGCCCTGTGCCGGCCACTGGGGGGAGGGGAGGTGCTGGCGCCATGGCTCTGCCGTACCTGAATGCAGCCCCGGAAACCGCGCTGCACAGAGACCTTATCCTCAGACACACCGCCCACGACAATGCTTCTCATCTTCAACCCCGGAAGCTGGTTCCCAATCTGCACCGTGTCCTGTGCAGGGAGAAGAGGGGCTACGTCCACCATTCCTGAAACATCTTCCAGGAAGAACATGCTCAAATACATGGGCGCTCTGGCAAACTCCCCACGGCCTGAGGACACGTGGGCCCCCAAACAGAGGGGTGAGTTTGGCTCAGCCTTCTCAGGAGAGAACGCAGCTGTCTGTGTGTGACAGGCAGGAGTGGGGACTGGGTCACACAGGATACACATCCCCACCCCGGCCCAGCCAAGATGGTCAGCTGGGGGAATGTGGACAACCCTCCCACCTCTGTAACGGGCACCACTGATGAGCCCCTGTAAGAAAATGCTGGTGAACTAGAAGACGGCAGCAAATGAAAAGTACATCCACTGTGGTGGGGATGTAAGAACGTCTCTGCTGGACCCTCAGGCCCTGGAAGGCTGCACGTGGAACAGGAGAGCTATTTATCCTCAGAACCAGGTGTGAGATGAGCCTGGGCTTCAAGGACACAAAATTCAGAAGTAGTCCCTAAAGTGGGTGGACTTCCCAGAGAATATGCCTCTTGTTACCAGCCACGAACAGTGGAAATCTAGTGTGGTTCATCAAGCATGCTCAGGATGCCGGCTGCCCATGCGGGATGCAGGTCTCTCGGTCCCCTCTAGAACCCAGGCTCATCTGCTCACCCACCTTCACATGCCACCCACTCTGAGGGCAAGGACCCGTGTTTTATGGATCTTTCTACCCCAGAAGCACAGCACCAAGCCACAGTCATTACTCAGGACAGCTCTGCTAAAAGTAACCACTGCTGAAGGCACTAGCAGCACCACGATGGGGTAATAGATGGTTGAAGTCCAGTTCCTGAGTCCCCGTCCAGAAGGGGGAGGAGGTACTGACACTGGTGACCACAGCATAAGACAGAATGTGAGATCCAAACTCAGGGGGGTCCAGAATGTGTGTCCCCAAATCCTCTAGGGCTCCGGCAGGTCCTGGTACACAGAGGGGTCACTCTGTTCTCCTGTAGACCCAGTGGTGTCCCAAAGAGGATATAGGTGCCAACTCACCTGGTCCATCCCATAGTCCAAGGTCATGACTGCCAGGTATTTGATGTCCTTGCCTTCCTTGGCGCTCTTCAGTTCTATCAACAGGTGGTGCCATTCTCCATCAGTCACACGTGACCTGGACAACCTCATGGATGCCATGTCGGAAGGGCCATGGGACACCTCGAACTGGACGTGGTTGTCTAGGATCTGTAGGATGGGGAGAGCCAGGCCTACCAACTGATGTGATGACAGCAAAAATGCTGCGCAGTCGCTTAACAAAGGCGGGCAGACAGACTTACTACAGGGCACTGGGCCAAAGACAGACCTAAAAATTAAGCCAAGTGTAATTTCTTGTTGTCTATAACACTCTTCAGAACTCTATGCCTTCTTCCATGGTGAAAAGTGTCAAATATGGACAGAGGGCAGGTAAGATAAAGCACGTTGGGCTTAATTACTGGGAACAACCGCAGACTCAGATGATTACTGGGCTCTTATTTGTGGGGGCAGATGTTCCACTTTATGAGACAAGATTCAAGCCACCACATTTATATAAACAAAAAAAACCCACAAAAAAACCCATAGGCAAAGTAACTGGCCCAAGACGTTCCTGTTTTAAGAAAACATAGCCAGGGTAATGCCAAGATCTTGTTTCCCCTAATAGACCAACCCACTTCCTGAGAATACCTAGAAACACAAGATGAAATACTGAGTGACTCAAGGCTAGGTTACAGAGCCACAACCAGGTAGGAAATAGAAATCTGCAGAAATGAGCTTAGGGTTTCCTTCTGCTGATGGTTGCCAGCTGGTTCTGGAAGACACAGCTGAGCCTGAAAGCTGGCCAATGCTTTCCAGGCTCCCGGGGCTAGGACGACAGAAACTGGGACTCGGAGCCCATCTAGGGTATGTGGGGGTGCCCGTCGGAAGCAAACATGAGGGACAGCAACACCACCATTCTGGCTTCAAATTCCCTCTGCGTTTTCAATGTGATGTTCAGCCCTCAATCAAAAATAACCACATACCTGAGGAGATAAGACAGTGTGCACGAAAACCAAGAGACACAAATAAGAATGGATGGAAACAGACCACCCCACCCCCTGCCCTGGGGGGAATTTATAAAATAGAATCATTAGACACAGACTTAAGGACAATAATGGGAATCACAGAACCTTCAAGGAGACAGATTCAAGTGACCGTTAGACTTATTTCTGTAGATAAACATTACATTTGGGGAGACAAGATTTAAGCTACCATGCTGAAAGACGTGTAAGGAAATGAGAAAATAGCACTGCAACTAACCTAAGATACTCATATTTAAAGACTGCTTCAAGTAATAGGTTAAAATATAAGGATTCAGAAACGATGAAAGTAAAAGGCTAGAAAAAGACACAACACTGAAACACTGACCAAAAGAAAGCTGGTGTAGCTCTATTAATGTGAGACAAAGTAGATGTGAAGGCAAACAAAAAATTCTAGAGATAAAATGATTTTCATGACAAAGTTGCCTGTCCAGGAAAATAAAGCAAATCTAAATTTGTATGCACCTAATAACACAGCCTCAAAACCTATAAAACAAAACTTGACAGAACTAAAAGGAAGAGAGACATTCACAATGACAGTTGCAAACTTTTAAAACGCACCTCTCTCAGCAGCTGAGCAGACAAAAAATTACTAATGACATACAAAGTCACACTACAATTGACAAAAGCTATAATTAACAAATTTCACGAACTTGACATATATAGAACACTACAGAACACAGCCACAGAACACATATTCTTTCAAGGTATAGGTGGGACATTCACAAAAACAAAACAAACAAAAAACAATGAAACGTTGGGCTGCAAAGCAGGTCTCAACACATTTTAAAGGTCTGAAATCACAGAGCCTGCCTTCCCTGACCTACAACTACACAAGAATCAACAACAAAATGATGTACTAGAACACACCACCTGTTTGCTGATCAAGAAAATCCAGGATCAAAGAAGAAATCATAATGGAAAATAGAAAATGTTTTTAAATGATTACAAAGATGATGCAACCAATAATATATTTTGGGTTTTAGTCTTAACTGAAAGTGGAATGAAGATGACTTTTTACCTTTTGAGGCTCTGTCTCCATTTGTCCACAGAAGTTTTAAGTCAAGGTGCTTAATTTCCCTGCCTACGCTTCTTCCTTGCCAACAAAACCCTAAGGCCAGTGGATCAACAATAAAGATGACACATGTCTACAGACAAAGGCAATAGAATGAATTCCAGGCACAGGCACAGTAACTGCTCACCACCTCAGGTCTGTTGCCAGATTGAAGAGGGGCATTCAACAACAGCCAGGTTATCCCCCTTGACAATGCAGGTGGAGTGAGGGCGCCAGAGAGCAATTACCCAAATTGTTTGGGCTGCAGGAGGACTACGTAGATCATTTGGGCTGCTATGGAGGCCAGGAACACCTACGCTGCTGCCCCCAGAGCTTACAGGGTCTGCAGGCGGCCTGCATTCAAACATACGTGTGGCAATAACCCAGAACATTCCAGTAACGCCCAGCTGACTGGCCTTTGGGTCCTGGAGCGGCCTTCTGGGTGGCCACTAACTTCTGGAAGATTCCCTCCAAGGCCACCCCTCTTACCACCCAGCCTTCCACAGGGACGGGCTGGCCACAGTCCCTGGCAAAAACAAAACAAAACAAAAAAAACCCCTAAATTTTTGGATTAGCTACCCAGAACGTAATGACTCAAACAATATGGGAGTCTGTGGCTTTCAGCATTATTCCTCCTGAAAGCATACCTTTTTCCTACGAAGACCCCGCTGCCAAATGACAACCTGCAAGTTCCAATTCATCACCTGAATTGAAAACAGCCAATTTAATTTGTTCCGACAGTGAGACAGCCATGGAAAAAAATACCATCCCGAGGCAGAAGCATGCTTGCCAAGTTTTGGCCTGTACCTCACTTCTGGGACTGCCTGTAAACCTACGAAATCAAGGTTAATATGGAGAAACAATGACAGCTGTAATTACCAGATGCACAAACTGTGTCTTCAGCACCCCCCGTATGCGTCCGTGCTGGAAAAGCTACCGAGGAGTGACGCAGGCGAGCAGGTAGAGGAGAGAGAGGCATCCATCAGGGCTCTGAGCCCCCAGCCCCCTCCCTGGGGCCCTGTCCTCACTCATCTGTGGGCAAGTCTGCGGCCTGCCTGTCTACTGGGAGCCCTCGGCGTCCTGCCCATGCTGACCTCCCACATGCAGCTCACAGGGGGCGCCGGGCAGGGCCTCTGTCCCCACCCGCTGCCCCTGCCATTTGCAAGTGTTTCCATGTGGACAGCCCACAGGGGCCATGGGAGGGGGGTCCTGTGGACAGTGCAGAGCCCGGGAGACAAGGGAACCATGGGGCTCAGAACCCAGAGTCTCTAGGCCTCTGCTGAGCAAAAAGAGACTGGAGTGGACACTCTATGGGGTCCATCTCACGCCTGACCTTCTCTGACCACAGCACAGCCTGCCCTGTCTGGGAACTAAGGCCACTCCTCACCAGGTAGAATGACCATTCCCCGGGCGGCAGAGAGGAACGGGTCCCACAAGCCGCTGCTGTGTCAGGAGGCAGATCAGCTCTGAGAAGGGTCATAAAGTGGACTTTCTAGGAGAGACGATCCCCGGTTGTGGCCCCCTGGTCGAGGGGGAGCCCCCGTGTGGCTTGGAGGTGGAGGGTTTGCTCATGAACCTCCCGTCCCACCCGCGTCACTGCAGACAGAAGGCATCTGGGGCCGAGAAAGAGCAGGACCACACCTAGGTGCCCCAGGCGGCATGGTCTCCTGGTCCCTCGAATGTCTCAAAACTGCAGGCTGGCATTGAGGGCGAGAGCCCCTCCTTCCGGTCACCAGGACACGAGGCCAGAGGCACAAAGGCAGCCTGACAAGGTCACTGGGGACTTCCACAAACAGCAATAACTTTCCTGGTTTCTCCACATGAAATCTCTATGGAGCTGGGAAGACGCGAGGGGGAGCTATTTATGCCACAAAAACGAAGGAACACGGTGTGTTTAAGTCATTTTTAAAGGGTTTTAGAAGGGGCACCTGGGTGGCTCCGTCGGGTGAGTGTCTGACTTCGGCGCAGGTTCATGAGTTTGAACCCCGAGTCAGGCTCTGTGCTGACAGCTCAGAGCCTGGAGCTGCTTTAGATACTGTGTCTCCCTCTCTCTCTCACCCTCCCCCACTCGTGCTCTGTCTGTCTCAAAAATGAATAAGCATTTAAGAGTTTTTAGAACTCCACTGCTTATCTGACATTTAAAAGAAACAAAACAGTAAAGAGTAAATTCCAAAAAGGTGAAGAGAGCCCACACAGGAAGAGACTCAGCGTCCAGGAGGACTTTGAGGAAACCACCGGCACAGCGCAAGCTCGGGGTGCAGACCCGCACGTGGTGCCCATCTCCTGTCCTGGGGCCCCCACCTCCACCTGCAGGTGCTGCCCGCACCCCCTTTAGATCCAAACTGCGTGGAGGCCACAGCCGCTGTCTACAACATGCCTGGGCTGAGTTATGCAGCTGAGGAGCCAGGCTGCTGGGTCCAGCTGGTCCTGTGCACCCCCATCTCGGGCATAAAGAAAGAATAGAAATTGGTGGAATCAATCCCCCCAGGGGGAATCGTGGCCGCACACTGGATTCCCTGCACTCGTCCCTGGGATGAATGGCGAGATTGTGCAGCTGGCTGGGAAAGCAGGCTTGTGTTTCCTTTCCTCCCCACGCCAGGGACCCCACCGGGCCGGTGCGGGCAGAGGGAGGCAGCACAGGGGCGAGGGTCCCTGCCTGTGTGCTCGGGGAGCCCCGTGCTCACGCCAGGGAACCCACCAGCAGGTGTGGGCAGAGAGAGGCAGCACAGGGGTGAGGGTCCCTGGACGCAGGGAGCCCTGAGCTTCCAGGGGGACGCTGCTGGGAGCTCTGGCTGCACCACTCAGCGCCCGGGTGGGACGTGGGTCTTCCCTCACCTGGAGATGGAGCTTGGAGGCCACGCCCGCAGTGGCCTCCATCAGCACGCCGTCCTCCTTCCTGGTCCGGAACATGAGCCCCAGGTACCAGGGCACAGAGATGGTGATGTCCAGGTCGCTCCAGGACACGACGCTCTCCCCGCTGAAGCGCTGGGGGTGGGGCATGACTGCGGACACAGAAACGAGGGTCCCGGGCTCAGACATGCCTCTGAGAACTGTCTTCAGTGGCAGGGGCGCAGGACAGGGCTCCCACAGAGAGCGGAGGTGAAATTCCTGGGCCTTTTCCACTGCAACGCAAAGGCTGGTCACAGGGACACCTGGGTGGCTAGGTCCACTGAAAGCCCAACTCTGGCTCAGGTCATGCTCTCAGGGTTCATGAGTTCGAGCCCCACATTGGGCTCTGCTGTCAGCTTTCTTCTGTCTCTCTCTCTGTCCCTCCCCTGCACACACTCCATTTCAAAAATAAACAGGCAAAACAAAATCTAAGGCTTGTCTCAGCCATCCATCTCTACGTCTCTGAGCACAGGAGCCAGAGGCTTACAGAAGTCCACCCCCCACCCCGCCCCCCGGGACAGGCACCACCTTCCTGGGGACTGAGGCTGAGGCTTTGGGGTTCCCAGCCCTGGCCAGTTTCAGGCTGGGTGGAAGGCAGAGTGCGGTGCCTCAGAATCCTTGGGCTCAGTGGACAGGGTCCTGGGAGCCCTGGGAGCCCAACCTCCCTGCCCCACCCAACACCCACTGTGTGGGGAGCCTGGGGATGGGGGCGGGGGCCGTGAGGAGGGTGGTCTCCTGGTGGAACAGTGTGAGCCTGTGGTGAATACTGCACAGGTGTTCCCAAAGAAACACCTCGGCCCTGCAGCCTAAGCAGCCCTCGTCTGTGTCTGGGGTGTGCTCCGACGCCAGGGCACGCAGGCTGCTTTCTCCCTTTCTGGTGATGGGCACAGAGGTGGGAAAGCCACTGGCCGGCTGAGGGCTCCAGATGTTTGGGGGGGACCATGGAGGTGGGTCAACAGCCTCATCCAATGTGTTACACATGGACAGACTGTCCTCCAGACTCCGGCTGTCACACAGAGGAACATCCCCCCACGGGACACTGGCTGGCGGCTGTCTCTGGGGGACCACAGCCTCGCACACCCCAGGCCATCTGTTTCCTGGTCCTCTGAACCAAATGCTGACATCTGTTTACTCTGGCACAACCATGGCCGGGCCCCACAGCCTCCGTAACAGAAACTCCGGGCACATGCGTGTGTCCAGCAGGCAGCTGCAACCCCCCCCCCAGCCTCTCGCCCCCACCTGGCCTGTGTGAGCCCCATCCCCCCAGAGCGATGTGTCCGCGGCCCCAAGGTCAGGCGGGCACAGACGCCCGTCTCCTACCTTGCTCGCAGTTCTTCCCACCGAACCGCAGGGGGCACTCGCACAGATACGTGTTCCACCTGCTCACGCACGTGCCCCCGTTCTGACACCAAGTCCGATCACAGAAGTTCCTCTGAGCGTCGCAGCCTGGAAACACAGGGCACACGGCATAGTCTCAGAGAGGGAGACAGGAGGGGATGGTGCCTCAGGGGGACCGGTCCCTGTCCCTAGCACCAACCCCCACGGTGGGAAAGCAGCCCAGTGAGCAGCGGCCCCAAGGGAAGACAGGCAGGCCTGGGCCCCTCTGGCAGCAGTAAGATCGTCAGACCCAGAATGGCACAGGACACACTGTCCGTGTCAGGGACGTCGGGTCATCTGGTGACATGCTCAAGACCACGGGACCAAGTGTCCTGCCCAGCCCAGCAGTGTCACTGGCACCCCAAATGCCCAGGCCCCAAGAGCAGCACATCCGCGAGCCCAGGCCCCCGTGCTAGAGGCCCACCGCCAAGTGCACACAGGCGCGGTCAGCTCTAGGAAGAAGTCACCACGCAGGATGTGGAGGAGACCCTTCCCTGTGTGGCCACCAGTGCCCAGCCGTGCAGTCCTTCTGTACCTGCCCGGGTGCCATTGTTGGCAATGAACCCGGCCATGTCCACGTTCTTCCCATCCACAGACAGGTTGCGCATACAGCCCACGAACTGCCGGTTGTGCACAGGGAAGTCTTCGGGCAGGTCGGGGACACCCCCCAGGAGCAGAGGACCAGTCAGATCCAGGGACCTGCGGGTGTAAAGGCAAGAGGTGGCGTCAGGGGCCCTGATGCTGCCATAACGCACCAGGGGCCGCCAGACACACCCATCGTCTTGAGCGTCCGTAACTGAACAGGGAGGCGGCAGCAACAGGTCAGAACACAGGCGGCAACTCCTGACTCTGAGCCACGACTGGCCTTCAGGCTTCTCTGCGCCTCAGACTCCCCAAACCTGCATCAGATCCGGGCACACTGAGTCCCACCCACTGCCTGGGTCAACCCGAGCCACACACGCAGCCCAGTGGGCACAAGTCAACGCCACACCGTGGCACTACCCCCTCCCCAGGCTCTGAGGACCTTGAAGAGTTCACAGCAGACGAGAGCCCCTAGTTCCATGTGAGCAGCTGCGTGGCCTTGGGCACAGCCGGGTGGGGAAATGAAACAGGCACATTTTACCCAAGATGCCCAGCACGGATCAGGTCCTCTAACTGTGGACATCAAAAGCTTACTGAATACACCACCACAACGTGACCGGGCAGGAGCAAGGGCCTCCACTCTGGCTCTTGGGGCTCGCGTCACGAAACTGGCCGTGGGGCTGTCTGCATTTGACAGGTTTACTGACCCAACGCTGGACCGCGGGGACCTGTGCCTGATGGATCGAGGCTGGCGATCTGACGGTCTCTGGGGTCAGCAAACCAGCCGTCACTTCATGGTTGGTCTGGCCATTACTTTGGCAGAAGTGAGGAAAGGACTTATTCTAGAAGGTTCTAATGTGTCAGAGGGAAGGTGCCCCCCACAAGGGGAGGGAATCTGCTCCAGCCTGGACAGGGGCTGCCAAGCTGCTGGGCCCCAGGTGCTCTGCCTCAGGGTCCCGCCCTGACGACACAGCTGGAAGCAGCCATCACAGGGGGTGGCTGCCTGGCCCCCCTCCCCCCAACCCCAACCCTCACGGATGCTCACTTCTTGGAGCCACTCTGTGTGCCCTGGGCAGCACAGCTGTAGTTCCCAACGAGGCCACCAAAGCGCACAGCCACGGCCGTGTCACAGTTGTCCACGGTCACTACCGCCACCTTCTCTCCAGATGGCCCGTGGGGCAGGCCCAGGCGGCCGATGTTGGGCTGTAGGAACAGAAAGCACAGAAGGTGTGAGTGTGTTCTCTTCGAGCGACCACAATGGACTCACCAGCACCGGCATATGTCCCCCGTCCACGAGTAACGAGGGTGTGGGCAGGCCACGTGTGGGCAGCCTTGTTTTACATTAGTTTCCCCAAAGCAGCGGTACTGGAGACCCCTGAACATCACGTCCTTCCCAGAACTTCCGAACGTGATCTCATTTGGAAATGAACGGTCTGCAGATATAATCAGCTAAGACATGGTCACGCCACGGTAGGGGGACCAGAATCCAATGTGACTGGTGACCTTATAAGGCAGGCCCAGAGACAGACACATGGGGAGAACGCCATGTGGCAACGGAGGCAGAGTGCTGTGTCAACAGGCCAAGGAGCATCAAGGACCTCCTGGCACCACCAGAATTAGGGACCTTCCCTTGGCACCCACTGATGGAGCTGGGTCCTGCGGACACCGTGATCTTGGCCTTGTAGCCTCCATTACCGTGACAATAAATCTGTTGTTCTAAGCCACCCGGTTTGTGGTATTTTGGCACAGAGGCCAAGTCCAGAGCCCTGGGGTGCATCCTCCTCAACACCCACTCTGCCTGTGAGTCCTGGCGTCAGCTGGACCGTGGCCACGCACCTCCTGACCCGGCGCCTGCTCACCCCTCCGTGTTCCTTGTCCCTGAGTGACCCTCCCATACCCTTTACTGGCCTGAAGTCAACCTCCGTCAGCCGTCCCTGAGGGCCTCACACACACTGTCCCCGCCCAGGGTTCATTATAAGAATGCCTCTGGAACCGGCGACTTTGGGGGTAACTGGCTCACTTCTGGAAGCAGGTTCTCCTCTCAAGGAGGCTGTGGGTAGTGTCCAATGACAGTAACACCCAGGCGGCCTCGCCCCTGTCTCCGGGCATCCCCACCCCCCAAGGACACAGAGCAAGTCCACCCAGACAGCCCTTTCAGCATCCTTTCAGCATAAGACCAGGAGCCTGTTCATGCCGCCGCATGATGTGAGTATGCAGGTCGCAAAGGTCCAGAAATGCAGGCCAGCAGCCAGAGAGCTGGCTTGGGCTCGGCCAGGCAACCTTCCCCATGTGAACGGCCCACACACAGACGGGGTGGCTGGTGGGATGCAAAAAGTGCCACCCGGCCTCCCAATCGGCATATGGTGCACAGGGCTCCTCCCTCCCCACAGACAGAGTGCCTTCTCCAGGTCCCGGCGATCCTTCGCATCACCCCTAAGACTGAGAGACCCAGTGTCCCCACTTGAGAGTTCTGGGATCCGCCTGAGTTTATAACATGACACAAATTTAAGCTTCTTTACAACAGCATTGGAAACGGGGAGCTATAAAGATATAGAAGATTTAATTACATCATCTCCATACCTTTTAACAAAAAAATAACTATACAGTTCACTCAAAAAGAAATCTTCAGGTTTTCAGAGGAATAAAGAAGTATCCATCCGATTGAGGACACTGGACCAGAGCAGGACAAAGCAGCTGCTGGTAACAGGAGCTNCTCATCCCAAGTTGTGCAGTGCACAGCCCGCACCACTGTACATGGTGATGCCAGCCGAGTCTTCTACTCCGTCTTGGCCAAACATCTCACTGGACAAGGTCCATCACTGAACCTGTTTCTCTGTCCTTAAGAATTTCATATTAGAATACCTATCCTCACTGTATTACAGAGACATCAAGAATGACGTCAAATATTGGGGCGCCTGGGTGGCTTAGTCAGTTAAGCATCTGACTTTCGNAAAGAAGGACATCAAATAAGATAATGTGAGTCTCCTGGAAAGCCTTCTTCAGTAAACCCAATGCCACCCAGTATCCTAGTTCCTGGATAATCTTCGTTCTCTTTTGCACTAGATGAGATCGGGAGACCTGATAAAGCTCTATCCTAAAGATTTCGCCTTTGGTTAAGCAACAGTTCGGAGTATAAAAAAATCTGTTTTCTCACTCTGTTACACAGCCTCCCTTGGAAAACACACACAAGTGCCTATTACAGAATGCTTAAGTGGTGGTGCCATCCCGGGGGGAGGACCATCTCTGGGTTGTGAGAGCCCCGCAGTATCTTTAACATATAATCTGCATTCTGGGGGGAGGGGCGGGAGACTTCTCTGAGGACGAAAACGGCACTTACACTTGGAAAGCTCTAATGAGGCAGAGCTCCTGTTTGCAAAACTGCAAACCAGTTCAGAGCTCCAGGACCCATGCAAAAACAGGATGGGAGGGAAAACTGGAGGCACAGCTCCCCCCTCCGCCCAAAATGAACCTTTGCATTCAGAATAGTACATACTGACGTGGGGCAGCCCACTGTTACGACAGGCTTCAGGGGAGCCTGGGGGACTCAGTCGGTTGAGAATCTGACTCTTGATCTCAGCTCAGGTCATGACTCACGGTCTGTGGGACAGAGCCCCACACTGGGCACTATGTGGAACATGGAATCTGCTTGGGATTCTGTGCCTCCCTCTCTCTCTCTGCCCCCTGCCCTCTTGTTCTCTCTCTCAAAATAAATTTTTAAAAAACTTAAAAAAAAAGATTTCAAAATCTGGTGTTACTTCATCAAAGCAGCAAGTGAGACTTTTAGGAGAATGGATGGTCTCCGATAAACATCATCCAACACCTGCTTCTCGATTCCTACTCCCAAACCCATGGGCTGTCGGGTCAGATGCAATGGCCCTTTCGGCCACAGAACCACGCATTCTCGGGTTAAGAACTGAAAGGGCCAGCAGGGGAGACACAGCGACGTGACCGGGAGAACCCTCCCCTCACAGGCGCCCCAGCGTCCCGCCCCTTCTCAGGCCGCCCCAGAACACGCAGCACGAGGGAGAGCTACCTGACTCGGCCGCCCGTCTGCTCAACACACACGCCAACAGACACCGTGCGGTCAGCCACGGCGGGAGAACACCAGGCGAGCGTGGGCAGTGGTGCTGTAAGAGGAAATCCACGCTTGAGATCCAGGAGTTGAACACAGGGGTTAAAGGACCCGGCAGTACTGCTGGGGGGACAGACTTGAGACACTGAAAACAGAGACCTGGACAAAAACCTGCTCACGGGTGTTCACAGCAGCGCCGTTCATGAGAGTGAAAAGGCGTGAACAACCCAAACGTCCAGCAACAGCAGGATACGGATCCTCAAAATGTGGTCTCTCCATCACACAAAATTACGACTCGGCCTTAACAGGGAAGGAAGAACGGGCACCGGCCACCGTGCGGATGGACCCCAGGACCTGACGCTGAGGAAGGAAGCCAGCCACAAAGGCCCCTGTGGTAGGATTCCGTTTACATGGGATGCCCAGAAGAGGCAAGCCCGTTGACAGAAAGCAGACGGGGGTTTCGAGGGCTGGGGGCACCGGGAGAGGCTGCTGGGGGCACAGTTTCCCTTCAGGGGCCGACAGCACGTCCCACCTGGACGGAGGCAGGCCTGCCCGATGCTGCGAATGCACCAGATGCCAGCGTTGTTCCCTGGAGTATTATTTTTCTTTATTTTACTTTTTAAAGTTTATCTCGTTTTGAGAGAGAGAAAGAGAGATAAAGAACGAGTGGGGAGAAGAGCAGAGAGAGATGGGGTCAGAGCGTCTGAAGCAAGCTCCATGCTGACAGCAGAGAGCCCAACACAGAGCTTGAACCCACAAACTGTAAAATCATGACCAGAGCAGAGTCAGACACTCAACCGACTAGGCCACCCAGGCACCCCGGGGTGTTCACTTTTAAACAGTTCATTTTAGGGGCATCTGGGTGGCTCAGTCGGATAAGTGTCCAACTTCAGCTCAGGTCATGATCTTGTGGTTCATGAGTTTGAGCCCCACGTCGGGCTCTGCTGACAGCTCAGAGTCTGGAGCCTGCTTTGGATTCTGTCTTCCTCATTCTGCCCCTCCCCTGCTCATGCGCACTCACGCTCTCTCTCAAAAATAAACATTAAAAAAAAAAAAGTTTGTTTCATGTGATGTGAATTTCATCTCAGTGAGAAAAAAAAAAGTTTTCTGGATGGGCATCCACTCTCCTTGACCCCATGGCCTCTGTCTACCTGGACAACCTCTGGGAAGCTCCATCCTCATTTCTGTCCGTAAAGTGGGGAGGAGCTCACACCGTGTGGCCTTCCTGTGGAGACCATCACCAGTGGTAAAAGGCAGTGAGAGAGGGAAAGCGCCGGTTGGGGTGGGACGTGCGCACGTCACTGCACAGGCAGCCGGGTCAGGATGGAGAAGTGGAACGCAGACAGCAGCAGGTGCATGTGATCTGGGCTCAGGCCATCCGTTCCTGCCCAGGGAAGACAAAGCGCGTCTCCTTCCGCACGGTTGGCACGTAGAAGGAATCCCTGGTGGGAAAGAAATCAGAGGACCGTGGAAGCACCAGGCTCACCTCTGTGCATCCACCTCCCACGTTTGAAAAGGACAAAGCAGTTTGAGCTGCTGGTCCAGGGCACAGCCACTGAGAGCGCACCGTGGCTCTGCTGGCACAGGCGCATGGGAACAAGATAGAGAACGAGACAAAACGAACGGCCCCTGATGTTCCTAAGAATTGTTAAAGCGTGCCACACATGTGCACAAAAGAAAAAGACACAGGAAATAAAGGGGCCTCGTGGCAATGATTCTCACGCCAGAAGGGGGCTGGACATGGGCTGGGTGAAGGCTGGTGTCTCCGCATCTCTCCCCCTTGGGTTCGGCTTGCCTGGCAGGGCAGCCAGCCAGGCCCAGAGGACCTCACACCTGTATGAGCCAGGCCCAGACACTCAGGGTCCGAGCAGAGCAGGCAAAGTGGAGACATAAGCCATCCAGCAGGGCCTGCAGATGGGGATGGCTGTCACCCTCCGTGGACACAGGCAGCCACGGGGCAGGTGAAACTGGGACCAGTGTGCACAGACCCCGCCACACTCACCCCTCCGCCAACTGAGAAAAACCAAGAGCTGCCGTGTGCTTTGTGGTGGCGGTGGGGGAGGGAGGTGAAAGCAAAAAGCTTTGCAGCTCTGGGCACATCCAGGTTTCTGATTCTCGATAAGTCAATCCGAAGTCACCCCTTAGGGTCCTCCTGTCCCTCCATTTATTTTCTGCCCAGTGTGCAGACCCTCCCCCACCCTTCCATGCAGGTGCCGCAGAGAGCTGGTAGAGATTTGCCTGCGTACCAAAGCATTTGGTCCTCACGAAGCGCTCACGTTTCTACAGCCTTTTAACCTGCTGCAAACAAGTCCTCATCGGGGAGGCCGGTGGGGTTCAGTTTCAAATGCTGGCTGCCGGGAAAGGCAGCATGGGGGCTCCTCGAAACCAGACACCCGGAGCCATGAGTCTTGGGAACAGAATGGGTTCCCTCTCTGTGTCAGAAACGATCAGCTAAAACTCGTGTCAGAGAAGTCACACGTGGCTGGGCTGCAGGGATGTCACGAGAAGTCAGAACACGGCCTTGCACACGTCCCATTGCTTCTCACACCTGGTGAGGTTCAGACCAGATGTGAGGGGCTTGCTGAGTATAGCCCCCACAGCACGTGCTTCCAGGATCCATACCAAATTCCGAAGGGGCCTCCCCATGGGGCTTTGGGGAAGGCCACTCAACCACCAGACCAGGGGGCTGACCCCCAGAGGGCAGGAGCCAGCCTGGATGGTGTCCCCACGTTCATGGGAAGCGGGCACGACGTGTGGGAGCTGGAAACCAGTCTCTCTGAGCCTCAGCTCTCCCACTCGTAACATGCGGGTGTGAACTCCATTTTGCCCCCCAGACGGGCCAGGATCCCTGCTTTCTGGTCAAGCCTGCGTAGAGGAGCTGCAGACGGACCCCAGGACGGCGAGCTGCTGACGAGTCTATGTCCCTGTCTGCAGGACTGACATGTAACAGCACACAGGAGAGGGGCGGAGGGAACGTGGGAGACATGCTCAGGGACCAGGTAGGTTGGACCTGAAGTTCTAGCCGCCTGCTGTCACCTCACCCCTTCTGATTCTCCCGGAGGCACTCAGCTCCTTGATTTTCCCCAGCCCAAAGCAAGTCCCTACGGCAGGAACCTCACTTGCCCATGCATACTGAACCCCATGACAAGGTGCCGCCACATCAGGCACAGCGAGCGGACCCACCCACACCCAGGAAATGTGGGAGGAACCCAAGGGCCACATGACTAGACCAGTTTCCCTAAGGTGGCAGAACTGGCCAGGGGTCTTCAAGCCTCAGCACGCGTCTCGGGGTCTCCACAGGGACAAAATGGCTGGTTCGCCAGGAACTGTGCTGTTACCCTCCCTCCACGTGAGACCAGTGTGAGCAGCCCAGGGGCTGGGGACAGTCCTGAAGTGACAGCCCACTCCCCTGTCCCCCCTCACTGGCACTGGCAGTCAGGGCGCGGGGGACTGTTCAGCAGCTTTAAAAAGTCAAGTGAATTGCCAGCCAAAACCTGGAGTTCCACAAATATTAAAATTTTTTAATTTTTTTTTTAAATTTTTTTTTTTTTTTTTTAATTTCTAGGAGANCGCCCCAAGTTCCCCAAAAATTAAGTTGTAAGGTATTTACTTCTTGAGCTTAATATTAAAGACAAAACAACAGGGGTGCCTGGGTGACTCCATCGGTTAAACATCCGACTTGGGCTCAGGTCATGATCTCATGGTTCATGAGGTTAAGCCCCACATTGGGCTCCGTGCTGACAGCTCAGAGCCTGGAGCCTGCTTCCAATTCTGTGTCTCCCTCTCTCTGCCCTCCCCTGCTCACGCTGTCTCTCTCTCTCCAAAATAAATAGACGTTAAAAAAAAGGTTTTCAACAAAGGTCTGAACGTGCCACTCACCTTGAGTTTCTTTAAAAAAAAAAATCATACAGTTTTCTTTAAAAAAAACTGGAGTGTTTCTAACTCCAGTTGACGTACAACTGTGGCCACAGAGAGGAGAGGAACCCAGAGGGCTTCTGACAGACGCACAACTCACCGGAGCCGAGGGCTGCGAGGTGGCCTGTGTGCTCGGTTCTGTACACAGATCAGCATCTCCTGAGCCCCTGCATCTCCAAGGAGATGACTTCTGTTCTGGAGAAGATCCATGGGGCTCGGCGCCAGCTGCTCCCCAGCCCAACCCTTCTCCAGACAAAAGCTCCAGGGTCCATGAGGGGCCAGGGGCCTCTGCTGCTGCCTGCCGGTGGGGGGCAGGATCCCCCCCCGCCCGCCAGCAGGCTCCCCAGGCTTTCTAGGAGGCCAGGGAGTTCATGCAGATTTGCTCAGACAGGGTCTTTTCTCCAATGACAAAAGGACTCAAAACTGGGGTTCCCTGACTTTAAACAGCACTTTCCTGAAAACCGGGGTAACGTTCCTTCTCTTGGGGGCTTTGCTCCACACAATCCGGGGGGGACTCTCAGGCACTGGATGAGAAGCTCGCATCTCCCTGCATGTGGGATCTACACACCTGGGTCCTCAGGCCCGCACACCGGCACAGGGACCTGGCGCCCAGGAGGGGGTCCTAGGGCCACAGAGGTGTGCTCTGCGCTCAACCCACTCCTGACAGAAGAGAAACGACAGACAGCTCCTGGCAACAACCGGGTCACTTGGAATGCGAGGACTTACAGGCCACAGGTCACCTTTTCAAAAAGCCACCTCAGACAAAGGGAGAAGAGCTTGCAGGAGATGTGCCCACTCGCACACACACATACACACACGCGCGCGTGCGCACACTCCTGCAAAGCCCCGCCTGCTCCTGCTACAACCCTGACAGGGCCCCCTGAGTTCCCAGAGTCTAGACACCAGCACAGAGACCCCACAAGCCCTTGTCTTCTCCAGGCCACCCAAGACCCCCTGCTAGCATAGCCCTTGGTTCCAAACTCTAGAAGGCAGAGCCCACAGGTGAGTGAGAGCTGCTGGACCCCAGCTCTGGCCCTCCTGGCCTCACTCTGCCTTGGCTTCCTCCTCCTTCAAGGGTGGACGTGAGGACCCTAGTCAGTAAACGTCCTTGTCCCGGGGGTGGGAGCCGAGGGAAGGAAAGGCGGCAAGCCTGGGAGGCGTGCCCAGGAAGGCTGGAGGCCGGAGGCAGGTGCAGGGCAGTGACTGCCACCAGACCAGGAGCCGGGGCCAGAGGCAACTGCACACAGGCCAAGGACACAACAGCCCGGACAGGGCTGTGCGTGTCCCGGGGGAATGGGTATGTTTCCATAGCGGGTGTGTGTCTGCCATCTGATGAGGCGATGTTTTGGAGAGGAAGCAGGCGACTGTCAGCCGCTGGGCCGCCCGCAGGCCGGGCCCCTCACCACCCCCAGGGACTGCTGGCTCGGGCCCTCCCAGAGGCCGCTCGTTAGGCTGTTCTCTCTGCCCGCTGGGGTCCCGGGAGGCACCGACCCTTCCAGGCACAGACGAAGGACAATGAGGTTACAGACCTGCCCTCCAACTGTATGGGTAAATGGAATGCGCCCGTTATGTGAGCATATTCGAGATCTATCAACTACGCACAGTGGAAAGGGGAGGGGGCAGACACAATGGAGGCCATTCTCGACCTGCGAAACTGTCTGCGGAAACACAGCAGCAGAGAAACAAAAGCAGCCAAACTCCAGACCAGAGGCTCGGAATGAACAGGGTGACCCCACACAGCAGTAAACCGCAACCACGTGTCACTCTGCTGCTCTATCAGCGGGAGAAGCAAAGCCAGTGGGACACCCCCCGCCCCCCCACTGCAGAGGCTGTGGCAACAGCTCACTCACCTGGCCTTTGTCCTTTCCCGCCTTGATGTCCTCGGCAAAAGCTTTCCTAAACATGTAAAAGTTTGGCTCCTTTGTCTTGTACATTCTTTAAATCAAATAATTTTTTTAAGCAGAAAGTTTAAAGAAAACAAAATTGGTTCATACTCCCAACACCCATCACTCCTGCTGTTCTCTTTAGAACACGTAAAACACTGGGGTGTCTGGGGGCTCCGTCGGTTATGTGTCCGACTTTGGCTCAGGCCATGATCTCACGGTTGCTGAGTTCAAGCCCAACATCAGACTCTCTGCTGACAGCTCAGAGCCTGGAGCCTGCTTCAGATTCTGTGTCTCCCTCCCTCTCTCAGCCCCTCGCCTGCTCCTTGTCTAAGATAAGTAATAAAAACAAAAAAAATTTTAGAACACGTAAAACACAAAAAAAATCACAGAAAGGTACAAAATGAACCCGAAAGACATCTTTTTCATCGTTTTTCTCCCCAAAGTAGTCCACCACATGGCAGACTGTTTACAGAAAGAGCCACAACCAATGCCTCTGTCACAGAGTCACAAGGAATAATAAATATCTGATGTTTTAAGACCCCACACTTCAGGGTGGTTTATGACCTAGCATGAGTTTTCTGATACATGCTGTTGACAGATTAGCGGGGGTCCCCTTCAGAAAAGAGTACACATATGCCAGCATTTATTTATTTTTCAAAGTTCTTTAAAAATTTTTTATTTTTAAAATTGTTTTAAAATGTTTATTCATTTTTGAGAGACAAAGAGAGAGCACAAGCAGGGGAGGGGGAGAGAGAGAGGGAGACACCAAATCCCAAGCAGGCTCCAGGCTCTGAGCTGTCAGCACAGAGCCCGACGGGCTCAAGCCCAGAACCATGAGATCACCACCCAAGCCAAAGTCAAACGCTTAACTGACTGAGCAACCCAGGTGTCCCTAAAGGTTTTTTAAGTAATCTCTACATCCAACATAGGGCTTGAACTCAAAACCCCAAGATTAAGAGATGCATGCTCCACCAGCTGAGCCAGCCAGGTGCCCCATATCTTTCAAAGTTCTTTGAGACATGCCTGTAACTGCGAAAAATAATGAGATCTGATGTGCGCTTCACCCAGGTCCCACCAACGGTAAACATCCTCCAAAACGGTAGAAGACTATCGCAGCCCAGTGTGGACGCTGAAACGGCAGGACGGAGAATGTTCCATCACCACTAGGACCCCGCCTGAGGACTTCCACAGCCACACCTATGTCTCTCCTGCCCCCATCTCAACCCCAGAAAACAACTGCTCTCTTCTCCAATTCTGTTGTTTGTTATTTCAGGAATGTTTTATAAATGGAATCATGCAGCACCTAAGCTCGGGAGGCTGGCTTTTGTCACTCAGAATGCATCTTTGCTGCAAGTACTGTGAGTCACAGCCCAGCTTCCATGGAAGGGACACACCATGGAGTCTAGTCTGTGACTGCTGTGAACATGCTGTACAGACTTCTGTGGGGACATGAGCTGCACGCGGTCACGAGATACACCAGCCTCTGGTTTTCTTCTTCTGTCTTCATCTGGTGTTCCTATCAGGGTACTGCTAACGTCCGAGCACCCGGGAAGCATCCCCTCCTCTTCTATTTTTCTGGAAGGGACTGTACAGAATTGGTGTCATTCTTTAAACATTTGGTAGAACTCTCCAGTGAAACCATCTAGGCTGAGAGGGTTCATTTTGGAGAGTGTTTAAATGACAAATTCTAGGAAAGCCTGGATGCTTAGTCAGTTGAGGGTCTGACTTTGGCTCAGGTTATGATCTTGTGGTTTGTGAGTTCAAGCCCTGTGCTGACAGCTCAGAGCCTGGAGCCTGCTTCGGATCCTGTGTCTCCCTCTCTCTGCCCCTCCCCTACCCTTACTCTGTCTCTCTAAAATGAGTCAAATATTAAAAAAATTTTTTTTTTTTTAATAAATAGCAAAGTCATTTCCTGAATAGCAAGGTGGTCAAATTCTTTATTTCCTACAGGGTCATGGTTCCTTGCATTTTTGAGAAATTGGACTGTTTTGTCTGGGTCCTAAATGCACATATATAGGGTTGCGTGTGGAATTCCCCCACTAACCACTGGTGTCTGCAGGGTCTGTAATGATGTCCCGTTTTCTTCCTGACACTGGGAATCCTGTTGTCTCTCTTCTCTCATCAGTGTGGCTAGAAGCTGATCAGTGTTACTGATCTTTCCAAAGCTCTTTGTTTCATCAGTTTTCTTTACTGTTTTTATTTTCAACTTTTCTGATTCCTGCTCTTAATTATTATTTCCTTCCATCTGCTTGCCTGCTTTCAGTTTCTTTTGCCAACTAATACGTGTGGAGAGCTTGACAGAACACAGTTGACATTCAGCACAGTGGCACCTGACAGAAGTGTGACCACTGGGCATGCTCAGACCAGCAGGTGAAATATAAAGATATATGAGAGGTGGGGTAGAAAATAAAGCAAACATGGAAAAATATCAACAATTGGGGAATCTAGTCAAAGGGAATAGGAGTTCTTATTTTAACGGTGATTCTTCCAAAAGTTTGCAATTTGAGATTAAAAAGTGTGCAGTCTACAACTTGGTCTTCAGTGTTTGTTACTAGAGATTCTTGAGGTGGAAGCTTACATTATGGATTTGAGACTTTCTTTCTGATAGTATTTTTTTTAGTGCTATGAATTTCCCTCATGGCACTGCTTTAGGTGCATCCCACATATTTTGGTATTTTGTATTTTCATTGCCTTCATATTTGCAAAAAATTTTATAACAAACTTCTTTCATTTTTTCCTTCCTCTACTTTCTGAATAATTTGATACATTAGCCAGATCTCAGTTAAGGTGCCTTGTTCCCGGCACCTGTTGGGAGTCCGTAGTAGAGTCAGGCCCAGGGAGGGAGCAGCTTGCAAGGTGTGTGGCTTAATTGGCCGGCACACTGTTTAAGTAACAGTGGAATGAGAAAATAAATAGCCAGATTGAGGACAATGGGAACAGGTTTCTCACTGAGAGAAGAGGGTTACAAACATGAGAAAAGAAAACACTAGGAGGAGTCCATGTTGGATGGAATTGGAGGCTTTCAAAGAGTAGAGAGGAAACAAATGTGAACTTCAGTGTATGCATATAAGTCTGTGCACACACACCTACACACACATACATATCCTAGCTCTGTCCAGTAAGAGATGGAGAGTGAGACACCTCGGCAGCACCAAGCAAACCTGGTACCTGAATCTTGGTTTCTAAATGCCATTCGTTGCAAAAAGAATCCAGAGTTCTGAGGATAAATGGCTGATTCCAGGGCTGGGGTAGAAGAAGGACAAAATAACCCTGGAATGTCTTTTTGTGCCAACAAGCAAAGGGGCACTAATAAAAACGATGAGTGGCACCAAAAGGCCGGTGTTAGAAATAAGTGGCACTTACACCTGTGTCCCTTTCACCAAATCTGAGACATGGGCCTAGCGGGAAATAATCTGAGCATTGAATTAATGAAAATAGATTACGGTCCACTGAATAAGACAGGAATTCGTGAAACCATACCCACGTAAGTAAATAGAAAGAAGAGAGGACTCCTTACAGCAGAAAGACAACTTAAAACATCTGGAAAGCCAGACGGAACTAGAACATCCGACAGCACAGTGGCACCTGACACAGGTGTGACCATCGCGGGTTTCCTGGAACAGTGAAGCCCTTGGGTTTTCAGGAACAGTGAAGCAGAGGGAGACCTCCTTGCCCCCAGGATACAGCATGTGGGGTCATTCCTCTGCACTGCCAGGTACATCACCCACTTCCTTCAAGACAACTGAAAGTCTATGTGTGGCCAGGACCCAAGAGGTTATGAGTGACCTGAAGAAACACAGGATCTTAAAATGCGCCGGGCAGAGCAGTTCATAATGACGCCTGCACCCAGCTGCCCCTTTCCCAAGGTCCTGCAAAGCTCAAGCATTTGGATGCTCCGCCCAATTAGGAGAGGATGCCGGGGTGGAGTGGGTGGTTTCCATTCAACTTGAGCTCTCCACTCTTTATGAAAATACTTTCCGCAATTACTAAAGGCAGCCCACGTCTCAGAATGGCCCCGTGCCAGAACCAGCCAAGCCTACCCAGGACCATGCAGCCAGCCCAGCCACGAGGGCCTCCACCACCCT
The DNA here is from genome assembly GCF_008692635.1 of Crocuta crocuta. NCBI lineage: Eukaryota > Metazoa > Chordata > Mammalia > Carnivora > Hyaenidae > Crocuta > Crocuta crocuta. Next base: position 5,979,501 of record NW_027529175.1, read on the forward strand.
GTCCAAGTGGGAATGGCCGGCCAGTGCCCGGCCAGCCAGTCCCCTTCTGAGGTACCTCTGGGGACACCTGACAATGAATGGAAACAATTCTGGTTGTCCCAACCAGGGGTGGGGGCGGGCTGGAACCTAATGGACAGAAGCCAGGGAGGGACCCTGTTCAACACCCTTCAGGGCACAGAACAGGCTCCTGTAACAAAGAATCAGCCACTAACGACAGGTGTCAATAGTGCTAAGGTACAGACACCTGTGTAACACACCTCACGTCCTTCTAAACCCCTTCTTCATCCTACATCAAAACCCCCAGCCAATCTGGCCCTGTCGGACATTCCACTTTCACCACCCACTCGCTCTCCGAGCCCTATGCCCTGAACAGGCCACACTGCCTGATGTGCCTCAGGAGCATCTCCCTGGCACGTGTGTGTCTGCCCAGTGGTCAGGAGGTCACCCTGCAGACTCCTGGTGGGCACAGCTGGCTTGGACAGACACTCTCGGATGCCACAGTCAAGGCGCACACGGGCTATCCTTGTTTCCCCAGGACCACACTAAACATCTCGTTGACAGGTGTCTACGCCCCCCGCCCCGAGCTGAGAGATGCTGGGACAAGGCAAGGGGCTTCGATGGGACCCCCTCAGACACCCAGCATGAGAACAGGGCCAGGCACACGGCAGGTGCTCAGCGACTGAGTGACCCCCTTTCACGGAGTCCTCTGCACAAACAGTGAAGAGACGAGACGCCCACATGAGAGCTGCTTCCACAAGTAGCGTGCTTCTCCCCGCCCTCCCCCCACCCCCATGGCCAACCTGCAACCAAACCCAAGTTCCATGTGGAAAAGGCATCATTTTCAAAAGTTTACGCAACACTTTTACCATCAGTGCACTCACTCTTCTGAGAGTTGGTGGTGCAAACATTTATCCTCCAAAACGGCCTTAGAGAAAATGCACATCTGCAACAGAGTCACAAATAGTCCATAACAGCCCCAAACCTCTGCAGGGGGGTGTGCGAGGGGCTCTGCCAGGCTTCACCAAGTTCAACACGTTTGTGTAAAGAGCCTGCTTTGAAAATACCTTCCCAGAAAAAAGTCCAGTGCACCTTTGTGGAAGGCGAATTACAGACCTTCTCGTCTACAAGGTCATCAAGCAGAGAGAAAGTAAACGGACTGCCTGCTCTCTATGTGGGAGGCCGGCCTGTACAGAACTTATCCAGGGAGCGCGGTGTCTGGCTTCTGGCTGGCTCTGGCCAATGGGAGCCCAGCAGGAGATCAGAGGGAGGGAAGGGCGAGCCGTCGGGAGAGCCCCCGCTGAAGGTCACTGCTCCACATAAGTGGCTTCTCTCCATGACCCTGTCTTTCTGGGCTCTGCCCTCCCCTTGTTCCTCCAGGCCTGAGGGCAGCCACAGCCCCAGCCCTGCGGTGGCCACCAGTCCCGGGTCCCACACTGGCCCCTGTAGATGCCCCACACCCTATTTTAGGAATGAACTCTGCTGGAACCATCCTGTTTGAGGATTCCCTGTTTCCTGCCTGATAAAAACAGCCCAGGTGGATTCCCAGCACCACCACCACCCCCCCCCGCCCCCAGCAGACTTATGGAGGGTCCATGGGGGTCCGGGGGTTCCCATGCAGGAAATGCAGAGCAGGCCACACCTGGGAGAAACAGGAGTTCAGGGAGGGCATGTGAGCCGAACTGGGCAGCAGGAGAGCAAGGGGCGGGATGCAGGAGGGGGCCTCTGACTCCCCACCATTCTACCCTCGGCTGCCCTGAATTATTCAGATACATTGGCTTGTAAATGGAGCGCAGGTGAGGGGCCATGGCTGAGCTGCCGCTGTAGCTCTAGGAATTTCTGCCTGGGCAGATGAGGCCACCCTGGGGACCGCGGTCGGCCAGAACCACGAAACAAGAGGCCAGAGCACATAGCAACCAGCCCTTAGGGACATTTTCACCTCTCACCCCAGGGGCATCCTGCCTTGGGGCTGGCAGCCCCCTGGCCCCTGCAAACGTGCCTGCAACCTGCCACTCGTAAGATCAGATGTCACTGCATCTGGAGAAGGGCCTCAGGCAGGGACACAAGAAATACACCCCCCAAGACAGACGCGTGTAATCTCCGTGAACGCTTCCCAACTGTGTGACCCACAAGCCCCACGACGGAGGCCGTCAGAGTGAAGTGAAAAGTGCTCGGTATCCTCCATCAAATAACCTCGGGCAAGAGAGGAAATAGCTGAGCTCGGGAAAGGAAAGACTTAATCCTTAGGCTGCTGAAAGGCCAGCCTTGGGAAGGGGCGGGTTGCCACGGATCCACCTCAAGGGTGTCCTAAGGGGAGGCTCCTTCTTCTGGGATGTTCCGGGATTGCTCTGCAGGGGGGCGTTTACCGGCTGCCAGTAGGCAGGACCCCGGCAGGTCCTCCCCATGTGCAAGTGGTGGCCAAGGACGGCGTGAGAGGACTGCAGCCATGTCAGGGGTCCTGACCCTGCCCAACTGTGACACCATTGCTAGGCCATCAGCAGATTCCAGAACACACTACGTGCAGGCAGTCAGATGGGGAGGCCATGACTGGCAGAACCCAGCAGCCAAAAGCCATCAGTCTTGTCTGGGGGCGGGAGGTGGCAAGGGGGTCCCCACACAAGCAGGAAGGAAAAGGCATCAGATTTGTGCTCTTTGCTTCCCTGACAAAGCATGGGCTTGGGGGGAGGCCCCTCGGCCCAGTCTGACTGGCTTGCACCCTCAGCTGGTGCCCAGCCCCTGTGATCGCTGCCCAGAGTACAGGAACAGAGAAACCAGGGAGCATGTCTCTGTCCATCTGTCTGTCCTGCTGGCGGGATCAGATTTGGGTGGAAAGGACAGTCCCTGGGCTCTGAGGACTGTGCCCCAGCTACGGGGACACAAAGGCACACAGGGCACAGCCCCGTCCTCGGGGCTCCTGGCCCTACAGGACACAGGGGCACATGTCTCCTTACTCTGCCTAGGAGAGCACTGCTGTCTCTCGCCTACACACCAGGGAGAGGGGGCACCCTGGAGTTTCCCAGGAAAGAGAAAAGGGGTTTGCAGAAACCACAGGGATGGAAAGTGGGGCAATTCTGATGAAAACACTTAACAACCTCTTTGCTTATAAGCCAGTAAAGAGCAAAAGAAAACGAAACCAAAGCTGCCCACACCTTCGCAGCATTTCCTCCAAGACCTTTCTGATGCTCGGGGAACATCCAGGTATGAGCAGAGACAATCCTGGCTTTGGAGCTGGGCTGGAATGGCCTGGAATTTTAGCCACCAGAGTCACTGGTAATGACTCAAGTCAAGGAAGTCAAGGAAGTCAAGTCAACGAATAAACTCCTTCCATGCCTTCCTCCTCTGCAGGTGACTTCTGGGGTCCCTGAGTCTCCTCCACCCCAGCACAGGGCCTGGGGACGTTTACACAGACCCTCAATAAACACTCATTTCCTAAAGATCTTTTTTGGCCGGCATATACTTTTAAATTTCAGAGAGTAAATGACTTCAGACAGAAGAGTTGCCGGGGCCCGACTGCCGGTCGCTCAGGGAAGTGGTGTGGGGGGCACCCCATCCTACCTTGTTGTAATACTGAACCTGCACCGAGTGCCAGCGCCCGTCACTCACGCCCCCGGGGACCTGTGGGGTCACTGTTGTGGTAGCCTCACCTGCAGGTGGGGGAGTCCAGAGAGAACATAGGTTAGCGGGACACTGATGAGACAGCCTGGATCAGCATTCTCTTCCAACAACACAGGTAACGTGCGTCATGGTTTTTTAAAGAGTTTTAATGTACAGATCAGATGCTCAACAATTTCCCAGTGTTTGGAAACCGGAGCTGTGCCGTCTGTCTTTTCAGCATAAGTAACACCGCAATGAACACCTCCGTGCGTTCTGGATTCCCCCCCACAGGACAGATCCCTGAGATCCCTCACAGAATCAGGCAACAGGCAGGGGAGCACACTTCAAGGTGCTACAAAGGACAAGGGTGGTTTCGGTGACAGAGGGCCCGTGAGGGGCTCAGAGAGCGGCCCCTTCCTAGGGAGGGGGCCTCACCTGCTGAGAAGGTGAGCTGCACCTGTTCGCCCACAATCTCCAGGGCGATGAAGTCGTGCTTCTCATTAAAGCGGCCGTTATACAGCAGCAGGGCGTTCCTCTCTTGGGTGGCAAACCTGTGGGGCCAAGCAGAAGGACGTCATGGGCGAATGACCCTGGCACAGAGGGGCTGCAGACGGCAGGGAAGTAGGGGGTGGGGGCGGGGAACGACGTGGTGCACCCAGCCGGCACAGGGCGAGAGCGTGGGGCCGGACTCAGGAAAGACGCTGGTCCTGGGAATTCATTTTTCTCATCAAGAGTTGGTGGCCCATAAAACCTGCTTGGCAATGTTCTTTTCTGGAAACAGCAAAGTAGAGGCCACAGAGGAACCTGGTTTCCACAGCCCCGAGGATAGGAAAAGAGGACATCGGAATGATATCCGAGAAGGACGACGCAGCCACTCCACTGGTTACAGATGTGTGAGCAGAAACACGTGCGTTCTGCTGCTGGAAATGTCCCGGGTGTGTTCCCTAGGACAGAGGGACGCAGTACCTGCCCAGGCAGGGAGGCTGGCGGTGATGCCTGCCTCGGGGCCTCTGTCTCTAGTCTCCACCACACAACTTCCCTGTGCTCCCGAACACTGACACCCTCCCTGCCCCAGGGCTTTTGCATTTGCTGCTCCTGCTTCCAGGAACACCCTTCCCTGGCTCCACAGATCTCCCAGGAGACATTCTGACTGTACTTTCCACAAACTCATTCTATCTACAATGTGCCCCCCTCCCCTGATCAAATCTATCACATCACTTAGTCTATTTCTGAAATTACCTGTTTATTTATTTATGTGTAAGAGCCTATGATCTTTAAGGGGAGGAACTAACTCTCATTCACTACTGCCTCCTGGAGCCCCAAACAGGGTTTGGTCCACATAAGTGCTTAATAACGATGTGCTAATAAACAAACGAATGGATGAAAGCATGACTGGAAATCAAAGGAATGAAACTTAAGAGATCTGTCCAACTTCAGGCATTTAAAGAGTTAGAAACCACTTGTTTTGGGGCACCTGGGTGGCTCAGTTGGTTAAGCATCTGACCCTTGGTTTTGGTTCAAGTCATGATCTCATGGCTTCATGGGTTTGAGCCCCACATCGGGCTCGGCACTGAAGTGCAGGGCCTGCTTGCGATTCTCTCTCCCCATCTCTTCCTGCCCCTCCCCCACTTGCACGATCTCTGTCTCTCAAAATAAACAAACTTTTAAAAAAAGAAAAAAAAACCCCACTTATTTCAACAACAGATAAACATTCTCAGAGACCTTTCACCCAACCCCGGGGTCCCAAGAAGGCCAGTTCGACCCGACCTGGGGCGCCTCCAGACACCCTGGTCACAGAGAACCTAGAATGTCTCCTGTAGGGACCTAGGAACTGTTTCCTGAGTGAGCTCGATGTCTGTCTCATCGGAGATTAAGTGGGGGCAATTTTCCTTTGATTCATGGTTGGATTATCTGGTTTCATGCAGCAAGAGTCTGTAGAAACCTGCCTCAGGCCTCTGACCTCAGCCTTTCCTTTGAGTTCCTTAAAACAAACAGTCCCCGTCCACACCTTGAACCCCTCTGTTTAGAGTGTGCAACAAGATCTGATGATGACACACTCTGCAAAGAATCGGCCCTCCCCCACAGTGAAGGGGGTGCCACGGGTCTGGGGGGAAGAGGTAGAAGAAGGGCACAAATAACAGTCAAGACAAGAGACCCTCTTGGTCACACCTAATTCTCGTTGGGCAGGCGGCTCTGCGTGAGTTTCTCCTTGGGCCAACGTGGGAGTCAGTACAGGGTGCTGGTGTCCAACAGTCCTGCATGCCCCCCGCTGCCCCGGGCAGATACCCAGAGGTCTCCCGCTGGACACAGAGCGCTAACAAGGGACCCAGGGCCAAGGGGAAGGTGTGGACAGGCCAAGACAGAGAGGAAAAACCAGAAACAGAAACAGAGACTTGGCGAGGGGCAGGGGAAGAAGCCAAGAACCTAGGATGGGGTCAAGGGTGGAGGAAGGCGGCCCGGGAGCCTGGCAAACAAGAGCGAGGAAGAGGAAAGGCAGCCGCAGAGGCAACTACCTGAAACAGAAGGTGCTGGCGGTGCCCTGGCCCCCTTTCCCATGGGACCCCTCCCCCAAAGCAAGCAGGGCCACCAGAGGGTAGCCGCTTTTCTGCTCAAGTTCTGGGACGACTTCTTATGATATTTTGCTTTTAAAATTATTCCCTTAAAAACTTCTCACTGATTCAGCAGTGCCCTGAGGCCCTGGCCGGGGCCACATGCACGGCAAACTGCCCACAAACTGTTGTCAAATGAAATCATCTAAAAATACTAAATCTGGGGCACCTAGGTGGCTCAGTCGGGTAGCATCCGACTTCGGCTCAGGTCATGATCTCACAGTCTGTGAGTCCAAGCCCCACATTGGGCTCTATGCTGACGGCTCAGAGCCTGGAGCTTGCTTTCGATTCGGTGTCTCCCTCTCTCCCCCCCTCCCCTGCTCATGTTCTGTCTCTCTCAAAAATAATAATTTTTTAAAAAACCATTAAAAATTTTTTTTAAATACTAAATCTGACAAGCTATCAGGTATCACATTGCTTTACCCAAACATTTAATTAAATGCTTTATTTTTTAGCTGCTCTCTGAGTCTGGAGCCAACAGACTTCCTCTGTTGGTTTCCGGGCACGGGCACTTCTGGTCGGTCATCTTTCAGATCAGCCTCCGAGGGGACCCCTTCCTGCAGCTTACTCACTGCCAGTGGTCGCAGCACAGCACGTGACTGCGGGCTGCCAGCAAGGCCCAAGGGGTGGTGGCTGAGGCTGCACAGACACCAAAATCACACGCCTCCAACTAACACAGGTCATGTAACAGAGGTAACGTGCCAGAGATACAAAACGCCTCTAACGGGGAGGACAGACGTTTTAAACATAAGCCACACAGGGCACACGGTAGCCGGGAATCCCATGGCAGAGTCCTGGTTTGGAGGACTGTGCCCATGTGCTGGGCCTTCTGGGTGCAGGTCTTGTGGGCAGAGAGCCGGGGTCCAGGGCCTGGGTCGGCGTTCAGGGCTGACGCCCCCTGCCTGTGCTGTGGCTGGGGGAAGAGGCGAGGATGGCACATACCCGCTGCCTGGGCACTTCCTCTGTGCCCCCAAGCCCTCATGGCACGCCCCAGGGAGGGACCCTCCTTGGCCTTTCTAAAGAATGTGGTGGAACCACGGACTGTGGGCCAAATAAAACAGGCAACAGCCTCAAAACTGTGAGCCTCTAAATGACCCAAGCCTCAAAATGGCCGTTCTGGCCTGGAAGGCCAAGTGGAGGCCCGTGTCCTGCCTCCCTGAGCACGGTGGTGATAGGCCTGGCTCCCTGGGAGCTCAACACCAGGGAATGGCAGCCAGGGACTCCATGTGGTGATCCAAAGTCTCACAGAGAGTGTGTGCCCACCCTGGAGACTTCAGCACAATAAACAAATTGAAACCAGGACAAAAATCAGGATCAGGACGTTGGGCCCGAGTTCTGCCCTCCCCCCACCCCCCTACCCGACAATGAGCTTGGGCGGAGGACCAGCATTGAGGCAGGAGATCTGAGCCACAGTGCAGAAAATCCACCAATAATTCGAGCCCCACGTTAGGAATTATGGACTTTACCCCAGGCAGTGGGCGGGCCCAGTGGGACTCAGGCTGACCCAGGCCACACTGACGAGTCCAGCACTGTCACACCAGGTCACCAGGGAGAAAGGACAAGGCCAAAGTGCTAGGGATGGGGAAGGGAGAAGTGGCTAGACAGGGGACAGGATGACGAGGGGCTCACAGGACCCGACAGGGTGAGAGCAGGGGATAGAGGCCGAGGCGGCCATGAGGCTCTGGCGCCTCCAAAGAGAGAGGCTCCCAGCTGGGGAGGTCAGTGGGCCTGAACCACGTGTCCAGCACCCCTGCCCCACCGAGTTGGCTTTGTCGGGATCTCCATGTCATCGGGGGGCCTTTCTGTGGCGCTAATTTCCAGACTCCCTCCCACTGGACTTTAAAATCCCTAGGGATGCATCTAAAGTCTCTCTGACCCACCTGTTATCCAGAGCATCTCTCGCATTAACAGGTGCTCAACAAGGATGAGCTGCAGCAAACTGAGGGCACCAGCCCCAACCACACTCACCGCTGTGCACACACCGGGCAGCCCTCTAAATGGCTCAAGCCAGGAGGCTCCCGGCTCCTGCCCCCAGGCCTGTCCTGCCCCGTGTCTGCTGTGCTCACCATCCTTCCGAACTAGAGCTCTTTTCCCGAAGCCGCCAGCCCACACTCCTGGCTCTGCTGAGCTCAAGCTGCGGTGGTATATCCTGGCCACTTACTGCGAAGACCAGGCCTCACAGCCGACATCCCCCTGTGCAGCTCCCACCAGCGTCCCCCTAGGGCATGTTGGCTGCACTGCACCCTCGCCTAGCCAGGGGGCAGGACGCCCAGGAAGGAGCCCGTCGTCGGCAAAGGGCAGCTGGCAGAAGCAGGTAGAGGCCACACTCCCACCAGGAGGCGCCCTAAGGGCCCCAGACAGGGGCCCACACGACCAAACACAGAATACAACCCCCACCACCAGGTTAAACCTCACAGAAATCCTTAAAGTAGAAATGACAACTTTTTCTACAAATTAAATCAAGCCTGAATTCTCCTGGAGAAACATATGCGGAAATAAAGCAGCGAGCAGAGCACACAGCCCCGCATCCTGGATGCAGGTGAGCAGGGCTGCAAGGGGATGGGCGGCTGCCCTCAGCTGCCCAGCGCTCGGACCCAAGCTGAGCCCGCCTGGCCTGCGGGCCCCTGTGCCCTCCACCTCTGGGCACCTGGGTGTCAGGGCCGCCAAGCATCATCGGCAAGTGAGCAGGGCCAGAAGGGCAAGGCCAGGCTTCCCGCCAGGCCCTGCCCTCTGCTGCCCGAGCCCAGAAACTCTGCATTTGTGAGCAAAGGGCCCCCCGCTCCCCAGCTCAGCAAGACGCCGCCTCACCCACACCGACCCGCAGAGATGGCCACTGAAGCACCAGGCGCTCGGGTGGGACACACAGGGCCACACTCACGTGAGGGACACGGTGAAGTGGAAGCGCTGTCTCAGGCCACGGAAAGTGACGAAGGACCGGGGCGGGAAGCTCCTGGTGGTCACCTCGCAGTAGGGCCGCTCAAACTCGCCAGGCGGGCACACGCAGTGGAAGCCGCCGATGAGCAGGTTGACACACGTGCCCCCGTTCTTGCACACCCCGTTGGCACAGCGGCCGGAGCGCGTGTTCACCTCGCAGTGCTCTCCTGCAGGACGAGATGGGCAGGGAGAGGTTACCCTGCCGCCCCAGACTCTGGCCCCCTGGCTGTAAGCCTGGGCAGGGGTCTCGGGGCAGCACAGACGCCACAGCACCGGGGGCCTCGTGAGGACCGCATCACGGTGATCCGGCACCGAGGCACCCCATTCCCGGGGTGGTCCCAGGACAGTTCCCCAGAAACACCCCAGGGAGGCTCCTCCGCAGAGGTCCCAGCCCTGCCCCAGCCCTGCCCGGGTCCCGCACTCAGGGGACAGAGGAATGTGCAGGGGTGAACACCACACCCGCTGGCCTGGCTGGACCCTCTTTTCTGTGAGAATCATCCAGACATGATGAGAATAAGGGGGAGGGCCCAGGGCCCCTCCCACACCCGTGTCTGCTGTGGCGGCTGTGCAGTCAGAACAAAGGGGGAGACTGAGGTGCATGCGGGGAGCACACCGGGCCCAGGGCCACCGCCTCGGGAGGGCTCCTGCCCCACACGACCCCTCGCACTGCCCCAAGAGCCTGGCCCACGTCGGACTGTGGCGTTTGGAATCCCACCTGGCCCACTTGCCAGCCTGGAGCTCGCCGAGGACATGTGCCACTGTGCCATGTCCCACCATGGTGACAGCAGGGTTCCGGAAGCTTCGCCAGAGAGACTGCCTCTGCTCCAGAGACCTATCAGACTCTGTTGGCTGGGAGGGTCCCTGCACTCGCCAACTGGGGAACACGCTCTGGGAGGCTCAGGTGAATCCTAAGCTGCCTGCCGTGGCTGCCATGGCAGTTGGCAGCAGTCTGCCTGGATGACTGATGCTCGCTCCCAGGACTGGGGGGCGGCCTAGCCCCTGCCTCTGCCACACAGAGGGGAGCCGCCAGTGGCCCCCCAAGACCTGCAGATGGATAGGAAGTTCTAAAGAGCAGACACTCTCTAGCTCCCACCAACATTCTTTGCCAGTTACTGATTTTCATTTTATTCTATTTATTTTTTAAGTAGGCTCCATGTCCAGCACAGAGCCCACCATGGGGCTAGAACTCACAACCATCTGATCAAGACCTGAGCTGAGATCAAGAGTGGGATTGCTTAGACAACTGAGCCACCCAGACACCCCAACCAGTTAGATTTTAAATAAATGCCTTTTTAAAGAAATATTTATTTTTGAGGGAAAGAGATAAAGAGAGTACATGCATGCAAGCAGGGGAGAGGCAGAAAGAGGAAAGAGGGAGAGGGAGAGAGAGCCCAAGCAGGCTCTGCGCTATCAGTGCAGAGCCTGATGCAGGGCTCGAACTCACAAACCTCAAGATCATGACCTGGGCCAGTATCAAGAGTCAGATGCTTAACTGACTGAGCCACTCAGGTGCCCCTAAACGAACACCTATCAAAATGAAAGTATGACATCCACGTCCGCTCCACCCCATCACTGTACAAAAACATATCATGGAGAGTAAAAGCCCTCAGCAGTTCCCTGCACGCCCCTCAGGAATGAATCACTTTCTTTGAAGACCTCTCCTGTCAGCACATCATTACCGGCTGCACAGAATTCCAGCAGAGGACCCATCAGAATCTAAGTCACTAATGCTCCTTACTTCATTATCGAGGAAATATACACAGCTTAGAGCTTTTATTGCAGATCACTTTCAATATGCATCCATGCTGGCTTTTAAAATTTTGTTAATGTTTATTTATTTTTGATAGAGAGATAGAGTGCAAGTGAGGGAGGGACAGATAGAGGGGGAGACACAGAATCTGAAGTAAGCTCCAGTCTCTGAGCTGTCAGCACAGTGCCTGACATGGGGCTTGAACTCAGGAACTGTGAGATCATGACCTGAGCCAAAGACGCTTAACCGACTGAACCACCCAGGGACCCCCAGCATCTTTTCACATTTTATTGACAATATCCATTTGTTTTCCCTGGAGCCACCTGGTAATTCCTGTGCACATTTTCCTAACAGCTTCTCATAAATGAAGGAAATTAACTATTCTTTGTCACTTCTGTGGCCGCTCCCTCCTGGCTTGAGGTTTACATACTTGTAGCCACCTAGAGATGTATTTGCAAACAGTCCTATTCATCCATTTCCCCTTTCTGATGCCCGTGCTGTTAGATTAGTACAAGACTGGTATGAAGGGATGGGAATCACACAACCCCCAAGACGTCTAATAGGAGGGGCCGTGGTGTGGGCGGGAGCAGCCTTCAAGTGACAGCAGCTTCCTGGAGCCCAGGGGTCACTAGGATCCCCAGGTGTCGCCTGAGCCAGCCGGGCCGACTAACAAAACACCCACAGATCGGCTGGCTTTAAGCAACAGACATTCTTTGCTCATGGTTCTGTAGAATGGGGGTCCACGGTCAAGGTGCTGGCCAACCCAGAGCCTGGTGAGAGCCTGTCCCCAGAAGCTCACTATGCTCACGTGTGTGCAGAGAGAGCTCTCTGGTGTCTCTTCTTGTGAGGACACTAATCCTGCTTGATCGGGGATCGGGGCTTCCACCCATGAGTTTGGGGGGACATGACTCACCCACAGCAGGCATGTGCAAGACCGCTGAGATTGTGAATGGACTGCACAGTTATATTAGGATCTCCTATCAATCCTGAACAAGGAAAATGAGGTGCTGTTGAGAGTGGGTGTTAGGGTGGAGCCCGAGTGCCCTCAGGACTGAGGCCATGGGCATGCTGGGTGCTGATGGCTCACAGCTGACACTCTGCACCCAGACCCTTCCCCGAGGCTCCTTAGCCAGGAAGTTGCTCTTGCCGGGGCAGCCCACACCCTGTGGCTGGTCAGCGAGGAGACGGAGGGGCCGGCGCCCTGGCCCAGAGCCGGCTGGAACTGGGGCACCGTCAGCAGAGGGCTCTGTTGCTGCCCTCCGGCCAGCCCTGTGCCCAGACCCCCAGGCGCGGCTCCTGAGAAAGCCGATCGCGGGGACTCAAGAGCATTTCTCCGGGAGGCTGAGCTCAGACCGTGTGGATCCTAGGGCGCAATCACTGCCCAGGGTAAGAAAACCCAGGCACCGAGGGAGCGCTTCTGGGAGCAAGCTTTTGAGGCACAGGCCAAATCGGCCTATGGTCAGCAGCACAAACCAAAGGCGCTCCCGAAAACTCTGGGCTTCCCCCACCCCCACAGCTGCCGTTCTTCGTCCCCAGTCCCAACACCCAAAAAGTACAACTTGCTCAGCAAAGAGGACTCCCGTCTGAGCCCCGTCAAAAACGGGGTGCAGGGGGCTTGAAGTTGCAGACTTCTCACTAACATCCAGGACTACTAACATCCAGGACCATGAAGGGGCCAACAGGCCAGGGACCCCCAGGGCCAGGCCAGAAGCCCTGGGCAGCCCACCCACCTGTTCTCCTGGGCAGGAGCTGACCCCAGGGTCATGGTGACCGAGAGGCTTGGTTCGCACCTGCTCAGAAGTGAGAGGGAAAAGACAAGAGCCCACAGACCTGCCCAGAGGCCCTCGAGCTCCACCTTCTGTGGAAACTGCTGGGCCGGCCAGCGAAGGGCTACTCGGGCCCTCCACCCGCCACTGGGCTTGGCTCCGCAACTGTGCCCATAGGCTCGTACTAGCGCGCACACACCCTCACATGTACGTATGCTGACGTATACAGCCGTGCACACACGTGCCCTCACATGTGCACCCACACATATGGCTGTGCACTCACACTCAGGCGCACACCTGCTCACACACACCCTCACACTCTGGAAGCAGTGCTCCTGGCCTTCTCCAGGTAGATGGCCCGAGGCCGTCTTGAACTCCCTGCACTGGGTTTACACACTTAGCTGAAGGCGCATTTGTCCTCCACACTCATCAAACTCCCTAATCTCTGCCTGAAAACCGTCCACGGCATAGGGAGTGTTTGCTTCCCTAGTTCAGCTTGGCACAGTCAAGTGCAATGTATTCTGGAACAGAGCCAGCGCGAGGGGACAGGGCGGGGCGCTCTCCAAACCGTGACAGCAAACAAAGGGAGGCCCTCTTGGCTCTTCCCACAGCACTCCGCCCCAAGGCCTTCCAGAATGATCCTTCATTTGGGCTCTGGGGGAGGGGGGGTCCCACCCCAGCCTCCCAAGGCCCCTAGCCCAGCCCTCGCCTGAGCACAGCCTACACCGTCTTCCCCCTGCCCTGCCTCCTCGGCCCGGACAGGAGCCCGAGAGCTCTGCGGCCCGGGAAGATCGGACTCCGACTCTGGCTCTGGGTTTTCCTGCTTCCAGGGTAGTTCTCCAGGGCTGCGGGGAAACATCCTTCCTCAGGAGGAACAGGAAGGACGGCGGTGTGTGGGGGCCTGCATCCCAGACTCTGAGTCACTGGTTTCTCTGCGCCCTTCTGCGGCCTGGTCCAAAGGCCAGTGAGGGCTGGAGCGCCCGGGCCACCAGGGCCAGTCCCCACTTCCACAGCCGTGCCGGGGGCCCTCCGCTCTGGGCCCCACCAACCAACCCAACCACTGCCTCACACAGCCCACATCTCAGACCCCGTCTTCCTCTTCCCTATAGGAAGACACCATCTGTCGAGCGGAACAAGCCCAGAGCCACCGCCGCCCCACTCCCTCACCTCCAGGAGTCCCCATCCCTCCTCTCCACTGCCACCTGCACCCCCAGCTGTGCCGCCTCCATCTGCACAACCACGGCAACCTCGTCGCAGATGCCCTGAACCCAGGCCAGCCGTCCCCTGACTACAAACCCACCTGGGTTCCACGTTACACCAGAGCTTTTCAGAGCCTCACCTTGCGTGGTACTGGCTCAGCAGCAATCCGCCACTCCCCAAAGACCCCCACTCCTCCCCAAGGCCTGGCCCATGGCCACACTTGTGTCCCCCTTCCACCATACTTGCCCGCGTGTGCACACCCTACATGCCGGCCATGTGGTCTCCCTCCTCCCAGGGCCGTTGGGGGACCCAACAGGTAATGCAGGTGGCATCAATGCAGCGGTGGCCACCCTCCTCTGGGCCTGGCCTCTGTGGTGGCTTCCCTGTGCCCAGATGCAGGCCTGTCTCAGGCAAGCTCCCTTCGCAAGCTTCATCCATCTGCCTAACCAGGTCCAGGGCACCTACGACAGACACTAAAAGGCCCAGAAGCTACCGGCTCCCGGCTAGAACCGGCCATGTAAGTGCTCGTTAGCATCCGTGTCCCCAGGCTCCAGGGCAGGGACAGGGTCTCCAGAGCCAAATCTGAGCATGTACGGCACATAGAGGGTGCCAGACGCAGAGGGGGTGCCCAGTGTGTGCCTGGCACGCGGTGGGGATGTGACACATGCTCGGGACATGAAATCATAAAATGCCAGGATTCCCCGGGGTCCAAGCCAATGATTAATTCCTGCATGGGATTATAAAACCTACTCATTCGTTTATTTGATTCAAACACTGTTGGGAAAATGTTGACATAATGAATGAAGAATTACATTTATAGTTATACACACCTTTTGGAGAAAAGGTCAATAAGGACTCCGAGTGTTTGGCTTTCAGATGAGCGAGGTAAGCCTGGGAGGCTCCTTCTGTCTGGGTTCTAGCACCTTCCTTCAGGCTGAGCCCAGGTCTCCTAAGGACACTTCCCACAGCAGCCAGCACGGCTCATCTGTGAGAGTTCTGATAATCCACTAACACTTTCTTTTAAATGTTTGTCCTATGCAGGGGGATACTGACAAATCCTGAGAGCCAGCCCTGGGTGAGGGGAGCCCCGATCTGTAGCATTTTCCCATTTCCATGGTGCGCACACCCCCACAGCCAATCTCCAATTACTACCTTGACATCACTGAGCCCAGATCTTGGAAGAGAGGTGATAAAATAGTTTTGTTTGTTTTCATTTTTTTTAAAAGCTTGATTCATTTATTTTGAGAGCGAGCATGAACACAGGAGGGGCAGAGAGACAGAGAGAGTCTCACGCAGGCTCTTTGCTATCAGCACAGATTCTTACATACAGCTCGAATTCACGAACTGTGAGATCATGATCCAAGCTGAAATCAAGAGCTGGACACTCAACTGACTGAGCCACCCAGGCCCCCTAAGCCTGTGACTCTTGATTTCGGCTGGGGTCATGATTTCAGGGTCATGAGTTCAAGCCCTGAGTTGAGATTAGGATTCTTTCTCTCTCTCTCCCCTCCCTTCTATTCCTCTCCCCCTCTGCCCTTCCTCCCCACTCTCATGCTCTAAGATAAAATACAACGAAATGTTAATGTATTTTACGTATACTACATATGTACTGTATGTAACGAAAAGATAAATCATCTCACTTTAGGTAACTAACTTGGATCAAACTTAGCGAGCCCCATATCTTTACCCTTTGATAGAGCTCTCATAAGAAACACTATTAAAATGAAGCCCACGTGTTCTCAGACACACTTCTCGTCCAGAGTTAACTTTATCTTCCATTTTCTGGGAACCCTTGTTCAACTTGAGTTTGGGCTTCTCACATCCTGACATCCTGCTTAAAGTCAAATGTTTGCTCTGGGTCAGTCCAACTCTGAGGAAAATCTCTCCCCCTCCTACTGTGCACCCACCCCCCACGCCGAGGATTGGGTTCACCTGGGCAAACAGACAGCAGCACTCAATAATACGTGCCGTGTACACCAGCACCCTGCAGGTAGGGGACACAGGGCTGCCAACGCAGATCCCCAAGCAGAAATTTTGGGAAGGACCCCCCCCTTAACAGCGAAACATAAGCTCCCAGGAGCCAAGGCCCCTCCAGCCCCCTCCAGCCCCCACCTGTGATCAGACGCCAGTCCCATGCCAGGCATGGCGCTGGGAGCGAGAGAACGCTGCCTGCCCGGCCCCTGCCCGCAGTGCTGGAGCCACAGAGCCTTGGTCTGAGGGACTGAATGCCCTGGAGAAGCCCCAGCTGGGAAGGGCCGAAGCTGGGGGCTCACCTGCACACAGTGACTGCTAGGAACACGGGGTTATGGAGGGTGGTGAGGCCCGCCATGGCTTCTGCTCTAATCTCCACAGCACCAGGCATGGGGACTCTACTGTTTAATTTTTTTAATGTTTATTTTTGAGAGAGAAAGAGAGAGAGAGGGAGGGAGAGAGAGAGAGAAAACATGAGTGGGGGAGGGGCAGAGAGAGAGGGAAACACAAAATCCAAAGAAGGCTCCAGGCTCTGAGCTGTAAGCACAGAGCCCGAAGCGGGGCTCGAGCTCACTGTGATATCATGACCTGAACCAAAGTGGGATGCTTAACCCACTGAGCCCCCCAGGTGCTCCACATGGGGGCTCTTCAACATCACCATGTGCAGATGAAGAAACTGAGGCCCAGCACCGTGTATAAAACATACCATTTTTGAATGTAACAAAAATGTTCCTTAAAGATAAGGAAAATGGAGGAAAGAGATGATGCCTGGGTCTGAACACCTGTGAGCTGGGCTTTGCCAGAATCACTGAGGACCGTGGCAAGAAGGGCAGTGTGACTGCTAGGCTCCAGAAGGGGCCCAAGCAGAGGTATAGGAGGGCCTGTCCTGGCCATCAGGATGCCACAGAGGGGTGGGATGTCTGCGAAAGAGGAAGGGGTAGCTGAGCCCCTCGGTCTCACTCTACAGAGAACTGGCAGGCAGCGCAGATGGTATAGGGGTGGGGTGTGTGTGTACATGTGGGGTGTGTGTGTACGTGTGGTGTGCGTATGTGTGAGATGTGTGTGCACATGTGGTGTGTGTGTGCATTTGTGAGACGTATGTGTTGTCAGTGTGTCTCTGGTGTGTGACGTGTGTGTGGAGCATGTGCGATGTGGAGGATGTGTGTGCACGTGTGTGTGACGGTCACGGCAGGAGGGCCGAGGACGTCTGGGGCTGGAACAGGGAGACGTGGATGTGAATCTGGACCCGTGCCCGCCAACAGCGAGCTTCAGAACCTGCCATGGGGCTGCTCCGGGTGGAGACAAGGATGCTAGGGTCCCGCCCGCCAGGAGAGGGGGGCGCAGACAGAGACGCTCAGACCATCCTGGACAGGAGGGGAAGGGCAGGTGCAAATTTGATGACTTTAGTTGCTTGACAGATAAAGGGACAGTTCCCTCCTCATCCTAAGAAACAGCTAAGGGCTTTGAACCAGAAACACTAGAATTTCCAAAGTCAGTGAGGGAAGGAGTTGGGTCTGAGGCATAAAAGGCACTTTGGAGCCTGGAGTTCAGGCAGAACTAAAGCTGGACGTGGCACGCAGGGGACGGAGCGTCAGGAGAGGGTGCAGGGCTCAGCGTCTCCGACACGGTACGGCTTCAGTCAGGTCCTCAGACCCAAGGACACCGAACCTGAAGGCAGCTCCAAGCCCACGATGCCGTCCTCACCGTGGACATCAGGTTACCCTTGAAAGAGCTCTTGCCCCTTAACTAAAACGACACAACCTAGTAGTGTGGTTCGTGTCAGACACTTCTCTACCAGAGGACGCACAGAGACGGAGACAAGGGACAAGGGACACTTCAGGGTCTCTGTCAGAAATGGCTAAACACTGGGAAAACGAGGCCATCCATCCTCACACCCACCCAGGCCCTCGGCAGCCCCTTTGGCCAAACACCCCTGGCAGCACCACTGCCCCGGACAGAGGCTCCCGAGCAAGATTCCAGCCAGTGCCTCAGTTTCCCCCACTGCAAACCCCTCTCTGAAGGCAGGATTTCTGTGTCTTGCCCTCAAGCAACCCCTAGCACCCAGGAGGCCAGTGTCAAGGTTAAATGTGCTAATTCTGTAAAGCTCTGGGCTGAGCACCTGGCCGGCTGTTGCTGTGACTTCCCTGATATTAACGGACTTCTTGGGACATAAAGCATCGCCCCTCCCCCACACTCCTTGTTTGACTGTCTCACCTCCCGGTGACTGCTCTGCCCTGGAGCCCCTCCCCCACAGGGCAACGCTGCCAGGAAAGGGATCTGCTGGGAGCCCAGACACCTGCCGCCCACCCTCTCCTACCCACCCCCCTCCCCCACCGGGAGGGAGGGGAAGCTGGAAGCCTGGACCATGGCAGGCTTGTCCAGGTTGGGCCTCTTCTGAGCCTTCTCGAATGACTTCATTACTGTCTTTGAAGCAATTTCCCAGAACCCCACACACACCTTTTTTTTTTTTTTTTAAATATAAATAAAAAGCGCATTCCAGCAGGAAAGAACAATGATTCTGGCTTACCCACAGCTTTGGCTCTTCTTACCAGAGTCACCTACACGTTTGAGGGTTGAAACCCGGCTAACCGGAATAATCAGGGTGATTTTAAACTCCTGGGGCTTGAAACTCGGCCCAGCCAGTGCCAGGCCCGAGCCATGCTTGGGGATGCCTCCTTTCAGAAAAGGGGTGCTCTCCCGACCTTCCTGCTCCTCACACCCATTAGAGGGTGAAGGGCACAGAAAAGAACCCTCAAATCAGCTCAATGGTGGCTCCGAAAACACGTGCAGGTCCTGATTTCCAGAACATGTGAACGTCGGTTCATACGGCAAAGATGGGACGGAATTAGGGTCCAGAAATGTGAGACCCCATATTACCAGGTGAGCCCCCTGCAGTTGCACCTGTCCTCACACGAGAGGGTTTGGCTGTGCGAGGAAAGGAGGCAGAGACCAGAGCAGTGTGGCCACAAGCCAAGGGCCACCTGGAGCCATCAGGAGCTGCAGGAGAAAAGGAAGGGCCTCGCCGGAGGGATGGGGACACCTTTGGTTTCTGAATTCTGGCCTCTAAAACTTAGAGAATGTATTGCTATTGTTTTAGACCCCCAGGTGAGCCCCAGGACACTGACCCAATCCTAATCACACCAAAGGGGACTGGCCACATTCTGGAGCCATCTCTTCTTGGGGACAGTCCCCCAGAGAAAGTCACAGCCCTCAAACCTTTCAGCTTCTCCCCCCACCCTCGAGACCACCTGGTGCCCCCTGCTGGCAGCGGCTGAGGACCTAGCAGGTGCTAAGTGAACACAACGCAGGGAAACTGCACAGATCTTGGCTGCCAGAACTGGTGGGAGGGCCAACCAGAGGGCCCTGGACACCTGCCCGCAGCGGTGACCAGGCAGGACACCTGCCCACAGCGGTGACCAGGCAGGACACCTGCCCACAGCGGTGACCAGGCAGGACACCTGCCCGCAGCAATGACCAGGCGGGGTTAGCTGAGCCGACCACTGGGGACTGAGTGCCCAGAATGCCAACTTGGCCCCTTCAACATGGGACTTCCAACCCCCTGGAGCTAAGTCACGGTCCTTCTGAGCCAGGGGACAGGCCAGGGATATGGGCTTAGGACACTGGTAGTGGCTTAGGAGGTGTCCAGGTCCCAGAATGAGGCAGAGCCTAGCAAAGAGTCCTGGCCTAGGCAGCCTAGGCCCCAGCCAGTGCTGGTGGGACACAGACTTCACACTGCTCCAGGGCCTCAGCACACACTGAAAAGTCACAGTCCCCGCGGTGGGGCCATCCAGGGCCTCCCGTGTGCCCTTCTGCAGCTGCCTCTCAGGCCACAGAGATTCTCGGGCGGCTACGCAACCTGGAAACACCTTTGTCTTGGGAGGCCTCCCGCTTCGGGAGAGGTTAGTAGGGGAGTCCTGGGATAGCCTTGTGACCAGGACATCTGTCCACAGTGTCTCAAAAATGAGCTCCAAGACATCTCGGACACAGGACTAGGATTTGATTCGAATGACCCAGGAACACCTGAAGGTAGGGGTGAGGGTGGGTAGGGGAGGTCTCCTAGAGAGAAGATGTGCAGGTGGGGACAGGAGGGGCCCTGCACCCTGAGAGATGGAGGCACAGGGGCCCCGGCCCAGGCAAAGTGGTGAGCAGGCTGGCCGTGCCACCGCGGGGTGAGGGAGGGAGGGCTGAGGGTCTGGGCACAGTCCTGCTAACGATGGGGAAGGACTGGCTGGCGGAAGGCAAACCTGGGCAGCTGTGTACCCCAAGGCTGGGAAGTGATGTCCCCACCACCGTTCCAACTCACAGGGAAACCAAGCCAGCTCTCAAAGAGCAACGTGTCTAAACTCAGCCGGAATGCTAACAAAAACCTCCATCGTCCATACAAATAGTAGTTCAGCCCCCAGATGGTTCAAATTCCACGTCCTGTGTGGTGCTAGGGACATGGGGCAGTTCCTTGAGTCCCATCAATGTCCAGAAAGAACACATATTCTTTATTCGTGGCTCAGAGTCCGCCAAACTGCCAACTGTCCTCATTTTTTTTTCTTTTTTTTTTTTAATTTTATGTCTTTGAGAGACAGAGAGCGAGCATGGGAGGAGCAGAGAGAGGGAGACCCAGAATTCGAGGCAGGCTCCAGGTTCTGAGGTGTCAGCACAGAGCCTGATGTGGGGCTCGAACCCATGGACTGTGAGATCATGACCTGAGCCAAAGTCGGACACTTAACCGACTGAGCCACTCAGGCGCCCCGCCAACTGCCCCTCATTAACACAAACTCCCTCCTTCCCTCCAGTCTGGCAGCCCCACCAGGTGAGTCCCGCCTTACCCACCAGTCAGGGAGCACAGCAGAGAGACAACTGTCTGTCCGCACCAGGGAAAGGGCTCAGGAGTGGGTGCGAGCAGAGACCACTCTCCCTGGGGACACCTGGGGTGGCCACTCTCAGGTCAGACATTTGAGCCGGACTTCCCAACAACTCCTGATGACTCTCGGCCTACGCTGCGCCTTCAGAGGGACAGAGGGGGACAGCCAACCACACGGCAGTGCCACTCAAAGGCCTTGCTTACTCACCCCGGCCACAAATGCCTACTGAGCGCCAAGTGGGTGCCAGGAGCTGCTGGGGAGGAGCAGGGGTGTGGTCAGCACGGCGACGGATCCCCAAAGATGTTCACATCCCACCCCCGAAGCCCGAGGATTCGCGGCCTCACACTGAGAAGGGGCTTTGCAGGTGTGGAAAAGGGGGCAGCCCGAGAAGGGAGGCCACGCTGGATCACCGGGGGCCCCACGAGAGGGAGGGGCTGGGGGCCACCTTGGATGCTGGAGGCAGAGGTTGGAACGAGCTGAGGAAGGGCCTGAGGCGTGCAGGTGGCTCTAGACACTGGAAAAGGAGACCCTCCCCTGAGCGCCCAAATGCAACGGTGACAGAATCCACCTGCGCTGTTTTGGCCACTTGTCCGTGGGACCTGGAGCAGCAGCCACGTGTGGGGACCCTGACTGAGGGGTGGCAGCGGCTCAGTGGGTTAAGCGTCTGGCTCTTGATTTCAGCTCAGGTCATGATCTCACAGTTTCGTTGAGTTTGAGCCCCACATCGGGCTCTGCGCTGACCGTGGGATCTGCTGGAGACTCTCTGCTCCTCCCTGCTCACGCTCTCTTCATCTCTCAAAATAAATACACTTAAAAAAAATCATGTGCTCAAGAATAAACAGGACCCTACAAAGAAGACCCGGTCACAGTGGCCAAGATAGGGGAGCACCCCGAAGGTCTGGGTCCCAGGCCATGGCCAGGCCTCCCCTCTGACAGGCAGAGCCCTGAGGATCCAGGAGAGCCTTCCCCCCGCCCCCTACCCCATCCTATCAAAGTGCCGCCTTCTCAGGAACGTACCCCGTGGGCAGATGTTCATCTGTGATGATAAATCACCTTGCTCTCCACGAGAAGGTGCGTGTGTATGGGGGAGGGAGGCCTGCAAGCGTGCGTGAGCACATAGTTGTGCTGTGAGAACCGGAGCGTGGCCAGCCTCACACCAGCGGGACAGAGTCATAAATACCTTAGCCGCCACCACCCTCCCAAGGTCCCTCCAGCTCAGTGACAATAACAGCTAAGGCTTTGAGCACAGTACAGAAGGAGCCCCCAGGACGCCTCTCTGGCTACAGGGAGGAGCAGGCCAGGCCAGCAAACCCCTGACCCCCATCATGTGTCCATGAGCACTTATTGAGCACCTTCTGTATGCCTGGTGCTATGGACGTCCAGCGCTGAGCAGGGGGCAGACGCGGGGAACAGAGGAATAGGCCAGGTCAGTGAACCCCTGACCCCACTGTGCGTGCATGAGCACTTACTGAGCACCTTCTGTGTGCCTGGTGCTATGGATGTTCAGTGCCAAGCAGGGGGCAGACAGGGGAAAAGGGCTGAGGGGAAGGGGGATACAAACGGAGCCAGGGAGGTGACATCCAGGAAGACCTGGGGGAACGTGCACCCGTCAAGCAGCCGGTGGCAGTGGGGCTTTGCGCCCCCGCAGACACGCCAGCAGCACCGCTCTCTGTGTGGGGCCATCCTTCACGCTGTGGGATGCTGGGCAGTGTGTGTGGCACCCACCCCACCCCAGCCCCCAGCTGTCCCCAGGGGCAGAATCACCCCGGTTAGACAAATGTTATTTTATTTTTATTTATTTCTAGAAGAGAGAGAGAGAGACAGCGTGAGCAGGGGAGGGTCAGAGAGAGAGGGAGACACAGACTCTGAAATAGGCTCCAGGCTCTAAGCTGGCAGTCAGCACAGAGCCCAACGCAGGGCCCAAACCCACGAACCGCGAGATCATGACCTAAGTGAAAGTCGGACGCTGAACCGACTAAGCCACCCAGGCGCCCCAGAATCACCCCGGTTAGAACAGCTGGGCCAGATGCTGCACTGCTCTCTACCTCAGTCTCTCCACTAATAAACGGGGCCCTATTGCTGAAGTGGGGATTGGGGTAACACACGTGGAATCATCTAGAACAGCACAGCACACTGAAGGCTAGTGAATATTAGCCACAAACTTCCGCTGTCCTGAGAGGCATGGAAATGAGGGGATCACACCCAACGTGAGAGCAGAGCAACCAACACATAACTAAGGAAGCTGGGTAACCTTCCAGAGCAGGGGATGGCACTGAGGTGGATTCTGAGGGAGGCGATGGCAGCAGGCAACAGGTGCAGAAGCGAGGACATGGAAGAACAGGGCCACGACCTTTGGGGGGGGCGGGGTTTAGCCAAAACCAAACCCCACTGTTTACAAACCAAGAAACGGAGGGGCCAAGAACAGACGTCTGCTGAGCTCCATGACGCCTTCTGCCTTAATGTCCTGCTGCTCTCAGACTGCTGACCACCACCCCAGTGCACAGCCCTCCATCACTGGGGCCTCGATCTTTCTCTCGGGCCAGTGTGGATTTAAAAAATGCAGAGGAGCTGCTGGGGGTGTTTTCTCCAGCACCAAATTCAGGGAGCTTTTCCTGAGATTAACTGACACCCTCCTTCACCCAGCCCGTCTCCTGTCCATCAGCAGCACAGGAAGCCGGGGTCTTCCGGGGGCCTTGGGCCACTTCCAACTTCCCTACGGCGGCTGGGGCTCGGCTTACCCGGGAGCAGGTAATAAAACCCCCTCGACGACAAGGCAGCTTCAGCACCAGCAAATGAGCGCAATTACCTCCCACAAGAGAAGGAGGGCTTCAAAGGGAGGAAGGGAGACCAAGTCCAGATAAACAGTCTGAGCCTGTCTTATCTCTGAGGGAAACACAAATGATGATTTTACAGCCAGATTTTAGGGACTCACCTGAGTCCCACGCCAATCGCAGCATCTCAGCACATCTTCTGGTGATGACACGCCAGACCATTCCTAGTCATTATTTCTCTAGCAATGACTCCCGTGATGAAAACGAAATCTAAGAACTTTGGAAGTCCCTTCCATCCAGTGGGTTGATCCCTCTTCAGAGAGACTCAGGGGTCCACGGGTCCCTAGCAGCCTCAGGTTACCCAGCACAGACATGGCCCTGGGCTTACGTCCAGGACTTCTGGAACCCAGGCCTGCAGCTGTGGTCTCCCCGCACACCTTAGACCCCACCCTAGGCCTCCCTCAGAGTGTGGAGGGTGCCTGAGGGGCTGTCCCCTACCAGGTCCCCACAGCCGCATGTCTTGACCAGTGAGAGGGCCAGTCGCACTGACAACCACAGGTGCCCCACCCGACTGGGCAGGGGCAGGTTTATATCACACCAGGAACACAGTAGGCACTCCATTAATACTTGTGCATCAAGGGAGTAAGTGTACACAGCTGAGTCCCTGGAGCATACCAGCCCTTTCCCAGGTTCTACGGCCACAGCTTCTCCACCTGAAGCAGGAGTCATGGAAGGAAGCACTCCCCTTCTAGGCCACGTGCAAGGGAGGGGAGAGCGAGCAGTGGCTCACACAGGCGGCCTCCCTATCACTAGCGCTGGCACACCTGCTCAGCCACTTGAGGAGGACCTGAGGGGCCAGCTCATCGCGGTGAATGGGGAAGGAGAAGTTGGGGCACCAGCTCCATGCGGTGGAGCTCCACGTTGTGGCCACTACAACCCAGGGCAGGGAGGAGCGGGGCAGAGGGGAGCCCGGTCCAGACCTGTGGGCACAGCCAGAGCCCCAACAATGTAGGCAGAGCTGCGGGGGTAGAGATCTTCTTAGCCTTCCTTCCACACCCACCACCACACCCCAGTGTAGCCAGGAATCCAGGGTTAACATTCAGAGAGACAGTGGAAAAGACACCTCTGGAACCTGACAAAACAGACAGACAGACAGCCAGCCACAAGCAGGCAGCAGGGAGGAGGGAAGGACACAGGGCAGGCAATCAGGTGCCTTTCTCTCTGCACCGTGCCCCGGATCATAACCAGGCAGGGGCTCAGACGCAGTAAACCCCCATCTCCTCAGGCTGCCAACGGCCTCCCTCTGGCGCCTTTCCTCCTCCTCCCACGCAGAGCACCGGGGACAGCCGTCTTCCTCCCTCCGTGCCCCCCACCCTGGGTTTACTCTGTCTTCCTGTTTAATACATACCAGCTAATACCATAAGCCCCTGTTCTAAGCTCCACAGACTGGTGTCACGTCCCACACAAGCAGATGACGACTTCTCAGCTATGTATACCAAACATGATAACCGGGGCCATGGTCCATATTAGACTCTCGAAGCTACCTCCGGTATGAATGAGGTCCCACCTAATCCCAGACAGCTTCCCAAAATGCGAGACCGCTCACAACCGGGCCATTGGAAACTTGTTTCTCAAATGGGCTATAACCTTATGTAATGCACGATCAAAGGCCAAGGCCAGGACAGGTGCTTCTTCGCTGCTCGGGCCACGTGCTTCCAAAACACCACCCTAGCTGCCTAGGGAGCAACAGAGGAGATGCAACCTCTACAGCGACAACAGGGCATGAAACACGAATGCTGTCTTTCCCGACCCAAACGATTGGCGGCTCACGATTTCTATCCCAGTTACACTGTTTACCATAACCAATTAAACCTGAAATCCAGAATGAAGCGTTTTCAATCTTAAGCGTTTTCACCTAAGGAAGCACATGCCGTTTCGTGTAGTGGGTTTTTAGGTGGCTCTGAGGCTGTAAGCACCCTCGTAAAGAGGATGACTCCCGTCACACAGGGTAAACAGGGACCTGGGAGGGCTTGTCAGGAAGCCTGCCTCCCACCTGCCCACCAGCTACGGAGATGTGCTCCTGGGGTCACTGCCAAGGCCACAGACCAACGCCGGGCAGGAGGGCAGACCAAGGAAGCCGGCGGGGGGGCCCCAGCGTGTGCACCCGCCCTGAGCCCGGAGAGCGACACCTACCCGTGAAATCCTGCAGACACTCGCAGGTGTAACCACCCTCACGGCTGCGACAGCGGCCGTGGGCACCACAGGGGCTGGAGTAGCACAGGTCGATCTCTGTCTCGCAGTAGTCGCCCGTGAAGCCTGGCGGGCAGCGGCAGCGCAGCCCGTTGATGGGGTGGATGGGCCGGAAGAGCACAGTCGTGGAGCTGATGAAGGGCGCCGAGCTGTCAAACTTGAGCACGGACACGCACTTCATGTAGTTCTCGCAGGGCTCCCGCAGGCAGATGTTGTCGTCAAAGGGCAGCACGCGTTGAGCGGACACGGCCGTCAGCAGCGTCCGGTTCAGGTATATCTGCTCCTGCAGGTCCTCCGACGGGAAGAACTTGTCACGGACGCCGCCGGGGAGCAAGGCTGAGAAGGTCACATTCAGGATGTTGGAGCTGACGTCTGTGTCATTCTGGATGTTGAAGACGAAGACGTCGTCCTTGGTGGTGGACAGCACCGTGGCCACCCCCTCCACGAAGAGAGACAGCAGCGGGGACAGGAACTTCTCCTGTGACATGTTCTCCAGGCGCACGGTGATGCTGTTGGTCAGCATGTCGTCCGTGATGATGGTGACCCGCAGGGTGCAGAGTGCGGCAACGCTGTGGATACCGTCTGCGGACACAAGGAGAGGTAGGGTCATTCGGGGTCCTGGTCCTGCCCCCCAGGGAACAGCCGGGGACGCGCTCAGCACGGCCAGAGTGAGCCCCACGCCCCACCCCAGGGTGACTACCACCTTGACCCCTGCTTCCCGGCCCCCTATTCTTCTCCCTCCACACTCAGCTTCCCAGAGCACAGCTCCTATTAACCCCATGGACCCCCGCCCACTCAGCAGGACATCGCAGGGACACTGTAACCCAGCCCATCACCGCCGGGGTCCCCCACCTCATACACTTTGCTCCAGACACGTGGGGACACTGAGCCCCATTCCACACACTGGGAGCCCCCACTCTGATCCCACCCATCCCTGCTCAGACCCCACAGCGTCCAGGTACGGCCCTTGTCTACACTACGTTGAGCGTTTTTCTGCCCTGAGCTGTACCCTATTCGTCCCTACGTCCCCAGCACATGGGAGGCGCTCAGCACATGCTGCTTTAGAAGGACACGCACAAGACAGGGCTGCACCTCACCCAACGCAGCTCAGCCAACCAGGAAACCACGCACTCAGGACTGTGAGACCGGAAAAGGGTGTAGCGTTTTGGTCAGGACATTCTAAACCCAGAATCAGGGGAGCCGTCCAGGGGCTGGCCCCAAGGGCTCTCCCCAGGGCGGTAACGGGGGGGCACCATCAGTCTTTCCAGCACCCCTGACAGGTGCAGGCACCTCCACCCAGGGGGGGTCTTCCCCTGCCTCCCAGGCCCCGCCTCAAATGTGCTAGGGACTGCAAGAAAAAGCAGGCAAATTTCATATCCCTCTGGCTCAGCTCAGATTCTGTGTCCCTGCACCTATGCCCCCAACGAGCACACCCCCGGGGGGCACAGGGCCATCTGTGCAGGCCAGTGAGCCCCTGGCAGGCACAGACCCTCTCCTACCCTCTCGCTGCCCACGCCTGGAGGGCCTCCCTCCCCAAGAGAGAAGGAGCCAGGGTGGCGGGGGGGGGGGGGGGGGGGGG
>NW_027529175.1:6006784-6020048 GCF_008692635.1 Crocuta crocuta
GCTTCCCCACTTGTTACTGGGAGACTGGGACCAATGAGGGAGCAAGTCAAATGACGAAACCTGGAGGCCACCTTGTCACTGTGGCCCCAGCATAGTCCCCACAGAGGCACAAAGCCTAACACCATGGGGAACAGAGGCATCGAGGCTTCTGCACACTGGGCCTATTTTCCCAGGGCCCTCAAGAGCCACAAGCCACTTGGGGAGGGACTGCTTAGGAAGCTGGGCACAGAGTGCTGTCCCTGTGCCGTCCAGTCCTCAGGAAGACCTAGCAGGGCCGAATTCAGAAAGTGGACGTAATGCTGGCATCACCTCGGTGTGGGGAGCCCACAAGGCAAGGGCTCGTTCTGTCTATAGATTCCACGGAACACAAATGGAGAGAAGTGGTGGCCCAGACATTCCTGCAGCTCCTGTGCAAAGGGCCCGGGGCCAAAACAGTCAGGAGGAGAAGCAAATTAAGGCAAAAGAAAATGGCAAAGCATGTTGTGGCAGAGGGCTGTCCTTTTTTCCCAGCCCCACGTGCAGGCCACCTTCCACCAAGAGGAGCATTTATTCCCCTCCCTGGAACGTGGGCTGGACCTGCAGCGTACAGTGCCCCCCTCATCACGCCACTCCCGTGGGGCCCTCAGGGACTTCCAGAATAAAACACACCTCTTAGCCCATCTGGTGGTCCTCTGGGTCCCCATCACCCCTTGCCTCCTTACCACACCTGGTCCCTCTTCCTGCCCCAGGACCTTTGCATAACTTGTCTACTGCCTAGAGCACTGCCCTCCTTGTTGGCTGGTAGGTACTTTCTCGGCCATCCAGCTGAATGTCCCTCATCACAGGGGACCTCCATGTCCCCCATCCATGCTCTGCCATCTCCCCATGTTCCCCACCCAGAAGTGGCACAACGCGATTTTTTTTGTTGTTTACATCTTTCACTCCCTGAGCCCTTGAGGACTGAGAACTTACAGGTCTTGTTCCTGCTGCACCAGCTGCTTGCACTCAGAGNGCAGGGAAGGAGGAGGATTTCCAGTGGCACCTCTTTAACCCCAAGACACATTTGCACAAACAGTATCAGAAACTCCATTTTCCCACATAAGCTATTTTTTTGGTGCTGTCTTTCTCTTCCCTTTCAATCTTTCCTCTTTCCTTCTTTCCTCCCTCCCCCCTTCCTACCTCCCTCCTGTCTCCCTCCCATCTCCCTTCCTTCCCTTCCTACCTTCCTTTCCTTTCCATACACCCACAATAATAATGCAAGATATTGGATATCGTTTGCTTACTTCCTGGGGGCAGTTGTTATGAAACATCCTTTTCATCTTAAACTACCCTCCCGCAGGCAGCCAGCGGGCACAGCATGGGGGAACGCCCACGAACCGGGAGCCACGTTCCAGGAACAGACACCTCCACTCAGGGACAGAGTGACGACGCGGCCAGCACACAGCATCAACTCTTAACTGATGTCGAACACCCTCGTGAACAAAATATGTCCCTTGCTATGGTTCTCACAGTCACAGCTTTTTTCGGACCAGGGATCCTCCTGGACACCCCCAGGTCCCGGGAGACAATGGCTTTGCTCTGAACTTAGATCATCTGGGCTGGATTCCCGGACTGCCACAGGCACCTGACTGCACATACACCAGGCCCGCGAAGACAAAGTGCACTGTCCCAACCACGGGGCGCTGCCCGCTAAACCACAGTGGTGACAGCGGGGCAGATCCGACAGCATGATGCTAGGGGAACAGCGAGTGACTTTTTCACACAGACGGAAAAAAACTATTGTACACGAGCCCAGAGGTCTATCAGCAAGGACAGCAAGGGATCTGTGATGATAATAGTGGTTTTGCCTGAGTCACTAAATTTGTTTTAAACTATGTTTTAGTTTATTGCATTGGGTTTTTAAAAAAAAATTTTTTTTTTTGACAGAGAGAGGGAGAGACAGCATGAGCAGGGGAAGGTCAAAGAGAGAGAGGGAGATACAGGATCCAAAGTAGGCTCCAGGCTCTGAGCTGTCAGCACAGAGCCTAATGCGGGGATTGACCTTACGAACCATGAGGTCATGCCCTGAGCTGAAATCGAGTCAAACACTTAACCCACTGAGCTCCCCAGGCACCCCTGGATTTTTATCTTAGAAGTTTTAGATTTACAGAAAAACTGAGAAGACAGTACAGAGTTCCATATACTCAGCCCTCAGTTTCCCCTATTACTGACTCTATCACATGAGTTCCTTAGCTTCACCTACTGCCCTTTTCCTGGCCCAGGACCCCATCCAGGACCCCACACAACAGCTAGTTGTCACGGTCCTTAGCTCCTCTGGGCTGGGATGGCTTCTCTGGCTTCCCTTGCTTTTGATGACAGTTTTGAGGAGGGCTGTGAAGTCCTAGGAATGTCAGGTTGCTGACATCAGGTGACTCTTACTTTCCCCTCTTTATTTCCCTGTATCATTTTATTTCTCTGCACTAGCATCCTCATGTTTATCACTCAAAAGCCCAGTTTTATTCTGGAAGATGCAGAGCTTGCCCTGGGCTCTCCCCAGCCTGTGCCACAAGCGTTTCTTCCTGTAATCAACAGCCTCAGGCCAGTGCCGTCTCCACGGATTTCCCTAGCCAAGGTGAGTCAGTCATTGTCCTCAAGTCACAGTAGGAGACAGAACAGGCAGCCAGAATGCACTATGGCTGAGAGGCACTCGCCAGCAGTGGCCCCACAAAGCCATCGGCAACGCGAGAGCTTCGCAGGCCTTCACAAGGTCGGGGCTTGTCCACCCCTCTGGCTTTGGGACAAGGGTTCATCATCCTCCATGATCACATCCCTTGTGGCAGCCCACTCTTGGGACACTGGGGGGAGAGGTCACGCCATGGCCCCCAGGAGCTGGGAGCCTGCAGGGGACAGGGCCGCATTTGCGAGGCTTGGTGCCACAGCGATCCCAGGAGGCAGTGGGGTGGGAGGACCACAGAGGGACGGCAGTCGTCATGCATTCATGGAGGAAACACCTTCTTGGCACAAAAAGCAAAATGGAGACAAGGCCTGGCGTGTCATCGGCAGGAGGGTGTGTCAGGGTCCTGGCAGCTCTGACAACACTCAGAAGCCTGAGGCCGAGGTGCCGCAGGCTGCTTGCACAGGAGGCTCTGAGGGAGAGTCGGTGCCACGGCTCTCTCCCAGCAGCCGGCGGACCTCCCGCATCTCCGCCTGCTTGTCCCGGGGCCGCCTCCCCATGCGTGTCTGTATGCACAGTCCCCTCACCCGCCATTGGGTGAGGGCCGCTCCAATTCACGATGACCACATCTGCACAGACCCTGTCCCTAAAGAACATGGCGTCCGGAGGTTCCCGGTGAACTTGACGTTGAGGGCATGCCGGTCTACGCAGGACAGATGGCACACGTAGGGTAGGGGGAGACAGGACTCCAGAGGCAGATGGAGGCCCTCATTGCTGCTGGCTCCGGGGTGGACGCAGGAGAAACCCCTTCATGGGGTGCCCACAGCCCCCCCCCCCCACTGCTTTCAATGGCTCCACACCAACGTCTTTCCCAGTTCCACCCCTTTAGTCTTGTCACACCTGTGAGGGACAGCCCTGCCGGCCCTCCAGAGATGAGGCCCCAGAGGAACAAAGAGGCTGACTGACAAGCCCCGCTGAGGTCCCCTGGGCAGCAAGTGGCAGGCCCAGATCAACGGGACTCAACCCCTACCAACGACAGACGGGGACCTGGAGAACTGCACGCTCCCTGCCGACAGTGGATGGGGCCGGGGGCGGGGGGGGCGGAAGGCTGTGCCCCTGGCCTGGGAGGGTCTCCCAAGCACACGGAGGAGAGAGGACAGTTTCTGAACACCTGGGGCCTTGGGGACAGGTAGCTGAAGGCAAAGCCAGGAGGGAACGAGGCCATTCCACCCCAATGCACCCCACGGGCTCAGGGAGACCCCTCCGGTTCCCGTGGACAACGCCCTGCCAGGCCTGATGGGCACAGCCGGCGACGCCTCGCTCAGGCCTGCTGTGGCTGGACCCCAGGGCCCTGGCTGCCGCCCAGCGGGTTTGAGACAAAGGCCACATGCCGTCCCTCATCCCACCCCCTCTCCTGAGGCCGCACAACAGGCAGGGCAGCTCAGGGCTCCCACCCAAAGCCGGGGGACCTTGAAGTGGTTCTCAGGAGCCTCCCTCAGCGGAGTTTGCTGTGACTCTGAAGCCAGACGACAGGGGTGTGGTGGTGCCTGCTACCTGGAGGGCATCCGGCTTCTCCTCTCTGGGCAGCAAGAGCGACACCTAGAACCTTCGTCTCGGGATGCAGGCTCTTCTCGTGGGAACAGGGTGACACACAAAGCCGGGGGGTGGGGGGACGGCGGGGCAAATGCCAGCCTCGCACCCGGCAGGCACACCATCCACGAAGATGTGGCTTCCCCTCCCCAACGGGCCCTCAGGTGTCTCACCAACACCCGAATGCCCCTCACATGTGCCCTCTACACTGCTGGGGGGTTACCTGCCACTGAACTCGAAGGCGGCTGATGCACCTCAGCCTGGCGCCAGAGGGTACGGGGTAAGGATGGAGCCAGCAGCCCCTCCTCCCTCCCCACGTGCACCATGACAAACGAGAGGGAAGGTCCTATGACCCCCTAAGGCAGCCCACACCCGGGGTTTCTCCTCCTCGGGAACCTGAGTCCTACTCACGCCTAGAATTCTCACCAGTGCCACCTTCCCTCTGCCCCTGCGTTGGAGGCCCCCATGCCTTCCCCACATCCTGACACCTACCTGGGGGACAGTCACACTCCACAGAGCCCCCAGCCCCAGGCACCTTCCCCGTTAACCTCAGCAAGTGCCTGGCCCACTCTCCCTTCACCTGAAATGACTTTGAGCCGCCCACCCTCACCCCTTCCCCTGGTCCCCCACTTCAGCTGAACTCAACTGCTCGGAGGGTACAGCTGGGCTCTGCCGCTCACAACCCCTCCCCGGCCCTGACCTTGCTCACCACGTCTATACTGCTACAACCCTCTTGAAGATGAAATCATTAACAGGCCCCCTGGCCCATGGGAAGGTTCGTTCTGGCTCCAGAAGCCATGGGCAGAGCCCTGGAGACAGTGCGCTCTAGTCACGATCAAGAACTCCCAGCTTAGGGGTGCCTGGGTGGCTCAGTTGGTTAAATGTCCAACTTTGGTTCAAGTCATGATCTCGCAGTTTGAGAGTTCAAGCCTCGCATTAAGCTCTGCGCTGATAGCTCAGAGCCTGGAGCCTACTTTGGATTCTTTGTCTCCCTCTCTCTGCCCCTCCCCAACTTACACTCTCTCTCTCTCAAAAATAAACATAAAAAAAAAAGAAAAAAAGAACTCCCAGCTTAGAGCTGAGGGTTGGTTCCCCGAAAAGCTAACTGGAGAATTGACATGTGGCCCAGGGTCCCACCCCCACTGCAGAATTGGAAAGACTTAAAAATGTGTATCTACACAAAACCTGTGCATGAATGACAGCATTAGTCACAATGGCCACAAAAGTGGAAACCCAAATGTCCACCAGACAAGAGGATAAGCACAAGGTGGTGTGTGCCTGCGACCCACACAGTATTACCCAGCCCTGGAAAGGGATTTGTGCTACAACACGGTAAAATCTCCAAAACACTGTGCTCAGTGGAGAAGTTGGGGCGGAGGAGCACCTGGGTGGCTCAGTCAGGTTAAGAATCTGGCTTGGACTCAGGTCATGATCTTGTGGTTCATGTGTTCAAACCCTGAATCAGGCTCTGTGCTGACAGAGCAAAGCCTGCTTAAGATATTCTCTCTCCTCCCTCTATGCTGTCTTTCTCTCTCAAAATAAACATTAAAAAAAAAAATTCAGAGGTGCCTGGGTGGCTCAGTCAGTTAAGTATCCAATGTCAGCTCAGGTCATGATCTCACAGTTCATGGGTTCGAGCCCCGCATTGGGCTCCGTGCTGACAGCTCAGAGCCTGGAGCTGCCTCGGATTCTGTGTCTCCCTCTCTCTCTGACCCTCCCCTGCTCATGCTCTGTCTCTAAAATAAACAATTAAAAAAAAGAAAATGTCTGATCAGGTGGAGCCAGAGAAACAGAACCCGAACTGGGCGGGGGGCAGGGGGGTGTGAGGGAACGGGTATTGAGTGCTGGGTGGGTGGGCACAGCCCTTCTGTGGGGGGAGAGAGATGTGTGGAGTGGGGTGGTAGGGTGGACACACGACACGGAGAACGTACTGAGCGCCACTGAGCTGTTCACCCTGCCGTGGACACTTTCATGTGCTATTAACTTCACCTTGGTTAAAAACAAAAGGGAAAAAGAATGAAGGATGCAATAAAAATCTGCTTTCTTTTGCACAATGTTATCCAAAGGGGGTTGGGGCTGGAATATTTTATTTTTTATTTATTTCTAGGAGAGAGAGAGAGAGACAGCGTGAGCAGNCATGAACCAAGTCAGGGGAGGGGTGGAGGGGCCCAGAAGCCGTCCAGGCCTGCGGGCTGGAAGGAGCTATCTCCCGTGGAGACACTGGTTACTGTCGGGGGCAGGGGGAGAGAACCAAATATCGCAACAGGAGCCTCGCCCAAGGGGTGCACAACTGCAGGGAAAACACAGGCACCTCCAGCTTCCCTGGGATCACCTGGAATTTGCCCGGGAAACATTTGTTACCCCTGCTTTTCGTTTATTCCAAGGACTGACGGCACAATGCATGGATAGGAGTCCGACCACACGGAGATGCGCGCTGGTGACCCGGCCCCGAAACAGGCTGTTTTAGGGCCTGGAGAGAAACAGCGGAGCAGGGGCACCAGCTCCCAGCGGGCAGGCCTCACGGCTGTGCCAACCCACAGTGCTCGGGACACTGTGGACGTCCACTGGGGACAGCTCACACCCAGTTAACAAGCCCACTCAAAGAAGCCATGCCAGTGTTTCTGGACTCTTCTTCCAGTGAAAACCAGGAGCCCGGGAAGTGGCTGGGCTAGAGGCTCACTGCCCAATGGCTGCCAGGCTGGCCCAAGGCCCCCATGCCAATGGGCACCCATGCAGGGGTCTCCCTGGCCAGCAGGATCAGCAGGAAGCCTGTCCACACTTGCCCCTCCCTGCTGGAGCCCAGAAGGGCACCTTCTGCCCCATCCTAGGAAATCCTAGGAAAACTGGCCAGAGTTCCCGGAGGCAAAGATTAACACCAAAATGGATCTGAAAGAGCTAGAGAGCCTTGGCTTGTTCTCAAACGACACCCTCCAGCAAGACGTGGCCCCTGACCCCTGTCCAGGGACACCTCCCACACACCGCAAAGAGCCAAAGATTCCTGACAGACACCCCAGCCCAACCCGGCCCGCCCGCTGGCCACGGAGCCCAGCACACCTGGTGACACGCAAGCAGCCCACCCTTAGTCCAACAGGCCTGGGAGGGACATAGCCAGCTGGAACATTCCAGGCTCTGTGGCATCCACGGCCCGCCAGGCAGATGCCTCCTGGCGCTCCTGCTCCAGCCATGGGATTGTCACAGTGGCTGGTGACCCTCGGCCTGCCTGCTGGTGGATAACGTGTGAGTGAACACACACGTGTGGCCCTCCTTCCCTAGCTCCTCTCCTGACCCGGACTTCTGCACACGCACAACTGCTCCTGCAGCGTCAGTTAATACCGGAAGCTTCTACTTCCCCAAAACACTGGGCTGGACTCGCGTGTCACCCTCGACCCCCACGCTGCCTCTGAAATTCTGACTGTCCCCAGGAAGCACTGGTGACGAAGGTTAGGCCGCCCTGAGCCCTGCAGTCCCTCCGGAACAGGAAGGCCACTACCTCTGTTTTTTAAAGCATATTTGCATCTCAGTAAACAGAAAAAAAGACTCAATAAAATTCTGTAATCCTTTATAATAAAGACTTGTGGGGCGCCTGGGGGACTTAGTTAAGCATCTGACTCTTGATTTCGGCTCGGGTCATGAGCTCATGGTTCCGTGAGTTCAAGCCCCGTATCGGGCTTGCTGCTGTCAGTGTAGAGCCTGCTTGGGATTCTCTCCCCCAACTCCAAAAAAACACTTTAGAGACTCTTGACGAACACAAAAGAGACTGGTGCTTCTTTTAAACTGATGAAGGGCATCTATAAAAGCCCAGCAGCAAACACAGTACAGTGGTCCCCACCATCACCATTTCACTCCCAAACTGTGCGGGAGGCCAAGGGCAGCGCAAGAGAATGAACAAACGAACGAATGATATGTCGAATGAATGAATGGAAGGAAGATTCAACATGATCATCCACAGGTGGACAACCCCAGAGGCTCTAGAGACAACCTGTCAGAATGCACACACACGCTTAACAAGGCAGCCAGAGGGAAGCGTCCCTAATCCACAGGCTCACAAAACGTAATTTTTAATATATCTTGTCTATCAGCTACAAAATTACATCACACTTAAGCATAAACCTAATGGGTGCCTAGATGGCTCAGTCAGTTAAGCGTCTGAATTCGGCTCAGGTCATGATTTTGTAGCCCCACGTCAGGCTCTGTGCTGACAGCTCAGAGCCTGGAGCTACTTCAGATTCTGTGTCTCCCTCTCTCTGACCCTCCCCTGTCCACGCTGTCTCCCTCTCAAAAATGAAAAATATTTTTAAAATTTATTAAAAAAAAAAAAGAATAAACCTAAAAAGGGGCACCTGGATGCCTCAATCAGTTGAGGGTCTGACTCTTGATTTTGGCTCAGGTCATGGGATTGAGCCCTGCATTGGGCTCCATGATGAGTGTGGAGCCTGCTCTAGATTCTCTCTCTCGCCTCTCCTCTGCCCCCTCCCTGACCGCACTCTCTAAAAAAAAATTTTTTTTAAAGTTTAATAAAAAATTAAGGGGTGGCTCAAGTTAGTTGAGTGTCCGACTTCAGCTCAGGTCATGATCTCGCAGTTCATGGGTTTCAGCCCCGCATTGGGCTCTGTGCTGACAGTTTAGGGCCTCAAGCCTGCTTTGGATTCTGTATCTTCTTCTGTCTGTCCCTCTCCTGCTCTCTCTCTCAAAACTAAACATTTGTTAAAAATTAAAAAATAAATTAAAAAAATAAACCTAATAACAGACATAGAAGTCCTTTACAAATAAAAATAAACACAAAGCATTGCTGACAGGAATACAGAACTACCAACAGTCACTGATGTGAGGACCCAAGATGGAAAAGGCAGCGACTGTCCTGGAAATAGATTTGTAGATTCACAGCCCATCTTACCTAAATCCCTACAGGATCTTTTCCAGGCCTCATCTACACAGAAGACAGGCCGGCTGGACACAGCCAGGGTGCTCCTGAGAAAGGGAGGGGACACGTTTGCACCTTGTCTGCACCTACAACAAAATATCGGCAAAGAGCAAACCAACGCCCACGGAGGAGTGTAGGAACCTAGAATAGACTCGAAAGCACATGAAAACCTGATGCGTGGAGCTGGTGACTGGGAACACGGAGCTGTTCCATAACACATCTCAAGACCATTGCTTATCTATCCAGAGGCCAACGTGAAAGTGGATCCCTACCTCACACTGAATACACAAGAAATTTCCATGAACATAAAGACTTA
Source organism: Crocuta crocuta (assembly GCF_008692635.1). Taxonomy (NCBI): domain Eukaryota; kingdom Metazoa; phylum Chordata; class Mammalia; order Carnivora; family Hyaenidae; genus Crocuta; species Crocuta crocuta. Next base: position 6,016,244 of record NW_027529175.1, read on the forward strand.
AGCGAGAAGGCAAAACCTATTTCAGAAAAGATACTGCAAAATTATGTTTATGATCTTGAGGTAGGTGAGGGGTTCTTAAGTCACATAAAACGCTTAGGGTGCCTGGTGGCTCAGTTGGTTAAGTGTCCAACTTCGGCTCAGGTCATGATCTCACAGTTTGTGGGTTCAAGAACCACATCAGGCTCTGTGCTGACAGCTCAAAGCCTGGAGCCTGCTTCAGATTCTGTATCTCCCTCTCTCTCTGACCCTCCCCGGCTCACACTGTCTCTCTCTCTCTCTCTCAGAAATAACATTAAAAAAAAAAAAAAGACACCAAACACTACCATAAAAGGAAAATGTAGAATGTTGAGATAAAGTACTACTTTACAAAAAAGCCTCATTTTATTTTTTTAATGTTTATTTTTGAGAGAGACAGAGAAACTGAGTGGTGGAGAGGGAGAGTGAGGAGACACAGAATCTGAAGCAGCTCCAGGCTCTGAGCTGTCAGCACAGAGCNCCAAAAAACCTCATTTTAAAAATTAATGACGAGGGGCACTTGGGTGGCTCAGTCAGTTAAGCATCCGACTTCAGCTCAGGTCATGATCTTGCGGCTCGTGAGTTCGAGCCCTGAGTCGGGGTCTGTGCTGATGGCTTGGAGCCTGGACCCTGCTGCTGATTCTGTGTCTTCCTCTCTCTCTGCCCCTCCCCCAGTCATCTCTCTCTCCCTCAAAAATAAACATTAAAAACAAGTTTTACTTCTGCACAGCCAAGGAAACAACCCAGAAAATTAATAGGCAACCAACGGAATGGGAAAAGATAGTTGCAAATGACATATCAGATAAAGGGTTAATATCCACACTCTATAAGGAACTCACCAAACTCCACGCCTGAAAAACAAACAACCCAGTGAAGAAATGGGCAGAAGATATGAACAGACGCTTCTCCAAAGNAAAATAAAAACAAGTTTTAGAAATTAATGAGACAAACCATAAATTGAAACGTATTTGAGCCTAAAATAAAAAAGATGGGCCAATGTCATTAGTAATCTGAGAAATACACATGGAAATCACAGGGAGATGCAATTTTACACCCACGAGATTGGCAAAAATTAAGAAACCAGAGGCCCCAACAAGTGACAGCGAGGACAAGGAGAGAAGGCTGTTTCGCTGCTGGTGGGACAGTGACTTGGTGCAGTCATGCTGCAAAACATCCGTTGTCACCTGAGTACATAACATTCCCTTGCCCCACGGCCACCAACTCCACGCAGAGAATACACTCCAGGGAAAGCCATGTGCCTCCCACCCCCAAGCCAGGAGACACCCACAAGAATGCCTGAGCAGCGGAAGAGATCAACTGAGGATGGTAAGTTCACAGCATGGAAGAGCATGCGATAGTGGAAACGACCTGGTCGTAACTAGGAACACCCGTATGGCTAAACGGGGAAAAAGTCGAGCTGCAGAGGACATCCAAGACAGTCTCTTTATACAAACATGAGGAACAGCCACAACATAACGAGACAGGTCCAGAATCCTTTATTTTCTGAAACCCTGAGATCAGACAGTTCTGGGACTTCAAATCCGTAATGCAGTCATGTCCCACCTTACATTACCACAAAACCCACAAATACAGGACGTGTTTTTATAGCACATGCACGTGTGGTCTGACCATGTTTTGTATATGAACTCCTCCGAAACAATAAAAGTTCTTTAGAGATGGAACGGAGAACTATGGACCAAAGGAAAAGGGCAGAAGGGTTTCTGGCTTGAACGGGGGATACTGTTCCCAAAGACAGACGCTCAGGAAGGATGTGAGGTTTTCCCTGTCTGGGGCTCAAGGGCTTGAAAAACATGGTGGTTCAAAATAAATGGTCACAGATACTTTGACAACCACCCCACCGAGAGGGGACACCCGTGTCCCTTTCCTGTTGAATACAGGTGGGCTTCAGTCACAGACAGCTAGTCATTAAAGGCCCCACACTTCTGCCTGCCTCTCACAGACACAGTTGAGACAGTCCTGCTCTGCCACTCACCTCTGTGACCCTGGACAAGTTCCTGAACCTCCCTGAGCCTCAGTTTCCCCATCAGTAAAACCGGGGGGGGGGGAATCTCCCGTTCCCTAGAGATCTGTGACGACCGCAAGAACCACATTGGTACATTCCACTACCCCGGTGACAAGGAGGGTGGGGCCCAGAGCAGCTCAGGGGCTGTGCCCAGGGCACACAGCCTTTGGAAGATAGGGGACGCAGGCTGCAATCTTCCTGCCCCGGCAGGGGGCGGGCGCCTGGCAGCCTCCACGTGTCTGCTCACTGTTTTACCCAAACACGTTACCGAGAGAAAATAATTATTAGCTGCACAGGCTTAATGAGGGAAGAGAGCTGTAAGGATGTCTAATACCAATAATTTGTACCTATTGAGGAGGCAGGCTGGGACCAAAAGCATCAGGCACTGCTTCCTTTGCTTCCGGGAAAGCACAAGTGAGCACAGGGCGCCCGGGCAAGACAGAAATCAGAACCCCCTCAGGGCTCCCAGATCCTGGTGCAGCCCAGGCACACCTGGGGGTTCCCAGACGCTGGCCCAGCTCTGGGGGGCACACCTGTGGGAAAAAGCACCAAGAGCCTTCAGTCCCACAGCCCAGGGGATGAGCCAAGAGAAAGGGAGGTGTGAGTGAGCCGGCTGAGGTGGTGGGGAGCTGGTCAGGGGACACGGCGTGCACACGGCCCTCCCACCCGGCGCTCAGTCCCTGCAGGGCACAAGACCTTCCCTCCAGACCGGCCTGGGACAGCAGCTGCCAGCCACAGGCTTAGCCTTGCTCGAGAGACCAGAGCATCCAGGCCACAGGAACTAGAATGGCCACCCTCTTGGCCCCTAAATATCTCCCTACTCAGGAGCCCTGAAGCCCCTTCCAGAATAATTTTACTGAGACCTCTTCTGAAACGCAAATAGCACCAAGAGATGATGATAACCCCCTGACCCTTTGATGGGTTAGTGCCTCAAGTCAGAGGGCGGGGCAGAGGGCAGCTGAGCTCACACGCTGAGAATCCCATCAGCCACTCCCAGCTCCACCTGCTATGGCCAGGCACGGGGGTACAGCTCACAGTCTCCCCAGGGCACTGCAAGCTCACCCACACGCTGCCCGGGGGACCCAACAGCCTAGCCACCCACCAACATCAACACAGCATCTTGGCTACTTCCAGGTACCCTCCCCTCCAGCTGAGTGAAGAGCTGGCAAATCATTTTCTTTGGGAGAAAAGATCAAATATTGGCCCAGACGTCTATTAATTTGCAACTTACAACCACCGAGAATAGAAAAGCAATGATTTTTCCCCTGGTTAAATATTTGCTAAAAAAATTCCAATCCTAACTTTCGAGAGTCTGATTTGGCATGACACTAGCAGGGTAGCGCGCTGTGGTTTTGAACGTTAACCAGCAAGCCTCATGGAGAAGCAGGAGAGAAGCCACACCGCACTCCCGGGGAACGAAAGTCTTCCAGCAAATCGAGAGGGCCGTGCCTCTTAGCATCCTGCTCCCCCACCTCGTCATGTCCTGCACGTGCTTCTTCAGCCGAGTCTTTTAACTTCTTCTTTTGGGCTCCTCTCCCTCCATCCAGATGGTGAAAATCAGTCTCCGGTATTCACAGGGCAGGACAAAGATCCTTTCCCACCTCGCATTTGCTTCTAGCAAAGAGAAGACAGCTTCCCCGNCGAGCTGCGAGCCTACCCTGGAGGCGGGGAGCGAGCACATTCCAGACAGACCCATAGCCACGCTAAGCAGCTTCCGTCTGGCTCATTATCGGGGACCCTCAAGGAGAGGAGACATTGCGAGAATTT
>NW_027529175.1:6020059-6021619 GCF_008692635.1 Crocuta crocuta
TGTCCTGTGTCTGAGCGTCTCCACGGCGGTGAGCAGCGTGTCTCCACGACGGGCGGCTGAGCCGGCTCCCGTCCCCGGCCATCCGCGTGGGCGCCGTCTATGCCGCGGGGCTCCACGCAGCCCCCGGGAACGCTCGGCGCTAAGCAGCCACCCTCGCGCAGGGGGGTAAACGCACCGTGTTCTGCTTCTGGGAACCACGGGCGGCCTTCAGCACAACGATGGCCCTCTCTGCTCTCAAGGCGACCTCACAGGGCAGGGCCCGGCCGGGGTCGCACAGCAGGACGCCGCCCGGGGGGATGCTCCCAGAGGAGGTGCGTCCTGGCCGCAAACTGCCCCCACGCCCACCGCGCAGCCCAGTCGTCTCACCGCGGCTCCCCACCGAGCACCTGCTGTGTGCGTGCTCCCCGCCCTCCTCCACGTGACGCCTCCCTCTCTCGCGCATACAATCCAACACGCTCACGTGCACACATACACGCTCAACACTCTACACCTTCGCTACACACAGGCTCACACAGCACACATTCATGCACTCATACACTACACACACCACACGCTATACACTCATACACACAACCACACTACACACTGACACATTACATTAATACACGTACACGTCCACATTACACACATTCACACGCTCCTGCCGAACACACACACACACACACAGACCGCACACTCACACTTCCGAGCTTCTGCAGGAGAACACCAGCCCCGAGTCCGCTCTGGCACCTTCGACGTGGGTCTGAACAGATGAAGGGATTAGTCTAATATCAGATACCCTGTTATTAAGCGATTAGGAGACGACTCACAAGGAACAAATTGGACTTCCCGCCGCCGCCCCGAGGGTCCCGGCAGAGAGGTTCGCCAGGGAGCACCGCGGCCCTTACAACCGCTGATGAGAAACCACAGGCATAAAACACCTTTGTACCGATTCTAATCTGCAATCGAGGCGCAAATTAACTAATTAAACCTGCCGCCACTCATTAATTCAACAAACATCGCGGCCGTGTGTGAGCCAGGCCCAGATCCGGGGGCGAAAAGCCGGGTCTTGCCCTCCTCAGTCTCCGGGAGGTGACAGACGGGGCCACAATTAGGGTGGAAAGTGCCACGGGCGAGCGTGCAGGGTAAGTGACGGTGTGCGGGGATGGGGTGCCGGGGTGNTGCAGGTGTGTCTGGGGGACGTGGGTGCCGAGTCCTGTGAGGGGGCCCAGCCCTCCCTGCTCCCGGCCCCTGGCACTCACCACGAGGACCCACGTGTGGCCAGGAGAAAACAATGCGTGTGGAGCATCCGCCAAGGCACCAGGGAATCACGTGTGCACACGTGTGCCTTCCTGAGCATGTGCACGTGCACACGTGTGGACCCAGTGGGACTGTTACTGGGGACGTGACTACTGACCACAGTCCCCAACTCCACAGGCAGCACTTCCAACGGGCAAGTGCGCACAGGGCGGCCGCGCCTCCCGGAGGAGGGGCTCCTGAGCCACCTCACGCGCCTCCCGGCCCACGTGCCGCCGCCCCGCCCCCACGCGCCTCCTGGCCCCACGTGCCTCTCCGTCCCAC
>NW_027529175.1:6021909-6050576 GCF_008692635.1 Crocuta crocuta
ACGTGCCTCCCTGCCCAACGTGCTGCCTCCAGAGGCCTACGCACCTTCCAGCCCACGTGCCGCCTCCGGCCCACGCCCGACCCACGTGCCACCTTCCCCGCCCACGTGCCGCCTCTCTGGCCCCACGTGCCTCTCGGTCCCGCCTCCCCGGCCCACGCGCCTCCCCGGCCCACGCGCCGCCTCCCTGCCCCACACATGCATCCGCGGTCCCACAGCAGAACGTTTCTAGAAATAGCGTTTGCTGCTGAAGAGAGGAGACTGGTCCTTTGCACTGCGGTGGCACTTTTCAGCATGTGACATCCGGGGTCACTGTGGCAGAAAGGGCCCACACCCCAGGGCCAGGCCACCTTCTTGCTGGGCGTACTCGGACCTAAAAAGAACAGCCAGGAACCGGCTCTTCCGAATCGAGTAACTGTGATGGGTCCCAGGGACGCCCACCTGCTTCTCTTTGCTCCGAATGTTCACCAGCAAGTCGCTGTTGTTCCCAGCTCCTCGGGCTGTCACCCGAAGAGTGCCGGCCAGTAATCATGTCGGCGTTACTTCTGGGTGTGGGAGGGGTGGTGTTCTGACGCGGTCCTTGTAACGACTCACCCGAGGCCTGGCTTTCCCACTGCTTCCGCTCTGGGGACAGAGCAAGACGCCATTTAACCACCACCGTGAAGGGTGTACGGGGGGCAGGAGGCCCGGGGCTTTCCGGGCGCGGGGTGGCCGCCGCACCCTCTCCAGTCGGGGGGCAGCCGCTGCTTGGCTACTGAGGGTCTCCGGCGCTGCCCCGGCCGCCGCAGACTCCGAGCTGCTCGCCGGCCCGGTGCCCTGCGGGCCAGCGAGGCGGGCGCTGGGAGCGGGCCTGGGCTCCCCTCAGGGCCCTGAGGACGGCATTCGGTCCGTCCAGGAAAAGGCCCGAGTTTCCTATACCCTGTGGCCTCCTGGGACAGCAAGGCCTGCGACCCGGCCTGGTCAGCGTGCCCGCAGGCCCTTCCTTGCCCTCACGGCTCGGCCGCACACCCTGCAGGGCGGAGCCGGCCACGGGGGACGCTCTCCAGAAGCGCAGGGCTCCCCGAGTCTGCAGGGGNCCCCGGGGCCGCACGCAGACCCGCACCTGATGGGAGAGAGCGGAGAACGCAGCCTCCAGGGCCCCCCCAAGCGTCGGGCCAAGCTGGGCTCCAGAAACTCCCCACCCGTGGCCTCCGTCCACACATTCCGGTTCTCCGTCTAAAGGTTTAAGTCACGTTGAGAGAGAGCAAGGATACTCGCCTGGGCACTCGGGCCACGATCGTGTCAACACCTCTGAAATCTGACCGGGAAGTGAAGGAGCCACTTTGTGTGGCACTGGCGGCGGCCTGCAAATGTGGGGGGCTGGGGTTGGCTTTTAAACAATAGAAGGGGGCATCTGGGGGGGGACTCTGTTGGTAAGGCGACCGACTTCAGCTCAGGTCATGATCTCGCAGTTTGTGGGTTCAAGCCCCATGCTGGGTTCTGTGCTGACAGCTCAGAGCCTGGAGCTGCTTCCGATTCTGTGTCTCCCTCTCTCTCTCTGCCCATCCCCTGCTTGTGCTCTGTCTCTCTCTCAAAAATAAACATAAAAAAAATTAACAAGAATCTGGTTAATGATGAGCCAAAATGCAAATGCACATCCACCCAGGGGCCCCGGCCCGTGCTGCCCACCAAACCCACTGCCGCTCACACGCAGGGAGTTTGTTCCTCTGGAGGTCTGACACCACTGGGGACAAGACACACGCTCCCCGCACAGGCAGGGGCCCGACTGAGATCCCTGCTCTGCGGACCTTCTAAGGCAGGTTTCTCCATCTCCGCACTATGGACATTTGGACTGGATTATTCTGTGCTCCACGGGGCTGGTCTTTGCATGGAAGCCAGAGGGCAGGAGCCCGGGCCTCTCTGCCCATGGGATACCAGAAGCATCTCCCCCAACCCCCGTGCTGTATCATGACAGCCCAAACGTCTCCTACAGAGCAAAGTCGCCCCCATTTGAGGCACCTGGGTGGCTCAGTCGGTTAAACATCCGACTCTTGATTTCAGCCCAGGTCATGATCTCGTGGTTCGTGGGGAGCCCCACGTCAGGCTCTGAGCTGACGGCACCGAGCCGGCTTCAGATTCTCTGTCTCCCTCTCTCTCTGCACCCTCTATATTGGACAACCTGGGAGGAAGAAGGGAGGAGAAGGGGACAGAGAGCCACTGTAACCCGTGATGACCAAAGCTAGATGTCCACTCCAGGACGCCTCCTGGGCTCTGGGTGGATCCTGGGGTGCAGGTACCTCCTGTTCATCCCAGAAATGAGGCTGTCATGCCAGGCGCTGCTGGAGACCTCCATGCTCACAGGCGAGGCTCATCCCAGAAGTCCCACTTCCCATTATAAAATTCAAACATGTCGTCGGCCACCAAGTGGTCTCAGCAAACGTGTCTACGTGTCATTTATACAAACAAGCAACAAGGAGCTTTTGTAATTTTCACCCAGAAACACAGCCCTGTCCCACTTTCCTGAGGTCCTCCCGGCCCAGCTCCACGCCCGGTGAAAACCTCCCCTTTAGGTTTTTCCGCACACGTGACCCCAGTAGCCTGTGTTGTTCTTACGTCGATGCATTTTCTTCTGCATCAGAAACGGGCTCTTGGCAACAGGAGGAAGGATTGGAAGGTAGACAAAACAAACACGGAAAATGTTTCAACTTTCTCTGGGGAAAGAACAGTATAGAAGGAAACAATGAACCACCGCCTTCTGTCCAGCCCGTCAGGCCTCTGAGCACCGCCGTCACACAGAGCACCTACAAGGTGTGCTCTTCTGACGTGTGGGTGCCCAGGTGCCTGAGAGAACCTCACAGGACCACCATGTGGGCCCCTGGCCTGTGGGTGTGGGACCTGCTGGTCCAAGTGGGGACCAGTCCTGTGGGTCTGTGCGGCTCTATCCAGAGCAGGCAGGTACCTCCTTTCCCAGGCTGGGGTCCTTGGGTGCCTCTTCTCCCAGGCTGGGGTTCTTACACAGAGCGGCGCTAGGCCAACGCCTGCGCAGGGAAACCTATACCTCCCAACCTTCCTCTGAGTGAAGTTCTGAGCGGACTCTCTCATCGACAGGTGGCATCTTAGTTATTGGGTGGAGCCACAGGTGTGGGGGTGCTGCCCATTTCCAGCGCTGCCTTTGCAGGAGAGCACGCATGTGGGATGGGAGTGGGGGGGACCCAGAACCGAGACCCCTCCCAGGAGACTCCATGCTGGAGGAGATCGGTCTTGTGATCCCACAAGGACGTGATTGGGAACTCCTATTTCCACAGAGACTCACGGGGGGGGGGTCTGAGATATGGTGACACACGGCTTCATCTGCTGGGGGGCGGGAGGGCGAGTGAGATAATTAGTGACATGTGATGGGCACAGAAAGACGCAGACAAGCAGCCAAGTCATGAAGATCACAGTAACAGGCCACAGGTGATGCAACACGCTTGTTGTCATGGTAACCCCAATGGCAGAGCAAACTTNAACCGAGACCCCTCCCAGGAGACTCCATGCTGGAGGAGATCGGTCTTGTGATCCCACAAGGACGTGATTGGGAACTCCTATTTCCGCAGAGACTCACGGGGGGGGGGTGAGATATGGTGACACACGGCTTCATCTGCTGGGGGGCGGGGGGGCGAGTGAGATAATTAGTGACATGTGATGGGCACAGAAAGACGCAGACAAGCAGCCAAGTCATGAAGATCACAGTAACAGGCCACAGGTGATGCAACACGCTTGTTGTCATGGTAACCCCAATGGCAGAGCAAACTTCCAGCATCCCATGATATGCTGAAGGCAACGGTCAATAGCAGAGAAGTGTCTGGCGTCCGTGGGGCACAACAGGTCTCTCTGAACTCCTGCTGAGACTTTCTGATTCTCTCAACACCCTCAGTCGTGGGCTGTTACAAACGAGACACCACAGATCGCATCTTGGTGACTCTCTCCGTGTGTTCTGATCTATACAATTGCAGCGGCTCCAACACTGGGCAGCACATCTCTCTTAACTCTACTAGGAGAAGACCTTACTCGGCCTGAAAAAGTGTGCAGGCTCCACCATTTCACTGGCCAATGGGCTATCAACATTTGCAAGTTACCGTGTATACTGCATTCGCTTCTCAAGAACAGAACTTCCTGCAGGAAGCCCCCATTCATGAGCAGGGTGTATCATCCATCCTGCAACCCAGAGCACATTTCCCAGAGAAACAACATAATCAGCAATGATTACATTTACCAGCTAAGCTACAGCACATTTTGAAAGAAAGGGCGAGGGACCACAGTATACAGAGAACTTATGTGTCCCCAACTCACCCATGGAAGAGGCACATGTCAAGGGCGAGGCATTGACGGGCATCCCTGACCAGCTGCCGTGCTGGATCCAGTGACTGTTAACTACAACTGGTAACAGCAGCCAATCCCTACTAAATGAGGGGATGGTGACCCCAGGCCATTAGTACAGCTGGCGGCTGCCAGTATATCTCTCTAGATGTAGACAGCAGCATCCCAAGCTTCACATGATTTCTACACACAATTATGAAAACATGAGGTCCAGCACATAAAAATAACCAGGCATGCAAGGAGACAAAACAAGATGAACGAAAATCAACAGGCACGGAGACAACAAGGAACAGCCCTATGAAAGAGCTGTGAAATGCGGACTTTAGAATTCCACGTCATCCAAGACGAGACTAAAAGAGTTTCATCAGGGACACGCTGAAAATAGAAAAAGTCCATGGCAGATAAAAATAACCAAAAACAAGTTCTAGAACTCAATTAATAACCAACATTAGGGGCAGGCGGGTTTAAGAATAGATCACACATTGGGGCGCATGGGTGGCTCACTTGGTTGAGCATCTGACTTTGGCTCAGGTCGTCATCTCAGCCATTCATGAGTTTGAGCCCAGGTCAGGCTCTGTGTTGACAGCTCAGAGTCCAGAGCCTGGTTCACACTCTGTGTCTCCCTCTCTCCCTACCCCTCCCTTGCTAATGCTCTGTCTCTTTCTCAAAAATAAACAAACATTAATAAAAACAATAATAATAATAAAAATCATAGATCACACAATCAAGGCACCTGGGTGGCTCAGCTTGTTAAGCATCCGACTTGACTTCAACTCAGGTCATAATCTCAGGGCTTGTGAGATTGAACCCCGCATCGGGCTCTGCACTAAAAGCATGGATTCAGCTTGGGATTCTCTCTCCCTCTCTCTGCCCCTCCCTGCTCACAGGTGCACACATGGGATGCACTCTCTCTCTCTCTCTCTCTCTCAAATAAATAAACATTAAAAAAAAGAATCGATCACATTATGGGGCACCTGGCTGGCTCAGTTGGTAAAGCATGTGACTCTTGATCTCAGGGTTGTAGGTTTGAGCCCCATGTTGGGTGTAGAGATGAGTTAAAAAATAAAATCTTAAAAAAATAAGAAAAGATTACACCTTGTTGTTGAGAAAGTCAGTAAACTGGGAGACAAGTCAAAAGAGAAATATTCAGAATGAAGCAAATTCAGAAAAAAAAGACAGGGACAGTCTAGCCTCATGGAGCATAATTCAGCTAATTCAGCTCTAATTTTTCATTTATTCCTTGTTATTTGCTTGGCTGNGGAGACACAGAATCCAAAGCAGGCTCCAGGCTCTGAGCTGTCAGCACAGACCCCGACACGGGGCTCGAACCCACAGGCCACGAGATCATGACCTGAGCCCAAGTCAGACACTTAACCAACTGAGCCCCCCGGGCGCCCCACCAGTAACGTGTTTTTAGAAGACAGTTTGGTGATCTGATCGAAACGTAAACATCCCATGTGCTCTGACGCTGCAAACCCACTTGTTCTGTGTCTGTTTTTAGGGAGCCGTGGTGGTGCAGACATACAAGCAGTGCTGTCCCAACGACAGTCACAACGTTGCTACAGCAGCAAGAACGGGGACATGGGGGCACCTGCGGGGCTCAGTCGGTTAAAGCGTCCAACTCTTGATCTCGGCTCAGGTCATGATCTCATGGTTCCTTAGATCCAGTCCCGAGTCAGTGCAGAGCCTGCTTGGGGTTCTCATTCTCTCTCTCTCTCTCTGCCATTCCCCGCCCTCAAAAATGAACAAATAAACATTTAAAAAACTGCTTTTGCTTGTGGGGCTTAGTCGGCTGAGTGTCTTGGTCTTGTCTCAAGTCCTGACCTCACAGTTCGTGGGTTCTAGCCCTGCTCTGGGCTCCGGGCTGAGGGTGCCAAGCCTGCTTGGGCTTGATTCTGTCTCTCCCTCAACTTGCACTCGCTCGTGCTAGCATTTTCTCTCTAATAAACTTTAAGAAAAAGGAATGGGGACACATCCCAGGCTGCTTTTGACCCCCCCCCCCAAGCACTAGCACGAGGTATCCCTCCCCTGGGGAGTCGGCACCTCCCCTGTGCCCCAGGCCCATGGCCCAGTGGCCTCTTCTTTCCCCTCTCAGATCCCAGGCTACCAGACGACAGTGCTCCAGCCCCTCCTAGAGCAAAGCCCTGCTCGCTCTCCTTGGGGGCCACCCCATGCCCCGCGGGTTCCCGTCCCCCGCTGGAGCCCTGGCCCCAGGCCCAGAGCTGCTGTAGCAGGAAATCAGGGCTCCCAGCCCCCAGGGACGCAGGGGACACAAGGAAAGTTCTCGGATCTCGGATCTCGGCAGCCAGACCCGGTGCAGGGTTTCAACTCTTTTTATATGGAGCTGCCACGGCCCCTCCCCCAAGGCTGGGGTCACATTCACAGCGAGGCGGTAACCACGGAAACGGGCAGCCCCTAGTTGATGAGTAACCCGGGGGACAATGACAGCAGCGGCTGGGGCCTATTCAGATGACTGGGCGGGCTGAATGGGAGCCCAGCACAAAGGCCACTGGCAAAGTGACAGGGCTCCCGCTTCCAAAGGGGGCGTAAATGACGCCATAACTTGTCACAAAAGAACAGAGGCCCTCGCGGCCCACACCTGTGCTTCTTGATCTTCGGGGGAATTTACAACAATGACTCTGCGGGCGCGAGGCCACAGGGCACTTTGCCTGAAGGGCACTTTAGAGCCATCCTCTGGTCCCTACTCCAGGCGACTTGCAGGCATTCAAATGCACAGCGAACCGCCCCCACCACAACCCTGCCTGGAGGCTGGAAAGCCGCCTGGGAAGCAGGGGTGTCTGGAGTGCCGGTAACCACCACTTGTTCAGTGGCAAAGAGCCGACCGTCACCAGGCATTCCCCCGACCACATACCTAAGGCCAGAGCTGAGCCCTACAGAGGCAGAACCGAAATATTATTTTAAAACCAACACCACCCTTTGATATTTGAACACCTCCAGTGGGAAAGAAATGAACGCATCTTTCTGTGAACTCAGGAACTAGCTCCCCAGAAAGAATTACTGAATATTTTTTAACTCCCCTCTGGTATAATCGCAAGCTTCCTTGACTTGAATTGGAAATAAAGACAAATCACATGATCGTCATCCTTCGGGGACGTACCAGGGGAGGCACAGGAAGTCAGAGGCATTTGTGACCTGCCTCTCTTCTGAAGGAGCAGAGCAAGTTCATTCCGTCTTCGGCCAGCTACGCACCAAAGCCGTCCATAAGAAGACAGGACAGGTCACTGCACGATGAGCTATCAAAATCACTGGGGACAAAGGCCACTCTCCCAAAGCCCACGGGGTGTGACCAATACTTTGCCAGATGCTTTGCAAAAACACCTGTGAAATAAAAACATGGTTCCCATTTGTCACACACGGAAATAGAGGTTCTGAGAGACTAAGGGACAAACCCAAGGTCACCAAGTAAGTGACATCTGAACCCCATGGTCAATCCCCACATTCTCCTGCCTCTCTCTGACTCTGCCCTCTTTCTTAACTTTAAACACTGAACAACCTGGGCCAAATCAGGAGGGTGTTTTTAAAGAATGTGCGCTCCATCAGAGGTGGGACAGGAGGACAGGCCTTAAAACGCCTCCTGTGGACGGGGCGCCCGGGGGGCTCAGTAGGTTGAGCATCCAACTTCCGCTCAGGTCATGGTCTCACGGTTCGTGGGTTCCAGCCCCACGTTGGGCTCTGTGCTGACAGCTCAGAGCCTGGAGCTGCTTTGGATTCTGGGTCTCCCTCTCTCTGCCCCTCCCCCACTCACGCTCTGTCTCTCAAAAATAAACATTAAAAAATAAATTTATTAAAAACATAAAGGATAAGCAAAAGTAAACTCAATTTTTAGAAGAATGAGGGATGACAGGTGAACAGGAAACACTCTGTTCCCTTTCCCGAAAGGATAAAAATCAAGAAGTGAAGATATTTATTTATTTTTTCCTGTAGGATTAGAAATGAGAAAGACTTATCTTTCCGGAGGCGATACAAATACGGAGGGTTTTCAAACATGGCTCAGTCTGGTATAAATCAGTACAAACTTTCCAAAGGCAATTTGACCAAGGTTATCAGAACCCAGTGGGCAAAACTGTGGCACCAATGATTCATTCCATCTCTAGAAATTCCTTAGTCAGGATAACCTCAAATAGCACACAGACCCCACTAGTGTTCAATGCCACGCTCTCAGAGAACAAGGGAATCTGGAAACGAATACACAATCGGAGGGAATTGGCTGAATACGTCCCATTCTCCTCACACAATGGCAGGCACCCCAAGGATTAACAAGGGCAGGGTAGATCTTCACTCGCTGGAACGGCAAGTCCACATGACCCGTTCACAAAGCCGGCTGCACTTCGGGGTGCTCCGGGGAAACGGGGAAATGCCAGCCGTTTATACCCACGGAAGAACAACGCACGGACGGGATGTAGAAAGCGCTGGTTTTCTAGCCTGCGTTTCTGACCGCCTGAATTTTTACGAGGTTATTTTACTTTTTTGGATGAGTAGCCTTCTCTTTGGAATTTTTTAAAACTAAAATAAATGTCTTTCACCCATCCTTCCCCCTCCCCGCCAAAAGAGTGCTGACGGCCGGTTCTGGAAGGATCAGTAAAGCTTCCTCCAGGGGCAGTGCCTCTGAGCACAGCGCTCTGATCATGCCCTGCCCACCTGGCACCTGGACAAGCAGCCCTGCCTGCCCCCCCCCCAGAATGCCTTTGCTCCCCTCCATTCTGCAGTCCCAGCCCTGCCCCTCCCTCCACAGACCTGAGACCACCAAGGGTCCAGCTTAGCAGGGGCCAGCTAAGCCCTTCTGTCCCCTGGCCCCACCCAAGTCCCAAAAAGTCCAGAGACGTGTCCTACTTCCCAGAACTCTCACCCTCTCCAAAGACCACTTCTTCAGGGTTGGGGGTGGGGGGGAATATTCCTGAAACATCTGAATTTTAAGTTCCAGAACAACCCTCAGAGCACACAGCTCCCGGCGCAGCGCGGCAGCCGAGACAAGCTGACGATGCACAGAGCGGCCCAGATCAGGAGCTGTGTTCTGACTCCCAGGTCCCTGTGTGGACAGATGCCAAGATGTCTCTGCAAGGTGCCCAGCAGCAGGGAGCAGAGGCCGGAGGGGGGGGTGGGGCGCTTTCTCACTCACTCATCAGCATCACCGGGACGCACGGTGCACGCGCACAGTGAGCCTGCTTCCCAAACGACCGATGTCAATGGAGACCCTTGGGGCAGCTGCCCGGGGCCCTCCCTCCAGCTCCCCGGCGCCAGTCATGGTTTGAGAAGAGACCAGTAGCCACCCAGCTCCCCTCAGATGGGCAAATTTGCACCCTGAGATAGTGGGGAGGGGTCCCCATGCTGACAGCCCCACGGACGTGGAGCACAGGGCTGGCTTGGCCGCCACCAGCCTCCTGCGGGGCTCCACACGGGGGGGTGGGGGGGAGTCTGCAGCTGCCCCCACTCCCCCCACACAGCCTGCAGTGGGAGTGAAGACCCCAGCAGTCGATCCTCCCGACACCCCTCTCACCTGGCCACTCACTGCCCCTCGGCCCAACTGACCTGCCCCTCCCTGAGCCTTCTCCCCACTCCTCGCCCACCACCCTGGCCTGAGAGGCCACATTCCGGGCCCTCCCTGCCTGCAGACAGGCCGGCTGTGCCCCTGGCACCTCACCAGCTCCGAGGCCTGGGAGACCCTGTTCCGCGGGGCAGGGTCTGCGCTAGAGGCAAATGCTACCTGCATCGCCCTTGCCAAGTCCCCAGAATGGAACGTGGCTGGACACACAGTGGGTGCTCCATAAAGGTGTGCGGCTGACCCAGCGGAGAACTGAACACAAGCCCCTCCCAGTCCCCTCCTCCCCGCTCAGCAGTGTCCTAAGCCACGGCCACCTGTCTACCTGTCCCCTGGCCATGAGCTCCTTGGAAGGACCCTCTAGGGGAGGCTCAGCGCTGGTGAGGCTCAGCGCTGGTGGCCACGATGCCCACAGTTCAGGCACGGTGAGTGCGCAGGCGGAGTCCTGGCCACTGGCACTCCTCAACCACCAGCCAGCCCGGGACACTGTGCCCTGACACTCGGGCACCCCAGGGCGGGGCGCCCCAGGGCCCTCTGTTCCTCAACTACATTGCGCCCAGTTCTGTCTGCCCACAGGCCATGCCCCTGGCAGCCAGCAGCCCTGGTGGCAGCCACCACACCACGGTGGACCCTGCAAGGTGCCCACACGGTGCCGGGGACACAGTGGCGTGTACTCCCAGGCAGGTGACAGTGTCCCAGCACCCGCATGCAGGCCCCCTGGGGAGCCCCGTCCCGAGAGCAGCACCTCCCAAGGCCAGGGGCCCGAGGCCCTGCCCGCCGGGTCCACTCGTCATGGCCATTTCCTGAACAGGAGTCCCTGCTGCCTGTGGCCGACCCTTGTGTCCCTCCAGGAAGGGGACGAAAGCTCAGGGGCAGGGCCAGACATCCACAGAGCTAACAGCCCCAACACAGGAAGCCTTCTGGGCCCCCCGACCAGAGCCCCTTCCACCCTGCTCTCACCTGAATGTCACCTCCACAGCTCTGATCTTGGGAGCTGACTCGCCTCCTAGACAGAAGCTTCTGGCAGGCAGGCCAGGTGCACCTGCTCAGCCACGGAGCAAGCGCTCACAGGTGCCCGCGCAGGGGGAGCTGGGCCCCAGGGCACTGGTCATCACAGAGCTCTTTCTCCATCACCCTGTCACCTGCCAGCCCCGCGGCCCCTCCGGGCCCTTCTGGAAGAGCCTTCGTTGTGTGACATTTCTCACATGCACAGGCCCCTCTCATCCCTAAAGGACTTCACCTACTTGCCAAATTCCAAGTGTCCCCGACGCCCCTCACCGTGGCCCCCCCTTCCTTACCGCGGCTGCCCGCTTCGGTCCCTCCCACTGGCTCCAGCTCCGTGGGCCTTGGTTTCCCTTGGAAAAGCCGGATTCTGGGACCAAGTACGTGCGACAGTTCACACACAGCACATTCCCTGTGGGTAACGCTGAGAAAACCCTGCAGGGTGTGAGCGTGTCCTCAAAGCTGAGCCACTCCTGCGTCTGGGCACCCAGGACACGGAGGCGCCCATAGGGCGGGTCTGCCGGGCGTCACCTGTTTGCACAGCTCCCACTGCCTCCCCTGCCGCGCCGGCCACGGACAGCGTGTGTCCCGGGAAGGCTCCGGGACATGGGGGCCTTTCCCGGTTCTGTTTCCCGTCACTCTCGCTGCCACGGCCTGTGGCCAGGCAGGACAGCCCAGCACCTAGCCGTCCTCTCCGCTCCGTTCTAAAGGCATCGGCCCAGTGTGCAAGGCTCCTGGGCTGGCACCCCCCACCCCGGGTCAGTCGGCAGTGTCCCCAGGGCCAGCGGTGCGTGAGGAGGGGCTGGGGGCCAGGAAGGCGTGGACGGCCCACTGGGGTACACAGCCTTCTGGTCCCGGGAGCCCCAGCACAGCCAGGCTGTCAGCCAGCGCAGGGGTGAGTCAGGGGCACGGGAGGGGCAGGTCCTCAGTTCCCACGCACCCATGACGTCTGCACAATGGTAGTCGTCACACCCCTTTACCAATGAGGAGACTGGGGCTCAGAGAGGGTGACGGGCACCCCAAAGCATTCAGCCAGGTGGGGCCTGGCCGCACGGCTCTCCCATCACCTTCGTCACTCTGTGCTATCTTCATGCAACCAAGCCCAAGCCAAAGCCACCAGACCACACATACCGTGAGCCCTGAAGGGTTCCTGGGGACCCCCAGTGCCAGAGGTTAGGCCAGGCCCGGAGGAGACACGGGTCAACCCGACAGCCGTGGAGATGGGCTTCTGGATGGGCGGCCCGGCTCCAGGGCGGTCCTCTCAATGTGGGGGGGCCTGGGGACAGGCGGCCATGTCTGGAGACAATTCTGGCCGTCACGACTCTGGTGTCACTGGCACACAGGGGGTAGAGGCCAGGGATGCTGTCCCCACATCCTACCATGCTCAGGACAGCCCTGTCACAGAGACCACCCCAGCCTCAAATGTCACCAGTGTCGGGAGGGGAAGGCCGGCTCTGGGGGCAGGGTGCCACTGAGTGGCAGTGAGATGAAGGGGGGGCGGTCCCTGTGGCTCCTGGGGAGGGGCTGGCCTCAGGGAGCTGGCCCAGGGAAAGCCCTCTAGGGGAGGGACCTTGGGGAGTGGACAAGGGGACGGCCCAGAGGTGGCCCCAGACAAGGGCTTGCCCTGTGACCCGCACACACAGCACGCTGTTTGTTGAGTACGTGGCCCATCCAATGAGGCGTGAAGGACCCCACTGACCTCCCCTCCTCCCTTCAACCCCAATGTCTCTCTCAGGGGGCACAAGCTGGAGCTTCATGCCTCCTCCAGGAAGGCCACCCTTCAATGTGCAGCACCGGGGCCAGGGAGGAGAGGGAGACCCTGGCTGTGGGGCTGCAGGGAGAGAGGGATGTGTTCTTTGCACGGTGGCTGGTGACAGGGCAGAGATATGCAGGAGCTGGCTGTGGGACAAGAGAGCCAGGCTGGCTCGGACCCTCTGCGCCCAGTACGAAGGGACGGGTCTCTGAGCGGCTGTCCTCAGTCCATCTCTAGCCTATGAAGGTGAAGTCAAAAAGCTAAGGTCTTCTGGTGTGAAATAAACGACTATTTCAAAGCGAGGGCTCCCAGCTCAGCATTTAAAGAAGCAAAACCCTCGGCTGCCGGGCCATTGCAAGGAGACTGCCAGCCCCCTCCCCGGAGCATCCCCTCTGGTAATTAGAGTGAGCCGGACACACACCCGGACCTCCAGGGCCCCACTGTCCCGGGACGAAGGAACTGTTCTTCCATAGGAGGGCCGTCGCCACGACAACCCTGCCTGCCAGCCCAGGGGGAGGCATGTGGTCGTCTGGGAAAGCCACCTTCCCCCTTGGCAGGCACACAGCCGCATGGAAAGTCCGCACAGAAAGTCCAAAAGAGCAGAGAAGAAACTGTGACTTAGCTCAGAAGGTCAATGAGAAGTGGCTCCAGGCTTGGAGTCTGGGGCTATTTCCTGCTTTCTCCTTTCTGCTTTTCTGTATCGCCAAAATTTTCTAGAGCGAGCATGCTTATCGTTGTGAACAAACCGAAAATGTTTTTGATCCTGGAAAACAACTTCTACTAATACCCTGGAATAAAGCTTTTACTAAAAAAAAAAAAAAAAATCAACCTGTACAGTGCTGGCCTTCCTCTTGGCATGTCTGCTCTGCAAGTTTCCTGGCTTTGTGTTTACCGCGATGCTGAGGATGGGGTGGAAATATGACGATACAGAGAAAATCACAGGCGACGAGCACAAAGGGGGGCCCTGCAAACACATGGCCAATCAGCCTCCTCCGGGTCCCTCCTCAGCTCTGAGAGTCCACGCAGCCACACATGCATGCACGTGCGCACACACACAAGCACACAAGAGCACACAGATACACGCACATGCAGGCACATGCATGAAGGCACACACACATGCATGAACGCCCATGCCGGCACACACATGTGAGTGCACACACATACACACTCATGCACGCACACAGGCATGTGTGTGCACGTACATATCCGTGCATATACATATACACATGCGTCCACATGTGTGCACATGCACACACACACAAGCATGTGTGCATAATACTCGCATGCACCTGCAGGCACACATGTGTGCATGCATGCCTGTGAGCACACATGCATATACACTTGCACACATACACATTCACACATGAACGCACATGCAAACACAGCCACGCATGCACACACACCTGCAGACATGCACATGTGCACGCACACATGTGCATCCACACATGCATACACATTCACATACACATGCACACATACACGCACACGTGCATGCGCAGACACACAACACTCCTGAATCCCAACTGGGGCGCCGCTTGTCACAGTGTCACAGTTCCCTCAGACAAGCAGGACATAGAGTAAACCTTTCCTTCTGTTCTATTTTAAGGCACAATATTAACTGTGCCGTTTCTCGGGTTTGCTTTCCTTCATTCACTCAACAAACACTGACCACATCTTCACCTTAGGCTGGGCATCTGCAGCACAGACAGCCCGTGAGATGCCAGGACCTGGGACACTCGGGGCAGTGGGACTGACACTCTGCAGGGCCGAGGTCCCCCAGGACCCCCAAGGCATAATGGGGCAGCCCCGGGTGACACCGAGGACAGATAGCAGACGGAGAAGGAAGGGGGGGCGGGCAGACGGAGGGCCAGGCGGCCGGGGCACCCTCAGCGTCCAGGCGCTGCCAGCTCTGGGAGCGTCTCCGGGTAATTAGACACAATTACCCGCCTCCCTTCTCGAAACTCAGCCCAGGCATTGAACAAACGTGTCCCTTGCCCAGGCCACATAGCTGTGGAGTGACGGGTCCCTCTCAGTTTCCTCCTAACATCAGCAATTTCAGTTCCGCCACGACACGCTCAGCATGCTGTTGCCTTCGGGGAAATACAAGTCATTTCCGTCCTGAGGTCCCTGAGCTGGCACATCCAAGCCCCGAGCCCGAGGCCCCGTGCATCCAGGAGGGCAGCACCCAGGGAACAGCAGCGTCCAACTGCTCACTTTAGTCCTTCGGTAAATCAGACAAAACCAGGGTAACGCGTCCATGATCGCTGCAGGCACGCAGGCTGCAAACCGGCAAGGAGATAAAACCCACATTCGGAAACATTCCCCCACGGAGGGTCCTCAGGCAGGTTTCCCGGGCAGCCTGGGCCAGCCGGCATCCTCGTCCACACGGACAAGCCTGAAGCAGTTACGTCTACACCAACGCCCTGTAGTTCGGCTTCAGTCCTTGAAGCAGCATTGCATCCTCTACCATAACCCATCAGGAGCGGAGGTCACAGGGGGAGGGGGGCTTCAGACCCACCATGATGGGACACTGCCTGTGAGCTGCTGCGATTCACCCTCAGCCCCCGCACTGGCGAGGGGCGTCCACGGCCCGGGGCGCACTCCCCCAGGGCCGCGGCAGGTCCCTCCAGTCCATCGTTCCGGCCCGGCACTGGCAGCACGGGGACCTCTCCGCAAATGCTCGTTCCCATCTAGGCCCAGAAGCAAATGCCACATAGAGCCTGCAAATGCCCTCCTTGGAGTCTGTCCCAGCAATTCCCTTGGTACCTCACCCCCCGGCCCCGCTGGCCAGAACAGGTTCTCGAGAATGGACTTGCCTCTAGCCTTGACCACACATCCGCCCTGACCCAGCTGCGCCCCGCCCACAATGGGGGGTGGGGCAGGGAGGGACCTGCCAAGACCACAAGATGACAGCACCCATGACAGCGCTGACGATGCCACCACAGCTCCTAACCTGTCCTGCTGGAGCCACGCGTGACGCGGAAGCCCACACGCTGAAACAGGCCCCTGGTGGCCCACCTGTGAGGCCCGAGAGCCGAGGTCCGTTTCACATTCTGATCCTGGAGGCCAGGGGGTCAGACAGTCCTGGGGGAGGGGGAGACACAGCTCAAGGACACTACGAGGTCATCTGTCATCACCCTCCCTGACGCTCCCTTTCGTGTCCCCAGATGGGGGCCAACTGTCTGGTCCCCCTCCCAGGGTCACGAGCAGCAGAGCCTGTAGAAGCCCCAAAGCAGAAGGGCTCAGAGCTGCAGCACAGAACCGGCCCGGCTCCGCCCGTCTGAGTCATCCCCACGGCTCCAGCAAGTGCAAGTCCCTGCACGAAAAGCCTGGAGCCCCCGCCCCGCTCCCCCCCACCGGGGACGCCTGCCTGCACCCGCAGCCCTCCAGCCCCGAGCCTGGGACGAAGCACCCCAGTCCACGCTGGCCTCCTGGCGCCCACTCTGAAGCCCACACCCGGAGCCTGCGTCGCCTTGAGAACTCAGGGTCGCTGTCACATGCCCGACCCCACAGAGGTGGGGGTCACACAGGCACCTCCACACTCAGGTCTCGGCTCTGCATCTCTGTGAGGCCCCACGGGACCCCTTCCCCTGCCACCCCCAGGTCACCGAGCTGGAGTGGATTCATTTTTGGGTCTGATCTCCCGTCGAGAAAGTTCTGCTGACCTCATCCAACCCTGGGGTGGCACGGACAGCCCGGAGAGGGTGACAGTGCTTGTGCCAGGAGCACCAAGGCAGAGAACGAGCACAGAGGGGTGGCAGCAGGCACCCCATTTTGCTCCTCTGCCCCAAGTCCCTTCTGATTCCTCTGCCGTCAGATTCCTCTCTGCTTCAAATCCCTATGGTGGCTGTTTCTCCCCAGTGCACGCTGCCTGGCTCATCTGGTTAATAAAACCAGTTTCTTTTATTTTTTTAAGTTTTTTTTAAGTTTACTTTTTTATTTTGAGAGAGAGAGAAAGCGAGTACAGGCGAGAGGCAGAGAGGGAGAGAGTCCCAAGCAGGCTCTGCGTGGTCAGCAAAGAGCCCGACTCCGGGCTCGAACTCACAATCCGCAAGACCGTGACCTGAGCTGAAACTAGGAGTCAGACGCCTAACAGACTGAGGGACCCAGGCGCCCCAAGAAAGCTAGTTTCTGAAGAGCAGGGGAGCACAGAAAATGCCTCGGAGAGTCAGGTTTTCCTCGTGAAGTACTGACGGCTCCCTTTACACACGCACTCGCCCCGACTGGCCTCCCCGGCCGGCGCCGAGGGCACACGAGTTACGGAGCAGGGCAGCGGGCGTGCATGCCAAGCTCCGGGGTGCGCATGGCTGCCAGAAGTTCACGGGGAGGACACGGGGCCTAGGCCGGCTGCTGGCGCAGGGCGAGCCCTCCACACGGGGGATCCGGTCGCACAGAACCGGAAAGGACACACTTTCAAAGCCCCTTCTTGCCATTCCAACACCCCCTCGGGGTAATTTCCGAGTCACCTCACTCCCAGGCACCACTTCAGGGTCGCGGCGTGCAGGCTCTCACCAGTTTGCACGGCGTGTGAAAACAACTGGGAAGGCAGGCAACGCCCGGAGGGCTGGGGGGTGATCAGACCCACCGGCCGCCGACCCAGGGATCCCGCCCGAGCCCGCGTCGTGGCTGGACTCGCCACCTGACGCTCAGGCTGGGTGTTCTAGGCACGGATTGTAAGGGAGACTCGGAGGCGGGGGTTGTCGGCTTCCAAGGGCTCAGACGCAGAGACGCTGTTGCTGTGGAAGAAGAATCCGGAGTGTCCTGGCTGAGGGAGGCCCTCGCCCGATGGGTCATTGCACCCCTCCCCAGGCTCCCCTGCCTCAGTTTCCCCGGCTGCAGGGAAGGGAACGGGGCCCATTTTTACACTGTTCCAAATTACTTTGGATTCAAAAGAAAAACACCAGACCAGGGGCAGCTGGATGGCCCAGTGGGTTGATTTCAGCTCAGGTCACGATCTCAAGGTTTATGGGTTCGAGCCCCGCACTGGATTCTATGCTGACAGCACGGAGCCTGCTTGGGATTCTCTCTCCCCTCTCTGCTCCTCCCTTGCTTGCTCTCTGCCTCTCAAAATAAATAAACTTAAAACAAAAACAAAAACAAAAAAACCCAACTCCAGGCCAGCAGGCAGCACAAACATGAGGAAGAACAGAATCCCCGCCCCAAACACAAGGGGTGTCCCAGGCCAGCCGGGGCCGGGGTCGCGGACAGCGGTCCCAACCCTGAAGCCCTCAGCTTCCTGCCTCCAGAGTCACTTGGCCTCGTTTCCCCACACAGACTTGTCAGGCACTGGTCACTCCCCACCGGGCAGCGAGCGGTGCTGTCCGGGCGCAGAACCCAGTCACTGACGGGCACCGCCCTGGCCCGCCGCCTGCTTTCTCGGGCGAGTCCGCCGCATGGTGCGCTGCCCTCGCACACACACTGTAACTCACGGCTGGACTTCCTGTCCTGCGTGTGCACGCGCGCGCACACACACACACACACACACACACACACACATACACAAGAACACTCTCAGGGTCCTGACCTCTGCCAGCCACGTGCCGGATGCACAGGAAATTGCTCAGAACAATAAACTTTCATATTTTCCATTCTCTCCCCTTTGAAGATTCGGGGAGCTCTCACTCACACATGAGAGAATTTTCCACGCTTGGGAGAGACAGCTGGACGGCAGAGCTGCCCCCCTAGGCTGTGTCACTTGGCGTTCAGGCACAAAAGGGCAGGCAGGGTGTGCTGACGACTCAAACCGCACCCACCTGCCCCATAGGAGCCCCCTCCCTCCTAAGCAATGCCCGGGGGCATGAGCGCTCAGCCCAGTGCCGCTGTCATCCCCAGGGATGGGGGGGGGGGCTTCTGTGCAATACTCACTCCCATGGGGGGAGCCCCAGGGGAAAAGAGGACAATGGAGCAGGATCCCCATGAGCCACGTGGCATCACAGTAAGGGAGACGACGCTGTGCCCGGGTGCCCAGTGGGCAAACTGTGGCTCCCACGGGCAAAGCGGACCTCTGCCAGCTGACTGAACAGTGAACTCAGGGCACCCGCCTGAAAGCGAGGGCAGGTGCTGCAGTGGGGTGAGCTGTGCCCCCCAAAAGCATACGCTGAAGTCCTAACCTCCCCCCGCCCCCGTACCTGTGGACGTGAGCTGATTTGGAAATAGGGTCTTCGCAGATGTAATGACATAAATTAAGACAGGGTCGGAGAGGAGTAGAGTGGACCCAGGCTTCAGTGTGACTGGTGCCCTTTCGAGACGGGAGCCACATGGGCCACACACAGGGAGAAGGCCACCACGTGACGGCAGAAGCACAGCTGGGTTGAGCCAGTGCGAGCCAAGGGTCCTGCGGCCACCAGAAACTGGAAGAGGCGGGAAGGAGCCTCCCGAGGGAACACGGCATCCCTGCCGACACCTTGATTTCAGGTCTCTGGCCTCCAGAACAGCGAGAGGAAACGTTTCTGGTTTTTTTGTTTTTTTTTAAATATTTTTATTTATTTCTAGGAGAGAGAGAGAGAGACAGCGTGAGCAGGGGAGGGTCAGAGAGAGAGGGAGTCACAGACTGAAACAGGCTCCAGGCTCTGAGCTGGCAGTCAGCACAGAGCCCGACGCGGGGCTCGAACCCACGAACCGCGAGATCACGACCAAAGCGAAAGTCGGACGCTCAACTGACTAAGCCACCCAGGCGCCCCACGTTTCTGTTGTTTTAAGCCACCAGCTTGCGGTGCTGTGTTACAGCTGACACGCGTGGGACCAAACAACCCGGCTGTGGCCCCTCCCTGAACCTGGGAAGCCCGCCTCGAGTGCAGGAGGTAGCTCACAGAAAGATCTATGGGTGAAGCAGAACCTTCCCAGGGAAGCACAGAGAGGGAGCTGGAGTCACGCAGTCTCACAATGCGCAGGACAATGAACCTGAATCACACATCAATTCTGCGCACAAGCTGCCGCAGGAACCAGGAGGCGGAGGGCGCACCTGGCAGCGACCCCACAGCGCAGCCAAGAGCAGTCCCAGGTCGCTGTGCTAACCCAGCCGCAGGCCTCGCCGGCCCCTGACTGTGACCCCACCACCTTGACCCTGGCTGAGGCCAGGGGAGAGTCCTGCTCGGCCTCCATGAGCTCACTCGCCCAGTCCCCAAGAAGCTGCAGTGTCCAAGCTCCTAACTGGGGGCCCCCACCCTTCACTTTGGCCCCCTCACGACCCCGCTGGCTCCTGACCTCCCTGAGGAGTTCCCCCCCCACCCTTAGGGCCCCCCCACTGCCAACCTCACGGTTGCACCCATCCTGTAAGACCCGAGCCACGGGGTTATGGCTGCCACCTGGCCTCACACCCCAAGCCCATTCTCAGGGAGGTGGCACCAGTGACTTAAAAACAGGGCAGGGTCACAGAAGGTTCCAGAACTTCTTACAAACTCGGGCCACCTCCTCTCGCAGGAGCTAGAAAGTTACAGGCAGAGACAATGCGCGTTTGTGACCCTTGTAAGGGTTCCGCCTCACCTCTCAGGGCGTCGTCCTCTGAGCTAAAATTGTGTCCTGTGTTCCCAAACCCTGCCCCCACAACCCTGCCCATGGAATATTCTGGTTTTCCAAGGTTGCTCCAGTACCTGTGCCAACAGCTCCTAGACAGAGGTCACTTGTCCTCTGAAGTCTGGTGGCCGTGGGGGCTCTGGTGGGGTGTCCCAGGCCCCTAGGTCGACATAAATAGGGGGCACCTGGCTCTTGATTTCGACTCAGCTCATGATCTCACTGTTCAGGCCCCACACTGGGCTCGCACTGGCCGCGAGGAGGAGCTGCTTAGGATTCTCTGTCTCCCTCTCCCTCTGCCCCTTCCCCACTCTCACTCTGTCTCTTTCAAAATAAATAAATAACCTTGAAAATAAAAACCCCAGGGGCGCCTGGGCAGCTCAGTCTGTTAAGTGTCCGACTTTGACTCAGGTTGCGATCTCACAGTTCATGGGTTCGAGCCCTGCCTCAGGCTCTGTGCTGACAGCTCAGAGCCTGGAGGCTGCTTCAGATTCTGTGTCTCCCTCTCTCTGCCTCTCTCTCTCTCTCAAAAATAAACGTTAAAATTTTTTTACTCCCAGTGTACGGATATGCCACTTTTGCTCACCCCTTCATCTGCCAGCGGGCACTCGGGTGCCTCCATCCTTTGAGCACCGTGAACCATCCCGCTGTGAGCGCGGGGGCACGAGTTCTGTTCAAGGCCCTGCTCTTCTGCATCCACACCCTAAAGCGGGTCCCGGGTCCTATGGCAATTCTATGCTTAACTTTTTGCGTAAGTGCCATAACTCTTGTCCACGGTGGCTGCACCGTTCTGCATTCCCGTGGCAGACGAGGGCGCCAGGTTCTCCACATCATTGCCAGCTCGTATTTTCTGCCCTGTTTTTATAACAGCTACCGCCTCATCTCTCATCGTGGCTCCAATCGGCACTTCCCTGCGGGTGAGACACGCGAAGCATCTTTTCGTGGGCTTGTTGGCCATTCATACGTCTCCTCCGGCAAAACGTCTACTCAAGTCCTTTGTCCATTTTTTAATCAGGTTGTTTCATTTCTCTGTTTAGTTGTAGAAGCTCTTTATATATTCTAGATAGTAATCCCTTACCAGACAGGTGATTCGTGAATATTTCATAATAGCTCTTAAGCGAGCTATTTCAAATGAGAAATTGAAATAATTTCTCAGCACCTACAGTGTTCCTGGAAACAAAAAGTTTCCCAGGACACAGCCAGACCCCTAGTCTGCGTTTCTGTTTTTCCAATCCTCCACTTACAGAATGATACAAGGCTGGAGTCAGGACGGGGGGCCTGGGGCATGACCATCCCACCTCCTTATTTCAGCGGGGACTCTGAGGCCCAGGGGTTAGCAACCAACCCTCTGGGTACCGCCAGGGAAACCTCACGCTCTTTTCAACACCAGAGGCGCGTTGGAGCGCAGCAAAGGACAGGTGTGGACACACCACGGCCGCGTGCGGCAGTGTCCAAAGTGGGGCCGCACGGCAGCTGAACCCCTTCACTCTACGAAAACACTCCTTCAACACTCAACTCACTGATAAAAGTTTATTGCCTTGCAAGAGAGTTCTTATCTCCGAACGCTAACATAACATATGACTTTGTTTGAACTAGCTGCTGTAAGTTTACCTTCCCCAAGTATCATTTAGATTAGATCTTTTTTAGATCCTAAAAAAAAAAGAACTGGAGGTAAAAACAAAATATTGAAGTTGGTTGGGCGTCCGACTCTTGATTTCGACTCAGGTCATGATCTCACCGTTGATGGGTCCAAGCCCCACATCGGGCTCCATGTTGACAGTGTGGAGCCTGTTTTGGATTCTCTCTCTCTCTCTCTCTCTCTCTCGCTCTCTCTCTCGCTCTGCCCCTCCCCTGCTAGCTCTCATTCTCTCTCAAAACAAATAAATAAACTTAAAAAATATATTGAAAAAGAAGAAAAAGTCTTGACTGATGGGGGGGAGGAAGGGAAGGAAGGAAGACCAGCCCCTGGCCAGCAGGACCTCTGCTCGTGAAGCTAAGAACCCCCTAAGGGCATGTCAGCCAGTTGGGAAGGAGCTCCCCGCTGGTGCCCACCTCCACGCTGCCTCTGCCTCTCACCCTGCACTGGTTCGGCCCCTCCCCCACATCTGACACACATCCGTCCTGAACTCCAGTTTCCAAGGGCACATCTCTGCCACAGGCGGCCCCACAGAGCTCAGAGACAGCTCCGAGGACCCCTCTCCCTCACCCTGCAGGGTGGCCACACCCCCAGAGTACGCCTGTGGCACCGGGCATGACGCCCACGTGACAGCCTTCCCATGGGGGTCACTCCCACACCGCGCCCCCAGGGCTGCGGTTACACACAGCTCCTCCTTGCGGGGCGTGGCCGCACTCAGACAACAAAACGTGAGGGTGCCTCAGCCTCCCGCTGTGAGCTCTGCAGCCTCAGTGTCTATGCCTGGAAAATGGAATTTTCTGGTGGCCCGAGAGTTGACAAGGCAGACCCCGGGCAGGCGCCTGGAAGTGAGAAGCACACACAAACCGGGGCAGTGAGGTGACAGGGCTCCCCTAGGGCCACCTCTCGGTGCGTTGTCCTGGCTCTGAGGCCAGTCTCCTCCGGGCTCTGCAGAGGTCACGGGAGGGGGGAGGAGGGCGGAGGGTAAGACGGGAGGGGTGGACGCAGTGCGCAGCCACAGGGCGGTGCGAACTTTGAGGGCTTTCAGCAGACACAGGACAACAGGTGAGGGAAGCCGGAGGCAGGGCCGGGCTGGGACTCGGCATCACAGGCTGGTCCCCAGCCGCTCAGGGACTCCGCTGGACTCAAAGGTCTCACCTTCTGAGCACAGGGCCCGCTTATCTACTGGCAGAAGGCCACCCCAAGGCCACCCACTGCCAGGCCACACTGTCCCCTCCAGTTATCACAGGCTCCAGAAGTCCCAGATCAAGGCTCTTCCAAAAACGGCTGTGTTCCCACTGCCCTGCTAGACCCCCGGGCTTGGCCTCCGGGGTCGGGGTAGGTGAGGGATCACTGCACCCAGCTCCTCCCTGTCCAGGGAGACCGTCCTGGCCGCCTGGGTCCCCTGCGCCCCCCTCTAAAGCAGACGGACCTCCTCCACTGCCCCGGCGTGCTGGCAGCAGGAGAGACAGGAAGGACAGATGGACACAGAGGAGGAAAGGCCTCCAGCAGCCAGTGCAGGAGGCCCCCCTCACAGCTGCTCGGCCACAGGAAAGGGAACGGGTGGAGAAGGCCAGCCACTCCCACCACGTCCGGATAGCACGGGCATCCCCAGTGCGCCCTCCGCACACCCTGCAGCTGCTGTCTGCGGGCCCGGGCCAGGGGGAAACCAAGGCACGGAGCCGGCCCCCACCAGCTCCATGCTCAGGCTGGGAGTGTCAGGTGGGGGGAAGGGCGGGCGGGACCTGGGAAAGCCAGAGGACCCTCAAAGCCAGGAGGCCCCTCTCCCCTGGGCCGGGGGCTCGGAAGGAAGATGCAGCAGGTCTCACCGCGAACCCCTGCACACCACGGTGAGGCAGGCTGTGTCCCCGCCCATCAATCTCCGGCCTGAAATCTGACCCCCGAGCTGCATGGAGAAAGCGCTCCAGCCCAGGGCTCCCCCGCTCCCCCTCACCCACGGCGCACCGCAGAAAAGCCTGTGCCAAAGGAGCCACCAAGTCTGCCCCCACGGCCCCCGTTCACACACTGGACGGCTTCGTGTCTGGTGGCTGTCCCTTCTGAGCTGCAGGCTAGCGTGGCCCCTCTCACGGGAGGCTTGTGGTCCATGGCACACCCTCAAGCCTGGCAGAGTCCCCGACGTGGCCCTACCACACCTGCCAATGTCGAAATGGTGTGGCAGGCGGGGGGCGGGGGGCGGACAGAAAGGTTATGCTACAAATCTGCCTTCAGAGTAGCTGCTTAAGTTGTGTGTGTGTCTCTGTGAGTGTATTTGTGTTTGTGTATGTATTCGTGCACATACGTGTCTCTGTGTATGCATGTCTGTGTGTCCACATGTGTTTACATGTGCATGGATATCTCTGTGTCCACATGTGTGTATACGTGCGTGCATGAATGTGCACATGTATGTATCTGTGCATTGGTGTGTTCACGTGTGTGTCTATGTGTGCATGTGTGTCCACATGTGTGCAAGAGCGTGTGTGCACGTGGGCATGCATGCAGATGTGTGTGGGTGTCTGTGCACATGTATGTGCATGCACACGTGTCTTCATGTGCATGGGTGTTTGTGTACACGTGTGTACACGTGCATGTATGTGTTGGTGTGCACACACGAGTGTGTGTTCATGTACATCTGTGTCCGCATATAGGTATGCATGGGTGTGTGCATGCGCATGCACACACGTGTTTACATATGTCTGCGTGTGCGCACGTGTGTGTATGTGTACGTGTCTGTGTGTGTGTTTAAGAGAATCACGGCCCCTCTCCCGGACGTCAGGAGCCGCTGACAGGAGTGACAGAACAATAAAGGGCTCATGATAGGCTTTTCCCAGCTTTGGAATGTTCACACCCAAAAAGGGGAACCGATTACCAGGTATCCACAAGTTCTTACCTGAAGCAAAAGCGTGAGAATGCAGCACCGGGGTACACCCTTCACCTCGGGCCAAGCCCCCAACAAGGCACGGGAAAGACAGAGTGGGGGGTGGGGGGCGTCCTGTCTTCCGCACCTGCCCCCCTCCCCTGTCCCCCAAGGGAGGGCAGAGGAGCCCCTGCTTGGTCTCTGCAGGCGAACCCTCCCCCCACGCCCCTCTGGCTCGTTCCACGAATAACCATGGACACTGCAGAGCACCTGCTGTGTACGGGGCCCCAGGCTCACAGGGGCAAAGCAGAGGGGGTCCCTGTCATCCCCCACAGACTCAAAGCCGGTTCTCTGACCCTTAGAACCCGGGACCCCCAGCCCTCCCACACTTCCTCAGGCCACCCCAGTTACCCTCCCCCAAAAAACGTGCAGAAAGCAGGTGGTCCTTCGCCACACCCCTTCGGCATTCAGGGATCTAATCCTGCGGCTTTCACGTGAACCTACGTGTTCAGGTTACAGGACAAGAAGAAACACCAGAAAACCACTGCCCCCCAGGCAGTGAGCTGAGGAGAATCATGCCAAACTCCGGAATATTTTCCACATGCTCTGCCCCACACGATAAAATATACTTCTGTTGGCATCCGAGTCTGGCAGGGTGGAGGCCCGTGGCCCCGAGCCACAGGGCACAGCACAGGTGCGACGCTGCCGCCAGCACCCACCTACCTGCCCTGTAACAGGTCTCTGCTCTCCAGTGTCTCAACAGGCAGGCGTGCGCGTCAGCCGGACTTTCCGACATGGGCACCGGGTCCTGGACGGAGCTCGGGCGTCCCCAACAAGCCACCAGAGCTGGTCTATTTCCATACCTGACCTCTGCGCTACCTCCCCCCCGCCCCATCCAAAGGGCTCACCTGCCTGGGATCTTTCCCATATTAAAAAAAAAACAGTCTCCAGGGCGCCCGGGTGGCTCAGTCCATTGAGTGTCCAACTCTTGATTTCGGCTCAGGTCATGATCTCACGGTTCATGGGATCGAGCCCGGCATCAGGCTCCGTGGCTGGCCGTGCAGAGCCTGCCTGGGATCCTCTGTCTCCCCCTCTCTCTGCCCCTCCCCTGCTCACACACACTCTGTCCTCAGACTCCCCAACAACCACGGTGACCTACTTTGGGACCCTCACCGCCCCTCGGCCCCCAGAGCCCCAGGCCCTCTAGTATTTCTCTCGTGTGTACATGTCCCCGCTCGGCTCTAATGCAGACCCACCCCTGCCCACAGGCTGTTTAGGCCATGGCTATTTGAGGCTGTACCTGGGGCTGCTCCGTCACACGCGTCCCCTGCCCGAATGCCCTCGCACCCCTGCAGACTGGTTTCTGGCCACCCCCAGCCATGACCGTCCTCTCTGTCACCCTGAGGCCATGCTGACCACCTCTGACTGTGACCCCGGCTGGTCTCTCCTGCCCAGACCTGCATGTCCAAACGTCAGGATGACAGAGGTCCAAGGTGCCTCAGCCACAGATGGTCTGAAGGTCTTCCCCCCAAAGCCAGACCCCCCTGCAAGGGCCCCAGACTCAGCGTGACTCCCTCACCTCACCTTATGCTCCTGGGGCTGGTTTGTTCTAGAAAGCACAGCCTGAGAGAACATGGCTCGGAAGCCCCCATCCCGGGTTCGAATCCCAGGGCTGCCCCCACAAGCGGCCACTGTGGATGTGCCGTCAAGCCCCTGGGGCTCTGCTGCACTGCCGGCTGGAGCACGCCGTGTGCGGACAGGTGGCACCTGGCGGAGGCCCCGGCTCGTGGAGCCCATGGGCTGATCGAGTCCGCCATCACCCCACATCCGGCCGTCTAACCTCACAGACCCCACTCCGTCCACCCTGGCTTTGGCCGCCTCCATGCTTCCCTCCCCCCTCCGAGCTCACTGCCTAGAGCCACCTCCCCATCAGCGACTCAGACATAGCCGGCTCTCTCCCAAATCTCCCCTAAGAGTCACCAAACCCTCCACAGGTCAGGGGGCTCCGCCACACCCACTCCCCTGCCAGGAAGGCGCTTCAGCTCCTGATGGTAGTGGGAGTCCCCACGCCCACCCTCTCCTGCACCTCCCTCCTCTCCAGCTCTGTTCTGTGTTTGTCTGATCATCCCCAGACCACAAGAGCCACACTGGCTCTCCAGGCCCTGGCACACAGTAGGTGCTCAATAAAAGAAAACACTCTCCTAGGGCCGCCTGGGTGGCTCAGTCAGTTAAGCGGCTCTTGATTTCGGCTCAGGTCATAATCTCATGGTTGGTGTGATCGAGCCCTGAATCGGGCTCTGCACTGACAGCGTGTAAGGCTGCGTGGGACTCTCTGTCTCTCCTTCTCTACCCGTCCCGCTAGTTCTCGGTCTCAAAATAAACAAACATTAAAAAAACAACAACAACAAGGAATAAACACTCCTTCATTTCTGAGCCAGTGTTTCTAAAAGTATGTTAGCGAGTGACCGTCCCCAGAGTCACAGAAGCCCTGGGAGGCTGACTGGCTTCACCTAACTTTTTGGGCAGTTTGTGTCACTGCAGAATCTGGTGCGGCAGCTTGAAGGGCTTGAGCCGGCCCGCCCTTTTCCCACTGCGAAGGCGGGGAAAAACAGAGCACCCCGCACCCAGATGCTGCCTGGTGCGCGGCCATCTCCTTATTTCCTTGTTTGCAATCACCTATTCAAAAGTCCCTGCGATTTCCTGTATTTAACTAGGCAAATACCTTTTAAATCTTTATCGGGCCTAGACGACTTCATACCGTATACTCACCACCAAGGTAAACAACAGAAACGTTGCTCAATCTTATTTCGCCAAGTTTCACTATTTTCTGCTGCGCCTGAGTGATTGGCCCCCCAGGCATTCATACCCCACAGAGACGATGTTCCCCACATCCTCCCCACATCCTCAGGTCCTCAATGCCCACAAATGCGGGGTCCTTTCCCAAGTGTCACCTTCTACAAGGCACGGCTTAAGGCCCTAACCCCGCAGGCACACGCAGGTCCGAGTTGGATTAAAAATGTCCATGTTAGGGGCACCTGGGGGGCTCAGTCAGTTAAGCTTCCGACTTCGGCTCAGGTCATGATCTCATGGCTTGTGGGTTCGAGCCCCGCGTCGGGCTCTGTGCTGACAGCTCAGAGCCTGGAGCCTGTTTCGGATTCTGTGTCTCCCTCTCTCTCTCTGACCCTCCCCTGCTCGTGCTGTGTGTGTCTCTCTCTCAGAAATAAATAAAACATTAAAGAAATTTTTAAAAAATGTCCATGTTACTCAAAGACTGACATCTGGAAAGATTAAAGTATTCAGGGGCACCTGGGTGGCTCAGTCAGTTAAGCGTCTGACTTTGGCTCAGGTCACCATCTTAAGGTTTATGAGTTTGAGCCCCACATTGGGTTCTCTACTGTCAACACAAAGCTCGCTTTGGATCCTCTGTCCCCCTCTCTCTCTGTCCCTCCCCCCACATCAAAAATAAACATTGGGAAAAAAAAGTATTTGTTGCTTGAAGGATCCCATCGGGTTATTAATTATACTGCTGTGAAAAATCCAAACACTGCTTTTCTTTTTTTTAAACAAATTTCTTATGCTTATTTATTTTTGAGAGAGAGGCAGAGTATGTGTGGGGGAGGGGCAGAGAAAGAGAAGGAGACACAGAATCCGAAGCAGGCTCCAGACTCCGAGCTGTCAGCACAGAGCCTGACGTGGTACTCAAACTCACAAGATCACGACCTGAGCTGAAGTCGGACGCTTAACCGACTGAGCCACCCAGGTGCCCCCAAACGCCGCTTTTCAAAAACATCCATACTAAGGTCCCAATCACAGAATTTTAAACCTCATTCAAACCGCAGCATAGACGACGAATATTTTGTACCGCTGGATGTCACCCAAAATCGGCAGGTACTTGAACGTGCCTGTTTCAGAAGTCAGAAACATTTTCCAACAGTGTTTTGGTCTCCAGAGGCCACGTAAAGCCATCTGTGCTCTCTACAGCCCAAATGCTTGTACTAAATAAAACCCAGGGCCAGGAGATAGG
>NW_027529175.1:6050715-6054755 GCF_008692635.1 Crocuta crocuta
CTCAGGCGCCACCCCCAGGCACACCTTCCCGGCAGGCCCTTCTGCTGGAGGCGCGCAGCCCTTCCTGGCCCGGCTCCCACAAAACCCAACTGGCTGCCCTACAGCCGGCCTGTGCCGTCCGGCACCTCCAGGCCTGTAATAATGCAGCAGAGGCTTTAGGGCACGGCTGTAAATCTGGGAAAGCCAATAACACTTCAGTGAAAACAGCGTGTGAGCCCGAAACAACAGCCTTCTCCATTGTCTCCTCACACAACCTACGAATCCACCTCAGCCCATCCGGAAAGACTGATCTTTTGGTCCCGTGCTGTTTCTACACGACACTTTGCTGCCTGGAATGACAGACTTTCCAGCGTCGTCGTGTGCATCTCAGGGGAGCTTTAAAGCAGCCGTCAAACAGTCCGAGGTTGTAGAGCAAGCACCCCGAGGTCCCCAGTTCAAACCATCCCCAGGTGCCCACGTCAAGCCAGAGCTGGGATTGGGCACTGGAATATTCAGTTCAGCCACTAATCCTTTGAGAATTTTTTCTGAGGCAAGAAGCCTAAAACCGCTCACCTCCCAGTTACCGGAGTAAGTGTCAGTGTAAGTGCAAGAGTGTATAAAACTCTTTGATTCTGATTGGACATTATTTTCTGGGGGGAGGGGGGGCAATCAAGACTTGAGGCCCAGGGCCTGAGTGGCATAAGCGTTAGGTCGCCACAGGATCGGAGCCCAGCGCCGGGTCACTGAGATGGGCATTACGCAGCCTAGGTGCCCAGCCTGCCTCCGACTGTGGTCCCCGCTGCAGGCCCTCCAGGCAAGCTCGCCAGCACTCAGTAACTATCCTCTTGTGAATGAATCCGACCTAAACCCTGTTATCAACCTGACACGGGGGGCCCACATTTCTGATGCTTCAGACACACAAAACACCCCTTCTTCCACACGCACCGCTCCCACCAAAGCCCCGTGTGTCCTCTGGGAAATCAAAACCCGAAGACGTTGCCAACTTGTGTCTATACAGGCTCTTTCCACTCTGCTTTATGCTGCAGATAGTTGTATAAGGAAAAAAAAATTGAGCAAATGGGAATTTAGGAAAAGAGCCTTTTTTTTTTTTTTT
Source organism: Crocuta crocuta (assembly GCF_008692635.1). Classification (NCBI taxonomy): domain Eukaryota; kingdom Metazoa; phylum Chordata; class Mammalia; order Carnivora; family Hyaenidae; genus Crocuta; species Crocuta crocuta. The sequence goes on from NW_027529175.1 coordinate 6,051,809, forward strand.
TTAATTGGCCCTTACTTGGAATATTCCATCACCCTGGTTAACAGTTTTCCCGGAGGGCCCTTTCTGCATTCTCTGCCCAGAACCGTATTCTCTGCCCGTATTCACAAGCTCACAATGCGTGAAATGTCCACACCTGCAGACGGGCCCTACGGCCAAGATGTGTGGGGAGTCCCGCACCCTACTTATAAGCAAACCGCCGAAACCGGAACCTGTGTGCCGCCCAACCCATCGTGCGTGAAGAATGACAGCCAACCGAGAAAACAGAACCCAGCAGAAAACTAACTTTTTAATCCTCGCGGGACTCCCACGGGGATCCTGGATTGTAATCATTTACTGTTGAAATAAGTCAATAGAAACACTGACTCAGACAAGCTACGGATCCGAGCCCTTCCTGGAGACAGTTTGGTCTCATAATTAAGGTCACCTGGCTGCACCAGCCGACCATGTCCCTGGACATCGGTCCCTCTGAGGAGCTTCCGTGTCCCCCAGTTCCCACACCCTCTCTCTGTCCCCCTCTCCCTGGCCCTGCAAGTCCTGCCTGGCACCTGGGGGTCAGTCTCTGCTGCCAAGCGTGTGTCCAGCTGAGCTGAGACCGCTCGCTCTCCTGCGCACCTTCAGCCCCAGAGCGGGCCAGCCGGGCTCCCACACCAGCTCCACTGCCAAAGCGGGCAGGCCTCTAAGTTAACACCCAAATTACAAGTCCGCGTCCAGGAGCAGAAGCCAAGATCAAACGAGGCTANGGCTCCACTGCCAAAGCGGGCAGGCCTCTAAGTAACACCCAAATTACAAGTCCGCGTCCAGGAGCAGAAGCCAAGATCAAACGAGGCTATGCTTTTCAAAGAGCTCCCAGACAGACAAGCACATGTAAGCCGGATTGTTATTATCTGGAGGAGACAGAAGAGAGACACCAAGGGAGCTAACTCCAGCCATATTACAGGGTGACTCAGGGAACCATCCAGCAATTTCCATCCGGCACACGGGGCGGGCAGTGACCTTTGATCTTCCCAGACAGGCGGATGGCTGGCTGACTGCAGACCATCTCCGAGCAAGCCAGACAACTCAGTTAACCCTGGGGACCAGGTTTTAATAGCACAATCGGGAGCCACAGCCCACGGAGCAAAGTGCCAAAAAGCCCCGATCTTGAACTTGAAGAAGCCTAGGCCTGCTCCCAGCAAAAATACTGAGGGAAGCAGCGCGGGTACCCCTCCCACTCCCTTGGCCTAAGTGGGGAGCACGCCCCCAGCTTGAGGCACCGACCTTCCAACCCGGAGGCCGCAGATCCCCAAAGAGCTGCGCGGGCCCTGCCCAAATGCGCCCTGGCACGCCGGGCGGGCGCCTAGCAGGTCCCTGCGGCTCACGGCTCTGCCGGGGGCCAGGCGGGAGCCCTGCCGGCCACTCACCGGAAACCGACACCTCCATGAGCGCCTCCAGCGGCCGGTTGTTGTCCAGGTCCTGGCTGAGCTGCAGCTCGCCGGTGGCAGGGTCCAGCAGCAGCAGCCGGAGCTCGTTGCCCTGCAGGAAGGTGTAGTTGAGGCTGTCTGAGAGGTCGGGGTCGTGGGCCGGGATGCGGCCGATCACGCCGGTGGGGAAGCTGTTGGACTTATTGGTGACGTAGTTGTTGAAGAGGATCTGGAAGTCGGGCAGCACCGGCGGGTTGTCGTTCTGGTCCAGGAGGCGGATGTGCACGGTGGCCCGGCTCACGAGCGGGGCGGACGTGGCCTGCACCACCAGCACATACTCCCGCCGGACCTCGAAGTCCAGCTCGACCAGAGCACGCAAGTCGCCGCTCAGCAGGTCCAGCTGGAAGACCTCGGGCACGTTGCCCTCCACGATCTGATACATGATCTGGGCGTTGGGGCCTTCGTCGGGGTCGTTGGCCCGGATCCTTGCCACCACGGAGCCCACCGGGCTGTTCTCCTCCACGAACAGCTCCAGCTCGTCCCTCTCGAACACCGGGGGGTTGTCGTTAATGTCCAAGACGCTCACCTGGATTTCCACCGAGGCGCTAAGCGGCGCTGGGCTCCCCCGGTCCACAGCCAGGGCCCGAAGGCTGTACACGGCCACGTTCTCCCGGTCCAGCCGCCTCTGGGTTCGGATCACACCAGACGTGGGCTCGATGTAGAAGTCGCCGTCACCATCGTCCCCACCCTGGAAGGTGTACAGCAGGCGGCCATTGGGGCCCGAGTCCCGATCCGTGGCAGACACCTGGAGGACGCTGGTGGATGGTGGCGCGTCCTCAAAGACGGAACCCTGGTAGAAATCCCGCAGGAAGCGTGGCGCGTTGTCGTTGGCATCGAGGATGAGGATCTCTAGGGAGGTGGTGTCGGACTTCTGAGGGATGCCGTTGTCCCGGGCAGTGATGGCCAGAGTGTAGGCGGCCTGGTCCTCGTAGTCCAGCTCCGTCATGGTGTAGATGGTGCCGCTGTCTGGGTCGATGCGGAACTGCGGAACCGGGTCCTCCAGCACGTAGGTGATGCGCGCGTTCTCGCCCGTGTCCTCATCCGTGGCGCTGATGACGGCAATGGAGGTGCCCAGCGGCCGGTCCTCGCTGACGCTCACCGTGTAGTGGGAGCTCTGGAAGACCGGCCGGTGCGTGTTGGCGTCGGTGACGTTGATGAAGACCTGCGCCGTGTGCGTGCGGGTGCCGTCGGACGCCGTCACCGCCAGCACGTACTGCCGCTCCTGTTTGTAGTCCAGCGGCAGCGCCAGGGTGATGAGGCCGCCGCCGCTCTGGCTGCTGAGCGCGAAGCGGTTCCGGGTGTTGCCGCCCGTGAGCTGGTAGGTGATCACACTGTTGGCGTCCCGGTCGCGGGCCCGCAGGGTCAGCACGCTGCTCCCCACGGCCGCATCCTCGTTCAGACGGAGCTCGTACACGGGCTGGGTGAACATCGGGTCGTTGTCGTTGACGTCCAGCACCGTGATGGACACGCTGGCGGACGAGCTCATG
>NW_027529175.1:6054861-6056036 GCF_008692635.1 Crocuta crocuta
GGAGGTGCTCATGGGTGGCGAGCCGTGGTCCACCGCCTCCACCCCGAAGCTGTAGTGCTCCACCTCCTCGCGGTCCAGCTCAGCACACACGGTGATCCAGCCAGAGCTGTTGTGGATCTGGAAGGGGAAGTCCGCGGGCGCCTCGGGGTCTTGGGGACCCGCGCCGCCGGCGCCCACAGAGGTTGAAGCTATGTCCACCAAGCGATAGCGGAGCCGCGCGTTCTCGCCGGAGTCCGCGTCCACCGCCTGAATGTGCAGCACCGAGTGGCCCAGAGGCACGTTCTCCAGCACGGCTGCCTGGAAGGGGCTGCTCACAAAGATGGGCGCGTTGTCGTTGACGTCCAGCACCTGCACCAGGACCAGCCCCGAGGAATTGATGAGCGGAGGCCGGCCCCCGTCCTGGGCCTTGATGCGCAGCGTGTACTCCCTGATGGCCTCGAAGTCCAGCGGGTTGATCACATCCAGGCTGCCGCTCAGAGAATGCAGGTAGAACTGCCCCTTCAGGTTGCCGCTGACGATGCTGTAGTGTATGGCGGCGTTCTGGCCCTGGTCGCGGTCGCTGGCCTGCACGCGCAGCACGGGTGTGTTGACTGCTACGTCCTCGGGCACCTGGACCACGTAGCGCTTCTCGCTGAACTGCGGGTAGTTGTCATTCTCATCCTCCACCACGATGTGCACGGTAGCGGTGGCGCTGAGCGGGCCCGGGTTGCGGCCCTGGTCGTTGGCCTCCACGAGCAGCTGGTAGGCGGCCGCCTCCTCCCGGTCCACCGCCGCGCGGGTGCGCACCACGCCCGAGCGCGCATCGATCTCAAACACGCCGCCCGCACCCTCCAGCAGGCGGTAGCGCATATTGGCGTTGGAGGGCGCGTCGCCGTCGGTGGCGCGGATGGTCAGCACCTCGTAGCCCACCTCCAGGTTCTCACGCACGCGCTCCCGGTACTCGGACTGCTCGAAGACCGGACTGTGGTCGTTGGTGTCGCTGACCGTGACGGTGAGATAGGTGGCGGCCGAGCGCCGCGGTGAGCCATTGTCCGCGGCGCTCACCTTGAGCACGTGCGTGTCCTTGGTCTCGCGGTCCAGTGCGCGGGCCGTGCTCACGGCGCCCGTGGCGGGGTCAATGAGGAAGTAGCCGTTTGACCGCTCATCGAACAGCGCCTCCATCTGGTAGGTCAGGC
>NW_027529175.1:6056100-6061641 GCF_008692635.1 Crocuta crocuta
TGGCTGGGCGCGGCCCGGAGCCCCCCACTCCAGTCTACGCCGGCTGACCCGATCCGCGGATTCCGCCGCCAGGGCCGCCGCGCAGGTGGGACCCGGGAGGGGACGGAGGGGTGCGGGGGTGCCCGGGCGGGGGCCGGATTGCAGGCCCCGGGCTGCGGCCCGCGGCTAGCGCTGGAGGGCGGTGACAAGTTTACGGCAACGCGCCGGAGGCTGAAGCGCTTTTTACCGCCTCAAAAACTTCCCTGGATTTGGAAACGCGATAGGTGACTAACCGGATTCGGGTCCCACGGGGTTTAAAGCGCAGCTTTTAAACGAAAAGGAAAACGGCCCGGGTTGACATTTGAGATTTGGCGTGGGGACGCGCGGTCCGGTCGGGGGGCCCGCTGGCCGCTTTCCAAGTGTGACAGCTCCCCTTTGCCCGGGTGTCCTGCGGGGAAGACGGCCGACGCGAGCTTCGGACCTGGCCAGCGCACCGCCGCCTTCTGCAGGAAAAGATGGGGGGCGCTTGAGAACTAAGTGGACTCCCCCCCCCCCGCCTCCTGCGGAGCACAGCTTGTGGGGGGACGGGGGTTAGGGCTCCAGGACACCCCACCTTCCCGCGGGGCTTTAGTATTGTGCCAACCCTGGCTGGCATGCACTTGCCCTCCGGAGAACTCGGGGGGCAGAACCCCACTGCGGCCCGTAGGTCTGTCAGGGGAGTCTCGCCTTCCCAGAAGCCTCCACCGGTCGGTCGGGTAGAAAGATCCGGGTGGGTGAGGTGTTGCCGCAGATCTGTTTGACGCGGGCGTTTCTGGCCCCGCACACTTCCGGACTGAGCGCAGGTGGGTGGGGGGCGCAGAAAATGGTGAACTCCACCAACAGCACTCAGTTGCTGGATACGATGTCTTTAGGCTAAAGCCGAATATGAGCATTTTCTTCCCGTTCGCAACGACTTAAAGAGTGTGTTATTAGCCTTAAATATAGATTTGCTCTAGAATCTTTTAATCTGAGAGTCTCCACTGGCAAGCCCTTTCGGGAAATGTGTGCATGGAGGGAGGGGAAGGAGAGAAAAATGTCCATCGTCCCTCAAGTGTGACGGCCCAGGACCTCCCTTCTTCCTCTTGCTCGGGGAGGTCAGATGGCAGGAATTCTGAGTGGGGCGGGCAAGGAGGACCCCGAGCCCAGGGCTTTGCTGTGCAAAGCTCAGGCCGGGGTGAGGGGAAGGCAGGGAGACTTAGGTCTGGAGAGAACCCCAGAGTGAGTATTTCTCAAAAGGAACTTTAAATAGGGTGGGTTGGGTTTATATAAACAAAGGGTTCCCTTGCGCTGTGCTCACTGGTTTTTGGAAATTCAAATGCAGTGAATGAGCTTGGGTGTGGGCGTGCTTTCCTGGAATGAGACACCTGAAGGCTGAGTGAGGTAACCGCAGGGGCTCCTCTGTGCCACTTCCTGGTCCCAAGGTGGAGGGCGGAAGGAACGCATGGACAGACCTTGCTAATGTGATGTCCCGAGAGAGAGAGAGAGACCCCGATGTTCCGTTCACGTGTGGGTTCCGAAGCAGGCCCAGACTGCATGGTTAGGAATGCACACGGAGGAAAGGCTCAGAAACTGCAAGGAGATGACTTGAGTGTGGTCAGGAGGAGGGCTGGGGAGCGGGGGACGTCCTTCTGGACGGGAGGGCTAGCGCAGTGTTGGCGCTATGCTCCTACATCTCTGCACACAGGCTTTATGCCCTTTCTGTATGTACAGGTGCTCTGTCTGCAGGGCTGAAGGCGGGGGGGGCGGGGAGGTTGCTGAAAACAGGCTGCAGCTCGTGAAGTGACCACAGGTGCGTCAGCAGAACAACGCAGACCCGAAAGGGCTGGCATCTCCCAGGGGTCAGGGCCCATCTGCACTAAGCAGTTGTGTGACCTTTGCCAGGGCGTAACTCTGGCACTTCAGGAGACACTGAAGATAAAAGTCTAGATTCCTAGCCTTTTTGGAGGATTATTAAGACCTCGTAGAGGCGCCTGGCTGGCTCCGTGGGGGGAGCGTGGGACTCTTGATCTCAGGGTTGTGAGTTCGAGCCCCACGTTGAGACTAGAGATTAGTTTAAAAAAAAAAAAAAAGACTGCAGGGCTGCCTGGGTGGCTCAACTGGTTAAGCGTCAGACTTCGGTTCTGGTCATGATCTCGCGGTTGGTGAGTTTAAGCCCTACATGGGGCTCTGTGCTCACAGCTCAGAGCCTGGAGCCTGCTTCGGATTCTGTCTCCCTCTCTCTCAGCCCCTCCCCCTACTTGCACTCATGCTCTCTCTCACCCTCTCTAAAAATAAATAAACTTAAAACAAACAAAAAAAAAGGCTGTATTAAGAGGCTGGCACAGACTGGTTCTCTCGGGTGCAGATCTCCTAGGGCTAACTTTTCCTGCTACCGTGTCATGGTCATGTCACTGAGCACCATAAGGTCATGGTTGCTGCATCACTGCCTTGGGGGTCATGGCTGAAATTGCGCGCTGAGGGGCGTGTGCCGTGTCAGCGCTCGCCTAACTTTCATCCAATTTCCCGGGGGGTCTGTGCTCCGCCCCTGACCCAGTCCACTGGAAGGGGCTGGCCTGTCTGGCGGCTGTCCCTGAGGGGCTGTCCCGCTCCTGCCCCTCCCCCTGGGGGTGGCTCCAGGCAGCAGTCTCTCCCTTCCCCCACGCCCACCTCTGAGGACCAACATACCACTCCCTGACTCTGGGGCCCCTCCTGGGGGTGGGGGGTCGCATCAAGGCGGGAGGGGCTTGGAGGTTAGCAGTGGGGCCCGTGCCTGGGGAGGCCGCTTGTCTCACGCTGTTTTATGTGCCCGCAGCGGCTGCCACTCCTCGGCTCAGGGGCTCAGTGACTATAATTGATGTTTATATTTTGCACACGCCCCTGAGGTGTTTCACTAAAGCGAGTGCTTTAAAGAAAAAAGAAGGTAAGGCAGAAGCTGTGGACCCCTGGCATTGTACCTGCTCTGGGAAGCAACTTGAAACAATTTTTGCTGCGGGCTCAAATCAGAACCCACATGAATTCCGGAATCTGTTCCTCGCACAGTAAATCCCTGAGCCAATCTTTAAATGGGGAGGAGGCAAAAGAAACACGCCGGTGGTGAAAGACGAAAAGCAAGTCTGGGCTGGGGCCCCACTTTGTCCCTTTTATTTGGGGTGGGGGGAATTCAGAGGGGAAAACCTCTTGCAAACAGAGTTCAGCAAGCCCCTCTTCCCTCTCCAGCGCCCCTCGCCTTGGGTGGGGTTTGGCTGGTGGGAAATCCCGAGGAAGTCCAAACTCTGAACAAAGACGGACCGTGACTGAATTGGAAGCTTAATAGAAGCCAGACGGTAAAGGGAAATTAGAACCTAATCTAGAATGTTTCGTGTACTAGGGCTTCCCTGAATGACCCTGTATCGCTCGTGACAAAAAATAAAATTGATTTCCTTGTTGGAAGGTGCCAGAATCCTCTAAATAGAAATGCTATAGTTTCTGTCAGGCCCCCAGGACCGTGGACTGGAATTTGTGGCCACAGGTCTAGTGTCCCAAGCTACCACAGCATCCTTGGGGAGGCCTGGCATTGAAGGCAACAAGGGACCTCTGTCCCACCCTGGGCCCCACGCCCACTGAGCAAGTCCTGGGCAGGTCCACATGGGCCCCCTCGGGCTGCACTGACCTCTAGTGGCCGAGCACAGTCGCTGCCGCACCAGAGTCTCCTAGGTGCCCGCCTCCCTCCCTGCACGGGGGCCCAGCCGGTGCCAGATGGCAACAGGCCTCTGTGGACCCCCGTGCGCACGTAGGTGGTGGAGCCCCGAGAGCTGCTGGCCCCTGCCGACCCTGAGCTGGCTGGGCCACGCGGCCTCCCGCCCACACTGCCACTCGGGGGCTCCTGGGACCTCCCAGCAGGTTAAGGCAAGGGGACCCTCCCCCTCTGTTGGATGCTTCCTAGACTGAGGCTCAGAGCGCAGGGCACATTGCAGGGGACAGGTGCTGGGACCCCAACACATTACGTCCCCAATGTCCCCAACCCACAGAGAATGACCCGCGTCTGGCAGACCAGGAAGGGCCAGATCCAGTACCCGAGGCCCTGCAGGGGAGCCACTGGGCGGAGGGGGCTCCTGGGGACCAAGGAAGGCCACGAAAGGCAGGACCAGAGCCGAGCGGAGACTGCATCCACGGTGGGACTGGGGGGTGTGGATCCACGAGGACTGGGCGCTTGGCTGGCATGCTCGGCGGTGGGCATACTTGCTCCTCTCTCTGTCGTTCCCAGCATCACGAAGGCAGTAAGGGGAAGCACATCATCCTTCTTGGTTATCCCCCGCCCAGTGCATCTCTCTTCTTTTCTAAAAAAGATCTATTTCACACACTGTAAAATTCACCCTTTCATTTATTTATTTATTTTTTTATGTTTTATTTATTTCTAGGAGAGAGAGACAGCGTGAGCAGGGGAGGGTCAGAGAGAGAGGGAGTCACAGACCGAAAGAGGCTCCAGGCTCTGAGCTGGCAGTCAGCACAGAGCCCGACGTGGGGCTCGAACCCACGAACCGCGAGATCGTGACCTAAGCGAAAGTCGGACGCTTAACCGACTAAGCCACCCAGGCGCCCCAAATTCACCCTTTTAAATGTGTACGACACACTGGCTTTGAGTACATTCGCAAAGCTGTGCGATGATCACTGCTGTGGAATTCCAGAACATTCCTGCCACCCTGAAAAGAAGCTCGTACCATTAGCAGTCACCTCCACCTCCATCGCACCCCTATAACCCCTCCTCTACTGTCTGCCTCCATGGACATTTCCTATACATGGGACCCTACACCATGTGGCCTCCGTGGCTGGCTATGTTCACTGAGCACGTTTTCAAAGATCATCCACGTTGTAGCACAAATCAGAGCTTCGTTCCTTTTTATGGCTGTGTAATACTCCATTGAATGGATATACCATCTTTGTAATCTATTCATCATCACCCGATAGGTATTTGGGTTGTTTCCTCTTCTTGACTATTTTGAATAACCTCCCATCCTTTTTTTTTTTTTTACCAATTTTTTAAACTTATTTATTTATTTAGAGAGAGACAGAGACAACGAGAGCAAGGAAGGAGCAGAGAGAAGGAGACCGAGAAGTCCAAGCAGGCTCCACTCTCAGTGCAGAGTCCAACATGGGGGTCAGTCTCACAAACCATGAGATCATGACCTGAGTCAAAATCAAGAGTTGGTGCTTGGGACACCTGGGTGGCTCAGTTGGTTGAGCATCTGACTTCGTCTCTGGTCTTGATCTCATAGTTCGTGAGTTCGAGCCCTGTGTCAGGCTCTGCGCTGACAGCTCGGAGCCTAGAGACTGCTTTGGATTCTGTCTCTCTCTCTCTCTCAAAAATAAATATTGTTTTAAAAATCGAATGTTCAACTGACTGAGCCACCCAGGCACCCCCCAACCTCCCTTCCTTTTAAGTGGAGGGAAAAAAAGGCAAGACCTTTCTCCCTAAAAAATCACACGCAGAATCTGTTTTGAAATTATTCTTTATTTGTGTATTTTGACATTGTGACCACAGCCACACCGTCATCGATGGCTCTCAGG
>NW_027529175.1:6061729-6063457 GCF_008692635.1 Crocuta crocuta
CGGGGCGGGTGGGGGGGCACTAAAGCTGCCCCAGGCAGGATGGGGGCAGGGTGAGGTGGGAAGCCAGTGGCCTCTGCTTCTCTTCCCCCATCTCCAGCACCCGGGCTGTGGAGGAGGGCCTTCTACCCCCGCAGCCGCGAGGCCACAGACACCCAGCTGTCCGTTCCCTGCCGCTGGTGTTCTCCTTCCCTTCCACGTGCATGCACGCCTTCCTTCCTTCCTTCCTTCCTTCCTTCCTTCCTTCCTTCCTTCCAAGTCCATTCAATGCCATGGCTAACGCAACGGGCAGCACCCTGCCTCACGTGGAGAGATCATCCTGTAGGAGAAAACAATTAACATAAGGAAATATTCCACTTTGCAGGAAGAAAATAAAGTAAAATAATTGGGACAGAGTGGGAGGTGGGCTATTTGGGGTGAGGTGATCTGGAAAGGCCTTCCAGCCAGGTGACAAAGGGACATCTGGGAGAGGCACATTCAGGGCAGAGAAGATCAGCAGTGCAAAGGGCCTGGGGCGGGAGTGAGTGTGGTGGGCGTGTCTGAGGCCACGGTGGGTGGAGGACAGGGAGTGGCAGGGGTCACATGGACCACAGCCAGGACTTTGGTTTTCCTCGTGTGTCTGACAGAAAGACCTCCGGCAGCAGAGTGCAGGTGGGAAGGGTCCGTGCTTTCGAACCCTCTCCTTGGCTAATGGGAGGCAGATTTGGAAGGCCAGCATCCAGGCATCCCGATGGGACTGCCGGGCCCTGGTGCTGGGAGAGGTGGTCAGACCCGGGGCAGGGCTCAGGGGAGAGTCTGTGGGACTAGCTCTGGGAGGGGCAGTGGGGGTGGGGGTGGGGGAAAGAGCCACCAAGGTCCCCCGCATCTGGGCCCCGCACGGGAGGCCCTCCCTGTCCTCTCCACCCGCACACCTTCCTTCCTCTGACTTGGCCCGGGGAGCACTCACCGGGCCCCCTTCCTCGAAGCCTCTGTGTACAGAAGGGCCCCCATTTGCGGACCAGATGCGTCCTGACAGCCCTGGGGCTGTGGGGAGGCGGCGATGGAAAAGGCCCCCCGAGTCTTCCCTCCGGAAGCTTCCACCTCCACACGTCCCTCTTAGAGGGAAGGGGGCCAGCGGGGAGGCCCCTCTCCTTGTTTATTTCTCTCGATCCATTTGCAAAACATTTTCGGGGAAGATGACCATGTGCAAGAATGATTCCCTTAGTGATTCTACAGGAACAAGGGCGATCCAGAGAAATAAAGAAAGTTCCCAAATCTTAATTCTATCTTCTTAAAAATAACAACAAACAAAAAAAGGAGGGGGGGGGGAGAAAGCTCTCTGCACCAGGGTCGCAACGCCTAGGAGCCAACCCTGTCCGTCTGCCCCCTCCGGGGCGGGACCGCGGTGCCCTCATCTGAGAGACGAAAGCTGCAGGGAGGGACGTGGCAGCCGTGAGGGACCAGCTCCTGAGAGCAGGGGCTGAAAGATCGTCGCTATTTTTGCCACTGTCGTGATGGAGCGTCCGCCCCCCCCCACCCAGCTCCTCAGCCCTCANACAGCGCAGGCCTCCCGACTCTGGTCACCCCGAGGACGGGGGGAGGGGCAGCCGCTCAGAGGGCAGTGGGGGGGCCGCTCTAGGATGCCGGGGCTTGACATGGAGCAGAGAAGCCTGATCCAGAGCCTAAAGGAACCAGGAATGGCCACCACCCTGCCCCCGCAGGGCCTGGGGGCGGGGCCATTCGGCCTTCAAG
>NW_027529175.1:6063468-6081605 GCF_008692635.1 Crocuta crocuta
GAGACCAGTGTGGTTTCCAGGCAAGATGTACCAGCCCTGAGGAGCCACCAACACCACTGGGCTCCTGGACCCCAGACCTGCCAGGGAGAAAAGGCATCCCCTCCTCCTTCCACGCCGAGGGAAACTCTTGTCCTAGAAGGGTCAGCCGAGATCCCCAGGGAGAAAGCCAGCCAGAGGTCCTGGGGGCTCTTGGAATGATCGGGGGACGCAGGGACACAGCCCGGGCTCTGCGTCCCACCCAGGCAGCCGGCGAGCCCCGGCGCCCCACCAGCCGCGCAGCGGGCAGAGGAGGGCCCTCCCGGGGGCAGGGGCGATGAGTCACTGGGGCTCGGTGTGCGTGCTGAGTCCTGCAGCGCATCGAGGAGAGCAGACCCTGCCCTGATCAAAAGGGAAAAAGGTGGGTGAAGACACCATAAGTAGGCCAGAGCCACTGGGCTTGGCTCCGGACGCAGGGGTGTGCTGGGGAGGGTGCGCCCTGGGCGCCCACGGGGCTGAGGGTGGTGGATCCAGGCGGCATCCGGGACTGGCCGCCGCCTGCTTCTGGGGGTGGGGGGGACCGGAGGACAAGGAGGGGCTGTTGGCAGAGGCCTCGCTTCCTGCAAGTTCCAACTTCTGTCAAAATCGGTTAATTGGTTGCTTTGCCAGATTTGAGGCTTCTCTGTCCACCAAATCCGCTCATTTGCCGGCGCGCCCCAGGAGGGGGGTGTGGCTGCTTTTCCAACCCCACAGCTGTGCAGAAGCCACAGCGACTGTTTGGGGGCTCTGTCCCTGTCGGGGGGTGCAGTGGGCAGGGTCAGGAGCACCGGGCAGCGAGTCCGAGGCGGGGCAGTGCCGCTGCCTGTGGGCCTGGGCGAGGCCCTTCTCTTCTCTGGGCCTCAGTCCCCTCCTCTGTGAGACGGGCTGGACCCACTTCCTGGGGCTGATGTAATAGCACCCCACAAACTGCGGCTTAAAACAACACACATGTACTCTCTCCTTGGGTTAAATCAAAACGTCAGCAGTGCTGCAGCCTTCCCGGGGGCTCCGGGAGAAAACCTGTTTTCTGGCCTTTTCCAACTTCTTGAGACCGTCCGCTCCTGTGGCTCATGGCCGCTCCTCCAAGTTCAGAGCCAGCAGCGGCCAGTTGCCATGGCCCTACTTCCATTGCTGTGTTCTGAAACTGGCTCTCCTGCCTCCCCCTTGCACCGTCAAGGACCTGATTATATGGGACCTGCCTAGAGGGTGAGGGTGAACACCTTACCTCGAGGAGATGCCCCGTCTGAAGGAAGCGGCTGCCTTGCTGTCCAGCTGTCCACGTTCCACTTACAACCTTCATTCCTTCGCCACAAACAACAAATCCGCAGGTTTGGGAGGTTAGCGTCTGGACATCCAGAACGGGGCACTCTTTTTGGCTGCCACGAGGGGATTGATCTAGAGGCTTCTGTGGTGAAGCCTTGCTCACACAGCCTGCCAACGAGAAAGAACGGGGCCATGCTGTCCGCAGAAGCCCGAAGTATCCATTCGTCAGCAGGCACTCCTGACCACGGTGTTTCTGGGAGAAAAAGGAGGCCTTTGTTCCAGGGTGGAGGCTGGGAGCGTTCCCGAGGCTGGCCCTCTGAGGGATTCCACCGTGACCCCCGAACCTCAGACAGAAATGTTTCCTAGGCCAAGACTGTGCGGGGGGAGGGTGCTGTATTTCATCCGGGCCACACCCCCCGCTGAGGGCCTTTCTGTGCCCAGCTCTGCACTGGACGTGGGGCCCATGGAATCTGATGTACTGGCCTGCCCTCGCGGAGTTCGGTCTACTGAACCCATACGAGTCAAAATACGGTGGATAAAACCAAGGGACAGGTCACTCCAGAAAGTGTCGTCTCCCCGCTGTGAGGGGAAAAGGTATCTGAGAAAGCTTTCTAGGGTAGTTGGGTTTTGAAGTATGAGTAGGAGTTTGCCAGGGAGATGGGAATGTGGAATTCTAGCTGGAGGTTCGCCTTTACCACCTCCTGCTGAGGACTCACTACTGCCCAGTTCTACTACCTTGACGATACTGCTTGATGGGGAGCCATGCGGAAAGGGGCTCACAGGGGCCAGGCAGCCTGCCAAGGGGCACGCAGTAGGAACTGGCTCGAAGCCCCTCTCTCCCGGCCCCCTCCGACCACTGCGGAGCCCAGGACCCCTCAGAGGGCTTTGCAAACGGTCAGCGGGTGAGATTGTCACCTGCTGCTTACCGGCTGCGGGTCCTGCGGGACCGGGCTCTCCTGTCTTTGGTCAGTTTCAGCTCTGGTTCCCACAAGGAAGGTGGGGAGGCTGCTATGTGGCGAACGCAGCGGCTACAAGCCCCCCCTCCCCCCCACCCGGCGAGGGTGAGACGACCTGTCCTTGACTGATCTGCACCAGAGAGGACCAGCGGCGGTGATTGAAGGAGCCGGCTGCACACCCAGGTCCCTCGGGCTGCCTTCCTTCCCCCCACTGGCTCCTCCCTGGGGCCGGGGCTCTGTGAGCCGCCCGCAGCCTGCTGCCGGGGAGAAGGGGGCGCAGAGCAGAGGGAGGAGCCAACTGTGGCGGGGGCACCCTGGGGGCTGGGGCGTGCACAGAGGGGAGGCGTGGGGCTCACCTGAACCTTCCCATCTTAAGCACCTGTGTGCAAACACACACAAGTGTATGCACAAATAAAAACACGAAGACACACACGTACAAACGTGCCGTGTGAGCCTCCTTCCGTCTGTCTCTCCTCCGCTCAGCGCTCAGCCTCTCTCTCTCCCTGCCTTCACGCTCGCTCTCTCTCTGGCCTGTGTCCTCCACTTCCCCGTGCACTGCGATCAGCCTCGGCTCCTGACTGCAGCTGGTGCTGACCGGTGAGACNGTGAGGTGGAGTCGCGAGGGCTTGCACGAAGGTGTCCAGCTGGGTGGGGACCCCACCACACCTGGCCCCGGGAAGGGGCCCTCGCACAGGCGTGCTGGCAGATGGATTGCTGGAGGTCCCCTTCGGGGCCCCTCATTACATTCGTGCCTTGTGCCTCCTGCAGTGAGACTGCTCAGCTCACTGGAAGGTGGAAGCGGTCTCCCCGCAGGGAATCTGGCAGATGACTTACGACTAGTTTTGGCCGATAGAATCCAGTGGAAGGGGCGCTGTGCCCGTCTGAGCCTGGTCCTCTGCTCTCCTGCCGAGCCCTGTGCACCATGGGTCCAAGCCTGACCATCCTGCCGGCCAATGACAGAGCACGTGGAGCAGAGAGAAGCTGGCCCAGCTGGAGCCTGGGAGCCCAGCCACGAGAGCAAAGCCACGGGACTGGCCCGCAGTGACTGCAGACGCACAAGCCAGCCCAGGCCAGCAGAACTGCCCAACCAGCCCGCAGCCTCCTGAGAAATAAGTGATCACTAGGTTTGGGGGCGGTTTTGTTACACAGCAATAGTAGCTGATACAGGCACCGTGTGGGTGACTCTGAGTCACAGTAGAAATATGGCTGTGGGAGCAGCTCTCAGAGTCATGGGGCCTCACCGTGACTCCAGCAGGGCCCCTAAATGTGGCCGTGGCCCCTCCAGAGGAGAAGAGTCAGAGTGGTCAAGAACATGGCATGGGTGTCCCATACACAGACCTGAGCCTGAACCCAAGATCTACCACACGGTGACTAGGCTCTGAAGCCTGCTGACCGTCCCCGTGAGGAGAGGCCATGTGGGGAGGCCCTCGTGGGCGAGGCCCTGTGGAGAGAGAGGCCACCTAGGAGCCGTCAGGCTGCAGGTGAGAGACAAGCCATTTGGACCTTCTGCTTTCGGCCACCACGTGACTGCACTTGCACGAGAAACCCATGAACAGAGCTGACCGCCCAGCTGAGCCTGGCCAAGTCAGGGAGCCACGGCAAGGAGAAGCAAAGTGCCGCTTTGCACGAACTCTTCCATCCTTCACAGACTATGAGCCTCGGACCGGGAGTGTGACCTCCTTACCCCCAGCTGCCGGGAAGAGCGGCTTCGGAGTGACACTTCTGTCCCTGCCCCCGCCATCGGGGTTTCAGAAACATGGGTCTAGTCTTAGAGAACCCCACAGTGTGTCTTCCCAGAATGTACCCTGAGGCCACTGCCCCGTTCAAGGGCCCCCACTGTCCCCGCCCCCGTTTGCGCATCTGGAAAGGTCCTAGTTGCACGTTGAGGGCTGCCTCCCCTGGGGGCCCCCAGCCTCTGAGACGACCAGAGTTCTCCTGCTCCCCTGCAGTACAGCCGTCAGCCCCCGAAGGTGACCTCTGAAGGCCAAGACCAGCTCTTCCCATCGGGTGGCACTGAGCAGAGGGCCTGGGACAGAGGAGCCCATCACTCAGTCCCCATGGGATGAGTGAGGCCAGGTCTACCTCCAGGGACAGAGCCCCAGGGACACAAGTCCACGCAGAGCTGGGCCGGAGACAAGTGGACGTGGACAGTGTGGGGCAGGGTGAGAGGAGGCGGGCGTGAGTGGGGCCGGAAAGCCCTTGGGATGACGGAGCCCAGGCCTGTCCCCGGGGGTGGGAGGGACGTGCACCCTGTCACTGTCACAGAGGCTCTTCCGGGGCCATCTTCCAAGGAGCTCAGTCAGGTCATATCCACGCCGCCTGGAACGGAGGGGAAGTCCAGTAGTTTTCTAGGTGGTGTCCAGCCAGCACGGGCAGCTCGCACGATTCTGGGGCCTCACCAGCCTCACCCACGGCATTGCCTCGGGACGCCCCCAGCGCACCCACTCACCCCTGCGCAGCGCGGCGGGCCGCCGTCCACGAGGTCCCCAGGAAGGCGGGGCTGCCGCAGGCGGAGGAGGAAGCAGGCGTAAGTCAGGCCCCGTTCCGTGGTTCGGTCACAAAATAACCCACTCGGAAGCGAGGTGAGACTCATTCGAGCAGCGAAGGGCGCAACATCCAGGGCAGGTGGTGAGCTGACCTGCCCTCTGGCAGCAGGTGACCAGGTGCCCTCGGTGCCAGGCTGCTGCCCCGTTCCGGGTAAATGTCTTCAGACACAGCTTTATCCTGTTGCTGAGCTTCTAAGGAAGCCCCGCCTTCCAAAACGGAGGAGGAGGAGGAGGAATGAGGAAGAGGAAGGAGGAGGAAGGAGGAGAAACAGCTGAACTAGATACATGAGCAACAATCTTTCCCTGGGTGCTCATAAGAGATAGAGACTGGGCTGTTGCAATGTGGTGGGCGGTCAGGAGGTGACCCTAAGACCCCCCCCATCAGGCTGCAATCCTCAAAGAAGGCAGCCTTCTCAGCAGAGAGTGGTACCAACTGAATCTGCCTGCCCGCAGGGGACCCTGCTGGGAAATCTGGGCGTCTGATTCAGGGCTCCAGATAGAAGATATTTAATGACAATAATAATTTCCCTTGAGAGTTTGCAACCATAGCAGAGGACCTGAATAAATATTTTTCCCAAGAAGACGTCCAGATGGCCAACAGGCACGTGAGCAGATGCTCAACATCGCTCACCATCGGGGAAACGTACATCAAACCACAATGAGATGCCACCTCACACCAGCCGGAAGGGCTCGCGTCAAATAAACAAGCAATAACGAGTGTTGGGGAAGATGCGGAGAAAAGGCGTCACTTGTGCACGGTTGGTGGGAGCGCACACTGGTGCACGCTGTGGAGAACAGTGCAGAGGGTCCTCAAAAAAAAAATAAAAATAGAAATATCATATGATCCACCAATGCCACTACTGGATATTTACCCAAAGGAAATGAAAACACTAATTCAGAGAGATACCCGCACCCCTGTGTTTATTGCAGCGTTATTTACAATGGCCAAGATACAGAAGCAGCCCAAGTGTCCATCGATAGATGGATGGATAAAGAAGATGTGGTGGGGTCCTATGCAATGGGCTGTCACTCAGCTATGAAAACAATGAGATCCCACCCTTTGCAGCAACTTGGATGGACCTCGAGTATATTATCATAAGTGAGATGGACAAAGACAAATACCATATGATTCCACTTTTATGTGGCATCTTAAAAACAAAACAAATGAGCAAACAAATTTTAAAAAGCAGAAACAGGGGCGTCTGGGTGGCTCAGGACATTGAACGTCTGACTCTTTTTTTAAGTTTATTTATTTATTTTGAGAGACAGAGAGAAAGTGTGCAAGCAGGGGAGGGGCCAAGGGAGAGAAAGAGAGAGAGAGAGAATCCCAATCAGGCTCCACACTGTCAGCACAGAGCCCAACGAGGGATTCAGTCCCACAAACTGAGCCAAATGACCTGAGCCAAAATCCTGAATCGGATGCTTGGGGCACCTGAGTGACTCAGTCGGTTAAGAGTCTGACTTGGGCTCAGGTCATGATCTCACAGGTGGGGAGTTCGAGCCCCGTGTCGGGCCCTGTACTGACAGCTCAGAGCCTGGAGTTTCCTTCAGATTCTGTGTCTCCCTCTCTCTCTGCCCCTCCCCCGCTCGTGCTCTGTCTCGATCTCTCAAAAATAAATAAATGTTAAAAAATTTTAAAAAAAAGAAAATATATACTTTGAAACTTTTTCTTAAGTTTATTTATTTTTTTGAGAGAGATAGAGAGCGAGCAGGGGAGGAGCAGAAAGTGAGAATCCCAAGCAGGCTCTGAGCCGACAGCACAGATGTGGGGTTTGAACTCACAAACTGTGAGATTGTGACCTGAGCTGAAACCAAGAGTCAAATGCTTAACCGACTGAGCCCCCCAGATGCCCCTAAATGTTGAAACTTTAAACCCCATGCAATAAATAGCTGAAGAGAGAATCAATGCATCAGAGCATAGGCCTGAGGAAATTTCCCAGGAGGCAGCACCGAGAGATAAGGAGACAGAGAATATGGAAGAGAGGTCAGGAGGCCAGGAAGAGAGAGAGAGAGAGCCTAACGTGTGTGCAATCAGAATTGCAGACCTCCAGGATGAGGAGGAACTCCCTGGAGGAGGCAGAGGGGTAGCGAGCTGTTCCCGGCAGAGGGAACAGCATGTGCCAAGGCCCTGGGAGACTCACGCCAAGCCGGTGCTAGAGCCCTTGGTCTATTGCTGGCCGTGTGCAGGGCGGTGCTGGGGCACAGGCTTCTGACGCTCTTCCTGCCCAAGCAGCAGGCACCCCCCCCACCCCCCCAGCTCTCAGGCCACACGGTCCAGGAGCCCTAACCCAGTCCTTCGTGCTCTGGGAGTGTACCTATGACCCCAGCTGGGTCACCCATGGCCAGTGAGGCCCAGTTCCGAAACTTTTGTTAGAACAGTTGGGCAGAGGGTACCTCGGGCCGCTGACAGGGGAGAATGTTGGCCTGGAACAGCTGTGAGATGGAGATAACACAAAGAGAAGCCCTTTGGGCCCTGGATCCAGCCATGCCTGAAGGACACACGGTTACATGCATTAATACACTTCCTTTTCTGCTTAAGCTGGCCTGAGTCAGTTTTTCTTTCGCATGCAACTACTCATTTCATCCAGAAGCCCCAAGACTGGAGACCCTATGGAGACCCCCGCCCCGCCCAGAGCAGGGGATGGCTGGGCCAGGCCTTGCTGGCTGCCTCACAGTTAGCCGGGAGGTGCGGGGTCTGCCCGGGCAGGCTGGCGTGGGCGTGGGCGGTCTTCCCGGCAGTCGGTGCAGCTCATCGGCTCCTGGGCCAGATCTCTGCCCGGGCAGGCCCAGGGCTCCCAGGTCGGCTCCCGGCAGGACCTTATGATGGCCTCAGGCCTTGGCAAGTGCTGGAGGCCTTGCGGGAGGATGAAGCCTCAGAAGCATGGTGGGGGGGGGGTTAGGCCAGCCCC
Organism: Crocuta crocuta; assembly: GCF_008692635.1. Classification (NCBI taxonomy): domain Eukaryota; kingdom Metazoa; phylum Chordata; class Mammalia; order Carnivora; family Hyaenidae; genus Crocuta; species Crocuta crocuta. The sequence continues at coordinate 6,071,158 of NW_027529175.1, forward strand.
CGGGGGTCTTGCCTCGTAGGTCCGGGTGGGTGTGCAGCACCCTAGCCTCAGGATTCAGCTGAGATCTGAGAGAGGAGCAGAGTGGGGAAGCCGTTAGCCCACACCTGTCCCTCCCCAGACCCCAGCATGGCCAGCGCCATGGATGGCCCGGGGGAAAGTGCCAGGCGGGCGCGATGTGGAGGTCACCCGACCAAGAGGGTGTAAGGATCCACTCGGCTGTGAAATTACATCATTTCAGGTCTCCGGTCCCTGTTGAGTGAGTGGCCAGCACAACTCCGACTTCTGCAGATCCATCAGCAGTCAGTGGGCTGCACTGTCTGTGTCTGTCCCTGCCAGCCCAGGCCCCTGTGCCCCACCTAAATGCCCCCTCTTCCAAGAAGCCCTCCCTGATCACCCCAGACGTTTTCCTGCTTGACTCTCATGTCCCTTTGCACCCGGGAGCCCTCACACATTGTCAGGTCCAGGCTATTGTGGGATGTGGTCCTTGTACCTTCGTCGTATTTTCCTTTGGTTCATCCCTGACGACCCAGGGCCCAGCTGGGACCCAGTACGAACACCGGCTGGGTAAATATGTCCTAAGCGAACAACGAATAGTTGGATGAAGGCTCGAGTTTCCATTCACATTGCACTTAGCACGTGCCAGGCACTGTTTTAAGTCTTTATAAAACATTAGCTCACAGACTCCCCGTGACGACAGAGCCAGGACTCAGGCCCAGGCCGCGCCTCAGAGTCTGCGCTCTTCGCCCGCGGCCACGACACGTCCTCACATCCCAGGGGTGCAGCGAGGCCACGGGGGACCAGGGAAGAGGAGGGACTTGCCGAAGCATTGTAGCCGGTGCCAAACTCTCCTGCCGCCTGGCCGGGCTCCTCCCTCCTTAAAACAGGAGCCGCGGGGCTCGGGCCTCAAAGGCCACTCCTGCGTCCACGGCCGCGGGCCAGCTCTTTCCCCACCGAGGCAGAGCCTGGCTGGCCGCCTCCTCCCTTCTCTTGGTGACGGTTCGCCCGCGGGCATCCTGGGGGCAAAGGGGCCGGGACTGAGTCTGCAGCTGCGGGTGTCCTTCGGTGAGTGCGAGGTGACAGTTCGGTCCCTGGGTGCAGGCACAGGAGCCGGAGAGGGGCGGGTGGGGCAGGGCCCCCGCCTCCAGACCAGGGGTGTGGCCCTGGCAGTGCTGGATCTGAGAGCCATCCCGGCCCCGAGAGGGGTGTGTGGCTGGGGGTGCTGGCCCCCCACTGACGGGCAGGGCAGGCTGTGGGGCGGGCACCAGGAGGGATTCAGACCCCGCCCTCAGCCCTCTGCACGGCACCCAGCGCCGTTTTCCTCCCTGGGCGAGGCCCCTGGCGCGGGAGTGGGGTGCTAAGGGCTGCAGGCCCCTCAGCATCCCGTGGGAGACCTCCCAGCCTCGCAGGCCACAGAGACACAGGCAGCCATGTCTGACACCACGTGACTGTGCCCGTAGGGTCACATGACCCTGAGGGGGCACCCCCCCCATAGGTCAGCCCAGGACCACCCACTGACAGCAGAGTGAGCAACTAACTGATCGGATTCACCCCCTGGGGACCCCCCACCGGACTTCCCAGGAAAAGGCAATGCGAGGGGGTCTCCTGGAAGACGGAGGCCTAAGCCTGGGGGTGGGGGTCATGGAGAGCCAGCAGGTCCTGGGGGACTGGGAGGGTCTAGGGGACTTGGGGAGGCCTTGAGGATTCTGGGGACCTTCTGGGGCCTGGGGGATTTTGGGGGGTGTCTGGGAGGCCTGGAAGACCTTGAGAAATCCTTTGGGTCCTCGGGTTGGGGAGGGGGTGGGGGAGTCTGAATTGCAGGGGGCATTGAGAGCCCAGGGAGGGCCTTGGGGGGTCTTTAGGGCCTTTGGGGAGGCCATGGGGGTCTGGGGCCATCATGGGGGTACTTGAGGGTCTTTGGGTACTTGGGGTTTCTCGGACCTTGGGAAATCTTCATGAATTTAGGGGGCTGTAGGGATTTTAGGGGGGCCTGGGGCTTTTGGTGGCCCTTGGGGAACGGAGCAGCCCCAAACAAAAGTGACACCTGTTCCTTTCGGCGCCCTTGCCTCTGCTGTCACGTCTGGACCCCCCCAGGTCAGGCCGCACCCCCTCCCCACCTCCTCACTTCCCACCCCCACTGAGGCTGGGGTGGCACAGGCTTGGGGGTGGGGGTGGGGAACAAACTCCTATGCCGCAGCCGCCGCAGAAGCTGCGCCCTTGTCCCCTGAGTCGTGAGGCGGCAGAGGCCCCGAATTCGCGGAGATCGTCTCCTGGGGCAGAGGAGTGACGTGACCAGGGTGGGTGTGGGCCTCCAGGAGGATGGCGCTGGCTGCTGGGAGGCCGACGTGGCCGGGCCAGGGTCCTGGGGACGGCCGATGGTGGGGGCAGGCGGAGCTGAGCGGGAGGTCCAGCTTCCTGGCCACGGACCCCTGTGAGAGGTCTCGGGCCCCCTCCTGGCCCCGCAGGCGGCCCAGTCTCCCGCAGCCGCGGCCACCTCCCGTCTGGCCCCTGGACCCCACCTCCAGGCCCGCAGCTCCGGCCTTTCCAGTCCTCCATCTCCAGAGTGGCCGTCTCGGTCCAGGCCACTGTCATCTCCCTCCGTCCCGGACAATGCCAGAGCTTTCCAGCTGGTCCCGTCTGCCCCTGGTCCCTCCAGTCCATTCCTCACGCGCAGCCGGAGTGATCTTTTTCAAATACAACTGCCCTCTTCAACCTGCCCCCCCACCGGCAGCATCTGTAGGGCTATGACCTGCCTCCCCCCGCCCCGCCCTGGCGGGGGGGNGGGGTACTTCAGCCTCCACAGAGCTGCCCGGAGCCCGTGCCAGAGCACGTGTGGACGCCCCGCTGCTTCCTTCACTGGGAAAGTCTGCGGCGCAGCCAGGCAGCGGGTGTGGGGCTGGGGGTGCTCCGTGTCACCCTGGGGCGGGCCAGAGCCCACCGCACTTGCTGCCAGGCCGCTTGCCTGCCTCCTGCATCCTTGGGGTTGGGGGAGGGGAGGGACTGGCCCCAGGGGGTGTGCGACTCAGCTCTGGCCGGTGGGGGGAGTCTGCTGGCGGCTGCTGCAGAAGGTTTGCTCAGCAGGCAGGGGAGACAGAGAGACAGGCGTCTTGTCACACCTGCATCGTGGCCCACGCACGTGCTTGGGGGTGACCAGGGCCCCTGAGTGTGGTGCTGACCGCACCTGCCACTAAGGCTTTACAGAAGCCATTGCACTCACTACCCCATGAGGGAGGCACAATCACTATCCTTAGTTTACAGATGAGGAAACTGAGGCACAGAGAGAGAAGGCTCCTGTGCTCTGGGAGCTGACGGAGCAGGAATCAGACCCCAGTCTGCCAGCAAAGCCCCTGCAGGGCCCTGTCCCCACCAAGCTGCTTGGGCTCACCTTGACCACGTCTCTTCAGCCTCTGGGCCACCTTTCACCTCCTTGAATGTCTTTCCCACCTCAGGGCTTTTGCACGGCTCTTCCTTCTGCCTAGAGCACTTTCCTCACCACCTGTCTCACTATGGGGTCTTGGCTCAAATGTTCCCTCCCTGTAGGGCTGTGACTTGCTGGGGATGGGAGTGAGGGGGCTTCCTGGATGCCTTTTGTGCCTTTTGAATATTNGATTCAGTCCCCAGTGAGAGCTCTCTCTTGGGTATAGACAGCCGCCTTCAGGCTGTGTCCTCACATGGCCCTTCCTCGGTGCTTACAAACCGGGGACAGAGAGAAAGATCTCTGTCTCTCATTATAGGACACAAATCCCATCACGGGTCCCACCATATGGCCTTATCTGAACCCAGTCACCTTCCAAAGGCCCCACCTCTAAATACCATTGGAGGTGAGGGGCTCGATATGTGAAACGTGGGGCACGCAAAATTCAGTCCATGGCACCTACTCAAAAAATAATAAATTTTGAAAAAAACATATAAAAGCATACAACTTCACACTGATCAGGATGGCTATTATTTTAAAAACAGCAACAGAACGTAGCATCCCATTGGCAAGGATGTGGAGAAACTGGAACCTTGTGCATTGCTGGTGGGAACGTAAAATGGCGCCCTTGCTGTGGAAAAGTCTGGCCGTTCCTCCAGGGATTAGATATAGAATTCCCACATGACCCAGCAAACCCACCCCTAGGTATATACCCAGAGGAGATGAAAGCAGGGACTTGAGAGATTTGTACACCATGTTGATANATGGAAAAGTCTGGCCGTTCCTCCAGGGATTATAGAATTTCCACATGACCCAGCAAACCCACCCCTAGGTATATACCCAGAGGAGATGAAAGCAGGGACTTGAGAGATTTGTACACCATGTTGATAGCAGCATTATCACGATAGCTGAGAGGTGGAAACAATCCAAGTGTCCATCAACGGATAAACGAAATGTGATCCGTCCACACAATGAAATAGGATTCAGCCTTAAAAAGGAAGGAACTTCTGATGAAGCCTGAGGACAGATTCCATGTATATGAGCTCGAGTTGTCCAAATCACAAAGACAGAAAGCAGATGGTGTCTGTGAGGGGCCAGGGCTGGGGAGGGGGTGGGGAGTGAGTGTCCGATGGGGACAGAGTTTCAGTTCTGCAAGATGAAGAGTTCTGGAGATGGACGGTGTGATGGTCGCACAACAGTGTGAATGCGTTCAGTATTGCTGAGTTGTACACCTGAACATGGCTGAGATGGTACATTTTGTCATGCGTATATTATCACAATAAAAGTTATAAAAATAGGTGGGTAAATCTTAACAAATTTTAGCTGCACAAAGGAATACAATTAAAATGGTGTTTTATATAAAGAAAAATTTGGGTAGGCAAACGTCCCTGTCCTGACTTCCTCCCAAAGGGTATGAAATGGAACCTAGGAAAATCACAGTGGAGAAGTCTGAAAAACACACTCAGCCAGGAGATCAAGGTCAAGGTCACAGGGATCAGTCAGGTGGACAGCACATGCCCTGAACGGGTGGGAATAGAAGGGCACCTCACCCCTGTGGTCCTCTCCCCCAAACCCGTGACTCCAGCCTAACCCCTAGAAAAACACTGGATAAATCCCAGTCAAGAGACATCTACGAAACACCTCCCCGGTCCTTCCCGAAACTGTCAAGATCGGCAAAAACAAGGAAGAGAAACAGCTACAGTCCAAGGAAACGACTTGAATATCATACCGTGTCCTGATGGGGTCTCAGAGCACAGAAGTAAGTATATGACGGGAAAACGGAGTCAGTCCGAGTAAAGCGCGGACTTTAGATATAATAATATATTGAGATCGCTTCACTCACGTCCACAAATGCACAAGTGCAGGCTAGGATGACAACTTGGAAAACTGGGTGTGGGGTGTCAGGCAACTCTGGAGAATTGTTGCAATTTTTCTGTCAATCTAACTTTTCTTTAAAAAGTTATTTAAAAAAAAAAAAAGCCTCTGTCCAGACAGACCTTCCTATGCACCAGGAGAAGGTCCTGTCCTCACTCTGGGCCAGAAACCTGGGGCTGCCGTGGTCTGTCTCACCTGCGGGCACGGAGCTGAGGGGTAGCCAGCATCTCCGGGGCCCCCAGGCCCTGTTCCGGGACAGCCAGGTCCAGTGCCAGGAAGCGGGAGGAGGCCGGATGTGGGTCCTTGGGACTGTACAATAACCTGGGTGAGCAGGATGAAATCAGCCCCCCCGGGAGGAGCCGGGAATGCTTTGAGGGTACACCGATCTGACCCCCTACATCCACCACCTTCGGGATTTACTGCAGAACTGGATTCTTCACTTCTTTTCATTTTAGTTAAATTTAATTTCAATGTAAATAGTTCCGTGGGGGGTAGTGGCCACCATGCTGGGCAGATTTAGAAACTTAATCACTATCAGTTTTGCTATTTTTTGGCAAGACGACCTCATGGGGGGGTGGGGGTGGCGGTGAGTTTCCTGTTAGGAGTTACTGTTATGCCCAGATCGTGAGACCCCAAAGACCACCGAGGAGCCGATTCCGATGCAGGCACACGAGGGTCTTTATTNGTCATGGGGCCTCTAGGAGCGCGAGGTCACCAGGCCTATCCATGTTTCGGGGATGTTGGTATTGTGTCCGGAGGACCATTGATTGGATGGCCCCCAAGCGTTCTTTCATAAATGTAACCAGTCTATTAAGAATGCAAGGTCCAAAGGTCAGTAACAGCAGTAAAATCAGTAGGGGGCCTATTAAAGTAGGAATCAGGGTAGTAAGCCAAGGGGAGCTGTTAAACCATTTCTCGAACCAACTCTGGCTCAGCTCATACTCTCGTTTTCTTCCGGCCAGGCCTGGTAAAATTAAGAATTTTTAAAGTGTGGACCATCAGGTCCTATAAGGGCTCTGGCTCTGTCTCCTTGAGGATGGTGGTTCCCATGGACTTAGGTGACAAGGCACTGTTAATAGTAATGGGAGTAGTGTGGGGTCGCCTGGGGGTCAGGCGGATTGGAATTAGGGCCTTGTTAGGGCCTATGGTCTCTCTTGATTCTGATTGAAAGGGGGCAGAGACCTGCTTGACCATAAACAGTACTCCTGTATCATACCCTGATGTGTATAGTCTTAATCCCCAGGTTAGACCTTTGTCCCAGTCCTTAGTTCTTTTACCCTTGTCGGTGAATGTTAATTGTAAAAGGTTACATCTAGAGCCAGGCTTACAGGGGGCGGCTGAGTGTTTGCACCGGAGGGAAATGAGAGATTGAGAGTCCTGGATCCAACTGCAAGATCCCGTGGCCTCACAGTCCCATTCCCGGCAATAATAATCTGACTGGCCCCCACACTGAGCCACCTTGTCATTAGAAATTGGGGCCGGACATACATAAGAACAGGTTCCGTGTAACTCCTGCTGGGCGGTATGGGTACCACATCCAGGGATCCCTATTCTCCCTTCATGCAATGGGTCTTGTTCAAATAAGCTGCAAAGGTCAAATTCAAATGTAGGCCACCCTGTATCGGGCAGATGGGGCTCAACGTTAGTAACTATGGCTTGATTTGAACTAGGCGTAATGACCTGCCATGTTACTTGGAGGGGTTGGTGAGGATTTCGGTTTTGGTTGGCCCAACAACACAGAGTACATATGGTCAGTAGTCCCAATATTAAAGGCCAGTTCATGTTTTCTGCTGTAGTTTGAGCTTTAGTGGATTCCCTGGGTCCTTGACGGCCTTCCAATCTGGATTCAGAGCCAGGTAGTCGTCCTTGTCGGCAAACGGGTCAGCTGGTTTGGTGTGGGTGTAGTGGACCCAGGCAACGATGCCATCTACCTTTAGGGCCGTTGGGGTGGTCAGTAGCACAACATAGGGTCCCTTCCAGCGTGATTCCAAGTTGCCCTGGCAGTGTCTCTTCACATAGACCCAGTCACTGGGGCGGTACCTGTGTGGCTCCTGTTTCATAGAAGGCATGCAGTTTAGGCCAAACACGTTTATGAGCCCATTGGAGGCCCCTGAGGTCTTGGAGGAGACAGGCTTCTTCGAACTCCTCAATGGCCTCATGCTGTAGGCGGGGTATGATGGGGGGTGCTTTACCAAACATGAGCTCAAATAGAGTCAATCCCATTTGATATGGGGAATTACACACTATATAGGGCAAAGGGGATGAGGACCACCCAGTCACCGCCAGTCTCAAGGGCCAATTTGGTAAGGGTCTCTTTTAAGGTTCTATTCATCTTTTCTACCTGTCCTGAGCTCTGGGGTCTATAAGCACAGTGTAATTTCTAATCAATCCCCAGGGTCGTGGCTAGGCTCTGACTTACCTTGGACACAAAAGCCGGTCCATTATCTGACCCTATCATCTGAGGAAACCCATACCTTGGTAGGATGTCTTCTAGCAGCTTCTTTGCCACCACCTGTGCGGTTTCGTGTTCGGTGGGATACGCCTCAGTCCATCCTGAAAAAGTGTCTACAAAGACCAGTAAGTACCTGTAGCCATACCTGCCAGGTTTTACCTCAGTGAGGTCAGTTTCCCAGTAAGCCACTGGGCCTCTCCCTCTTAGACGTGTTCCAGGATTATGGGGGTTCTGGGTAGTGTTGGTCAGTCGACAGGCCTTGCATTTGCTGACGATTTGTTCAGTTTTGGAGTTGGCATCTTTAATTTTAATGTGTGACTGTCTAATCAGGTCTTGTAGTCTTCTCTGTCCCATGTGGGATGCTCGGTGTATTTTTGACCGAACCCTTATTCCCATTTCTTCGGGCAGGATGATTTTGTTATCCGAGGACCTCCACCAGCCCTTAAGACATTGAGTCATAGGTAGTCTTTTAATCCATTGTAGGTCCTCGAGTGAATAACGAGGAGTCTCTGGTAGGTTGGGGTCCCCCGGATCTATGAGTTTGACTGCCAGGACCGGGGTGCCCTTGAGGGCCGCTTCTTTAGCGGCCCGGTTGGCCATATTGTTGCCTCTGGCTGTCTCAGTTATGTCCTTTTGATGGCCTGGACAACGGATGATAGCTAGTTTTTTTGGGAGCCATAAAGCTTTGAAGAGCGCTAGGATCTCCTCTTTATTTTTTATAGTCTTTCCCTTGGCCGTGAGGAGCCCCCTTTTTTTTATAAATTGCCCCATGGGCCTGAGCAGTGGCGAAGGCATATCGACTGTCTGTGTAAACATTTAGTTTTCTGCCCTGCCCCAGAGTTAAGGCTTTAGTAAGTGCAGTTAGCTCAGCCTTCCGTGCTGAGGTCCCGGCCGGCAAGGGCTCCACCCAAATGACTTTTTCGGTGGGTACCACTGCGGCTCCGGCATGCCTCAGTCCTTGTATGAAGCTACTGCCATCTGTGTGCCAGGTGACCTCGGCATCTGGCAACAGGACATCCTGCAGGTCCAGACGGGTGGCATGATTATGGGCCAGGATCTCAGCACAGTCATGGAGGGGAGCCTCCAAGTCCGGGTCAGGCAGCAATGTAGCTGGGTTCAGGGTGGCCGGGGCCTGGAAAATAATTCTGGGAGGGTTGAGTAGCAGAGTCTGATAACGGGTCATGTGGGCATTTCTGAGCCATGGATCTGGTGGTTGTTTTAGAACTCTCTCTATTGCATGAGGGGTAGTGACGGCCATCTCTTGCCTCATAGACAATTTATCTGCATACTTAACCAGCAGGGCCACAGCCGCAATCATGCGGAGACATGACGGCCAACCAGATGCCACCGGGTCTAGTTTCTTGGAGAGGTAGGCCACAGGCTGGCGCCAGGAGCCCAACACTTTTGTTTCCTCAGGGGAGAGATGGATTTGTGCCCCTAGTTTTGTCAATAAGTCACGGCCCAGAAGGGGGTAGGGGCATTCTGGGATGACGATAAGTGAGTCAGATACCCGACCCATGTCCAAGTCCACAGTTCTTCAGGTAGTCCATGGATATTGCTTGACTCCGGTCGCGCCTTGGACCCATGACTTTTTGGCTGACAGTGGGCCCCCGGGCTGTAGGAGCACAGAATGCTGGGTCCCTGTATCAACCAGGAAGTCTGTAGATTTCCCCTCCACTTGTAAGGTTACCCTGGGCTTGGGGAGGGGCACTGAACCCCGTCCCCTCTAGTCACTGTCTTCCCCCATAACCAGGATGGGGGTCTTAGGTCTCGGTTTCTTGTTGGGATAATCCTTGACCCAATGCCTCTCTTCTCTGCAATAGGCATATTGATTGTGGCCCACGCGGGGTCTTTTCCCATCCCGTTGGTTTCTTCCTTACCGTGTTCTTGGGAGGCCAGTTGCTTGAGATGGTGTCTTCGGTCTTCTGGATCTGCTGTGGCAGCCAGCAGTATCTTTGCCACGTCCTGGTTCTGCCTCTTTCCAGCCCTAATTTGCTTATCTTCTGCACTTTCCCTGTTATTATATACCCTCTCTGCCATGACCACCAAATCTTGGAGGCTCTTTTCTCCAAGTCTTTCTAATTTTTGAAGCTTGCGGTGGATATCGGGAGCCGCTTGGTTAATGAAAGCCATGGCCACTGCCGATTTACTGGATTTGGCTTCCGGATCCATGGGAGTGTACCGGCGAAAGGTCTTTATTATCCTTTCGAGGAAGGCTGCAGGGCTTTCCTTGGAACCCTGACTAACATTATAAACCTTGGCCACATTCGTGGGCTTGCGAGCTGCAGCTCTGAGACCTGCCAATAGAGCCTGGCAGTACCCTAGGAGGCGCTCCTTACCTTCTGCTGTGTTGTAGTCCCAGTCTGGGCGGGTGAGGGGGAAGTGCGCGGCAACACGCCTGGTCCCTTGTGGGGACCCCAGTGGGGCCAGGAATCAATTTCCTGGCCTCACTCTGGATGCATTCTCATTCCTCAGTGGTGAAGAGAACCTGCAACAATTGCTGACAATCATCCCAGGTGGGCTGATGAGTAAAAAGGACAGTTTCTAACAGATTAATAAGGGATCGAGGATTCCCAGAAAAGGGAGCATGCCGTGTACGCCGCCACGCCAATGCCTCCGCAAAGTAGGAATGCCCCGCGGAAGGGAAGGTAGTGCCCGCGCAACGACCTCCCTGAGACCCCATCCGACGGTGGGGACGTGAGCAGGGCG
>NW_027529175.1:6081730-6085433 GCF_008692635.1 Crocuta crocuta
GCTGCTGCCTCGTTGACAGGCGGCTGTAAGGGGGTTGGTATGGGGTGGAAAAATCAACTCTTCCTCCGTTTCTCCCTGCAAAATGGGATAAAGAGGAGGAGCCGAGGGTTTAGACTCAGGTTGTCGGGAGTCAGTTACCGTTTAGAAGTACCTAAAACAGGGGCCGATGCAGAGGAGGGTGGCACCTGGGGAAGTAAAACATGTTTAAGCCATGGAGGGGGTCATCCACCAAGTCGGCCCAGACAACGGTATACGGAACCTGGTCCGGGTGGCCCATGCAGGGCCGAGAGACCTGCTGTTCTACTTGGTGCAGAGTCTGAAATTTTCTCTTTTTAACTTTCACGGAGAGATTGTGTGCTCAAGCTCTGATATCCTTGAAGTGAGTGAGCAACAGGTCTAGGGGTTTAGAGGGTGTCTGTCCCATTTCGTCAGTCTAGTCGCCCAGTAATAAAGTCCAACAGACACAACCGACGGTCACAGGCACACACACAGAAAGACAGATAACAAAGTCCGCAGCGGAAAAGAAACTGAAACTGGGACGATAGCCTTCGGCCGATTCGTGGGAGCGACCCGCCTCATCCTCCTGGATCAATACAGACTAGGGGCACTCTGTCCCCTCTGAATACAGTCTAGGGGCACTCCATCCCCTCCGAAGGAGCCCGGAACGTCTTCCAGATCTCCCGCGACCGTGGCCCCCAGCGCGTCCGCCTTGACCACCTTTGGTCGCCTAATACAATTTGTCTCGAGACCAGAGTTACACAGAGGAAACAACAGAAAGAGATTCTTACCAGCTGGTCGACCCTCCGGTTCGGGGGTCCTGGGGGTCTTGGGGATCCCGGACGAGCCCCCAAATGTTATGCCCAGATTGTGAGACCCCAAAGACCACCGAGGAGCCGATTCCAATGCAAACAGACGAGGGTCTTTATTCAAGCTCGAGCAGGGACCCCCAATGCACCCCGACGCAGTGGTGATGGTGTGGAGTCCTGAACTCAGGGTCGCAGGGCTTTTTATTGCGGTTACAGTGGGATTCAGGGGCCGTCCAGCTTGGCAGCCTCCTGATAGGTTGACTTTTAGCACAGGCTGTCTTGTCGGTATCCGACTGGCTCGGCCCATCTTGCCGGACCGCAAACTGCCAACAGGAACGTCTAGGGACATAGGCGCCTCTTTTAAACTGATTGGCTGTTGCTGTTGCTAGGGAAGTAACGCAGGGCAGGCTGCCTAAGTACTTCCTGCGGTTTTTCCTGGAACTGGGTTCGGGCCTAGTTCACCCTCAAGATGGAGGCTTTTTCTAAAATGGAGTCAGTTAGGTTTAGGTCTCACATTACCATAAGGTCAGTTTTCTCTTTTTGTGGTTTAGGATCCACAAATGTGGTTTAGGTAATGTCTCACATTACCATAAGGTCAGTTTTCTCTTTTTGTGGTTTAGGATCCACGATGACGATGGTCATCACCAATCGTCCCCCTGAACTTCTTAATCCCTGAAGAGGAGCAAAATGGTGATATTCAAATTCTACCACTGCCATTTCATTCATGAGCTAAAATTCTGTAAAAAGAAACCTTCCCTAGGAACTATGTGGTCACCCTATGTTACAGATCACGCAGGAAAGGGATGATAGATGGCTGATTTGTTTATAAGTTTCAAAATAATGGGTCAATTCCCTAGGATCCTGTAAATGTGAACTTCTTTTTGGCATCATTATGAATGGATGGATTAAGCACATATAATGTGCTTCAATCCACTGCAGTTCTAATCCTTATTGATGTGCTAACTGTTCTATTCCTGGTCAGTGGGAGACTGTTCCGTGGCATCAGGGTCATTCTGACATGACCCCAGTGGTCTTTGACAGCTTCTTGCTTTTTCGGTGTGATAAGATGTTACAGGCTCATTCTGTACATTCCCTGACCTAGAATCAGCCTTCTTCCAAGGAGCTGTGTGGTTCCTTTTAGGGGGAAATTAGAGATCACAGTCTCCTCCAGGGGGTGCTCATTGTCTCCGGGTTGCTCCTTGCTTCTACGGCATCTTCATTGGACAGAGCAGGCAAATATTTGTTTCTAGAGAAACACACCCTAAGTCTACACTGACACTTTGTACTCAGATTCAAGACTACGGCATTTTTACTTGAACCCGTTGACCTCTGTCGCCTCTCGCCTTAACTAAAAATGGCACTGAGAAAACCTTTTGCGTGCTTTATTCCACCCTTGCATACAATACCCAATACCCACAAAAGCACCAACATGATCACTGAAAGGAATTGGACATTTATGCTTCTTGTCGCCCCGAAGTTATGTGCCACCAGAGGTGTGCAGACAAATTCACGTATTTTAAGGTCCCTTGGAATACCTCCCTGGGGGTGGCTGGGTTGCCATCCAATATGCAATTTAGGGTTATTTCATTTTTTGTTTTTTAGGATTTTTAAAAATTCAACAATGTTTCTCCAATGTATTTTCTTTTTAAATTTTTATTTATTTATTTTTAATGTTTTATTTATTTCTGAGAGAGAAACAGCGTGAGCAGGGGAGGGTCAGAGAGAGGGAGACCCAGAATCTGAAACAGGCTCCAGGCTCTGAGCTGGCTGTCAGCACAGAGCCCAACACAGGGCTCGAACCCACGAACCATGAGATCATGACCTAAGCCAAAGTCGGAAGCTCAACCGACAGAGCCACCCAGGTGTCCCTATTTTGTTTTTATTTTAATTTTTTTTTTTAATTTGAGAGAGAGACAAGAGTGTGTGAGCACAAGTGGGGGAGGGGCAAAAGAGAGAGACTCCCAGGCAGGCTGCCCCATGAGGATCTCGATCTAATGACCTAGGATCATGACCTAAGTCTAATGAAATCGAGAGTTCAGCGCTCAACCAACTGAGCCACCCAGGTGCCCCTACCAGAGTGTTTTCGAAGAAGAACCGTGTTATTTCTCTCTTCTTTGAGGTAACTGTTTAAAAATTTGAGTGGGAGGCACCTCGCTGGCTCAATCTAAGGAGCCTGCAACTCTCGATCTCTGGGTTGTGAGTTCAAGCCCCACACTGGGTGTGGAGATTACTAAAAAATATAAATAAACAGTAAAATATTTTTTTTTAATGTTTTATTTATTTCTAGGAGAGAGAGAGAGAGAGACAGCGTGAGCAGGGGAGGGTCAGAGAGAGAGAGGGAGTCACAGACCGAAACAGGCTCCAGGCTCCGAGCTGGCAGTCAGCACAGAGCCCGACGCAGGGCTCGAACCCACGAACCACGAGATCATGACCTAAGCGAAAGTCGGACGCCTAACCGACTAAGCCACCCAGGCGCCCCAACAGTAAAATATTTTTAATGTTATTTATTTTTGAGAGAGACAGAATGTGAGGACGGAGGGGCAGAGACAGAGACAGAGAGGGAGACACAGAATCTGAAGCAGGCTCCAGGCTCTGAGCTGTCATCACAGAGCCTGATGTGGGGCTCGAACCTGCAGACTTCAGATCATGACCTTAGCTGAAGTCAGAAGCTTAACTGACTGAGCCACTTAGGTGCCCCTAAAATTTTTTAAGTTAATTTATTTTATTAAGAAGTATTTAAATTTTTTTTTAACATTTATTCATTTTTGGGGCGCCTGGGTGGCTTAGTCGGTTGAGCGTCCGACTTTCGCTTAGGTCATGATCTCGCGGTTCGTGGGTTCAAGCCCCGCGTCGGGCTCTGTGCTGACTGCCAGCTCAGAGCCTGGAGCCTATTTCAG
>NW_027529175.1:6085464-6093293 GCF_008692635.1 Crocuta crocuta
GAGCCTGGAGCCTATTTCAGAGTCTGTATCTCCCTCTCTCTCTGACTCTCCCCTGCTCACGCTGTCTCTCTCTCTCTCTCCTAGAAATAAAAAAAAAAATTATTCATTTTTGAGAGAGAGAGAGAGAACAAGAGCGAGTGGGGAAGGAGCAGAGAGAGAGGGAGACACAGAATCCAAAGCAGGCTCCAGGCTCTGAGCTGTTAGCACAGAGCCCGACGCGGGGCTCGAACTCACTGACCGTGAGATCATGACCTGAGCTGAAGTCGGATGCTTAACCGACTGAGCCACCCAGGCGCCCCTTAGGAAGCATTTTTAAATGTTTTTTATCTTTGAGAGAGAGAGAGAGAGAGAGAGAGAGAGAGAGACACCAAGCAGAGGAGGGATGGAGACAGAGGGAGACACAGAATCCGCAGCAGGTTCTGGGCTCTGAGCTGTCAGCACAGAGCTGATGCGGGGCTCGAACCCACGGACCGTGACATCATGGCCTAAGCCTAAGTCAAGTCAGATGCTCAACCACCTGAGCCACCCAGGTGCCCCAATATAAAAAAATTCAAATTATGTTTTAATTTTTTAAGAATATGAAAAACAGGGGCGTCTGGGTGGCTCAGGTGGTTGAGCATCTGACTTCAGCTCAGGTCACGATCTCACAGTTTATGAGTTTGAGCCCCACATTGGGCTCTGTGCTGAGCACATGGAGTCTGCTTGGGATTCTCTCTCTTCCTCTCTCTCTGCCCATGCCACACTCTCACTCTTTCTTTCAGAAACAAATAAGCATTAAAAAAATATGAAAAATATTTATACCACTCTCTTTTTTAGATAAATGATTGTCTCTTCCTAGATTGTCTGTTTTATTTACTCTCCTTTTATTATACTTTACATACGTTGTAATGATTACTGTATGTTAATACCTTTATATGATCTCATTGGTTCATTGTCAGCCTGTCTTGCTTCCTTCTTTTCTCTTTCTCTCCCTCTTCCTTCTCTCCCTCCCTCCCTCCCTTCTTCTTCAATTGTCTGTTGCTCCCCAAGCAAGAGCAATAATGAAATTAGCTGATGGCCTTTGATTCCTTCTCTCTTCTTCCCCTTCCCTATAATCTGATTTAAAACCATATTTTTATGTCCAGTTAACCCCTGAAAGGTAAGTGACCAGTGATCTGACTTCTCATACCCTCTTCCCTCCCCCCCCCACCCCCCATGTTCCTACAGCATCTCGGTTATGTTTCATGCTGAAGATGACACGTACTTAGTGCTCATCATCAACACCTATATGGCTGTCTCTGTATTCGTGTCCGTTGTTGGAAGTGTGTTCTCAGTAGATTACTTCAGTCCAGGCTCATGGAAGCAGAAATCCTCAGCAAGACCAGTTTCCCCGCAGCCTTCCCCCCGAAGGCCATTTGGACTGGACATAATATCCTGGGCTCATGTTTTCTCTCCTTGGACCCGCAGAATATGTCTTCTGGCATAAAGCACGGCTGTAACACTCCGTGGCGATCTGCTATTTTTTCCTCGCAAGTGACACAAACTTTTTTTTAACCTGGGTGTCCAGAGGATTTTCTTTTCTTTTTCTTTAAAATTCAGTGGCTGGGGGGGGTGCATGGGTGGCTCAGTTGGTTAAGCGTCCAACTTCGGCTCAGATCATGGTCTCATGGTTCGTGGGTTCCAGCCCAGAATCCGACTCTGTGCTGACAGCTCAGAGCCTGGGGGCTGCTTCGGATTCTGTGTCTCCCTCTCTCTCTGCCCCTCCCCTGCTCTCTTTGTCTCTCAAAAATAAACATTTAAAAACTTGTTTAATAAAAAATAAATAAAATTCAGTAGCTGGGGCACCAAGGTGGCTCAGTCCATTGAGAACCTGACTGATGATTTCAGCTTAGGTCATGATCTCATGATTTGTGGGAATGAACCCCGCATCGTGGCCCAAGCTGGGCGTGGACCTTGCTGGAGATTCTCTCATTCTTCCTCCCCTGCTTGCTCTCTCTCTATCAAATTAAATAAACTTTTAAAAATAATAAATAACATTCAGTGCCTTTGTTTACCTACTCACCTACTCGGTCATTCTGTGGCTAATTTCCTAGCCTGGGGTATGCTCTTCCAACACATAATTTCATGGTTGTTTTAAAATTTTTTAATGTTTATTTATCTTTGAGGGAGACAGAGACAGAGCATGAGCCGGGGAGGGGCAGAGAGAGAGGAGACACAGAATCCACAGCATGCTCCAGGCTCTGAGCTGTCAGCACAGAACTTGACACAGATCGTGAACTCACAGACCGCGAGATCACGACCTGAGCCAAAGTCAGATGCTTAATGCTTAGCCGACTGAACCACCCAGGCGCCCCTGTTGGCTTGTTTCAAATTTCAGGAATGCCTTCCTGAATTACAGCATCTGGTATTTCGCTCCAGTCCACTAATCTGGCGTCCTGGCCTGGGGATGCCATCACCAGTCCCACGCCAAGTCTTTCTTGCCTGCCTTCCGTGGCTCGCTCTCCACTAATCCCTTCTCTGTCTCATTTCTTTGTAATTTAAAAAGTTGCCTACTTTCTACCTCCCGTCTACCTGCTGGTTGTGTTTATTCCTTTGTGGGTCGCTTTCTGGTTTGTCTTCCTTCCGGGAATTGCTCTCTCTTGTATTTCTAATTGTTCTCCAGGCTCTTCACCGCTCAACTGTTCTTTGCCTCTCATCACCCATTTTCTGAGTCTTCCTAATTCTGCATTATGTTGTTCTTCTGTGATTTTATCACTTTCTTAATTGCCTGGCCTCCATGGGAAGCACGGGACTCCGGTTTTCATCGGCTTTGTGGGCACGTCTTTCTGACGCACTGTCATACTCCACACACTGCTGTCCTTGGGCCACTGGCCACATTTCAAGTGCTCCATAACCTGGTGTGGCTACTCCACAGCACTGTGCTATCTAGAGTATTTCCATCATTCTAGAAAGTTCTACTGGACAGAGCTGGTCCATGGGATCATAACTCTCCACCTTACTCTCTTGTTCTTACGATAACCTTGGCTAAGGTCCAACCTGCGGTGTCGCTGTTATAACCTCTCAGGGCTCCCCCTGCACTGGTCACCCCTGCTCACCAGCCCCCGGCTCCCACCCACCCACCATGCTAGTTCTGCCCCATGGGCCCAACGACAGAAAAGGCTGTCACCTCTCCACAACCTCCTCCCTCTGGCCTCTGCCAGGCCTGCCCTTCCTCAGATGTTTTCCTTGGTTTGGAAACACCTCCTCCGAGAAGCCCCCAGCCCCCAGGCTGTGACAGGTCCCCACTCTGGGCTCCCAGCCCTACTGACCACTTGGTCTGGCATCAGGTACAGGTCTATGAGGGCCCGGTCTGCAAAATGCCAGCCTCTGCCTGGCTGCCGAGGCGGTAAGAGGTGAGGAGGGAGGAGGCCCGACCACTATCCTGCAAAGTACGGAAACTGAGGCACACAGAGGGGGAGGGCCTTTCCACGGTCACACAACAGGTAAGACGGCGTCTAGACCCGGGTTAGCTGACTCGGCCTCCTCCCCCATAAGGGGCAGAAAACAGGGTTGCTAAGGCGGAAGGTCCTGGCCACGCGGCCCTAAGTGGGGTCCGCCCCCGCGGCCCTTTGGTCGGGGATTGGGCAGGGCGGGGGACTGGGCGGCCCTCCAGGGCCCACCCAAGGGGGCGTGGCGCCCGGCCCCTGCACTGCCGCCTGCAGCCACGAGGTGGCGCTCTCCGTTAGCCTCAGAAGCCAGAACCCTAAGTTTTCGTGATGAGCTCCCATCCCAGGCCCGCGGGGGCTGGGGGCGTGCGCTCTGCCGCCTTTCTGGGGCCTGGCTAAGCCCGGCTAAAGAGGCTTGAATTGCATCAGGGTCCCCCGCTCTGAAGAGAACGCAATCTCCCCAGGGCCACCAGCCAGAAAGGCGCTTCGAGATCTCCGCGTGAATTCTGCTCAGAGATGCTCATTTGTCTCACGGCCACCTTTCTGGGATGCCTGCACAGCTTGTAGGAGAGTGCGTCTGGTACCGCGGCGGGGGGCTCATTTCTTCCTGAAGAGCTGTTATCCAGTTGAAGGTGCATCCCACCCAACTGCATTTTAAAGTCAAGGAAATACATGTGTCATTTGACCACGTTTGCCGAGCGCCTACTATGTGCAAGGCACTGGGACGTGCTCAGGTATAAACGTGTTTCCGTGTCCACAGGATACACACAACCGTCCGACCTTCAGCCTCCTGGGTCGGCAGGCAGGCCCCGTATACCCTGGTCCAGACCCTTCCTTGAGGCCTTGCCTACCCTTGGTCTCCTCTAGAGGCTGCCTCTTAGCCTCTTGGGTGCTAAAGACCACAGCCTGACGGTGGGCATCTTTACCTCTTCACTTTACAGATGAGGAAACTGAGGCTCAGAGGGTTAGGTGGTGTGTCTGTGGACACAGAGTCACCACGAGCCGGCCCAGTCTTGCTCCTGGCCTCTGGAGGAGGTTGGGTGCTCCCAACCCGCGTGGGGCGGGGGCTTAAGGTTTTAACGGGACTGGGGCCACAGGTCAGAACCGGCAGCCGGCAGGGAGGCAGCAGGTCGCCAACAGAGATGTTTGAGGGCTGGAGCCGGAGCTCAGAGTCCAAGTGGGGCATCGGCTTGGATGGTGGTGTCCAGCTACAGAGGTCAGGGTGCCTGGGAGGAGGGTGGCCAGGAGGAAGGGCACAGAGAGAGCTCTGGCCCAGAGCCAAGGGGAATGAATGAGGAAGCCCCCCCTGGCAGTGGGCTCTGGCTGAGAGGGAGTTTTGAGCAGGCTGGCTCTTCTAGAAGATTCCAGGATGGGCAGAGTGGCCCTGTAGGAGCTTTGAGAAGAGGAGCAGTCAGGGGGAGTCTTCCTAAAGGAGGACTCACTTGAACATGGGTGTGCCTAAGAATACCACGTCTCGTGTGGGAGCATGAGAGGGAAGACGGCCAGAGAAAATTCCAGGTCCGCAGAGAGGGACCGTACCCCAGCCCTGCTGTGGGCCAGGCCCTTGGCTGGGAGGCTGGAGAGGGTCGGCTGTGGTCCCGGTCCTCAGGCAGAGCACAGGCTGACAAGAGACCGTGTCAGAGGCCAAGGCCACGCACTGGTCCTGGTGCTGGGCCGGAGGGGGGCCAGGTGCCAGTGCCGGGGAAGGGGGGGCGCTCTGGGCAGAGACACCGGCCCATGCCGGGGTTAGAAACGCCGTTCAGTGAATCTGCGTGCAGCCGGGACTGGGCGCTGCGTTGAGCGGTGCAGGGCGAGCAGGGGGAACACGGGCAGAGCCCCTGCCCCGCCCCGCGGGGGAGCCACAGCGCACGGAACAAAGTAGGGCAGCGCATGCAGCACGTGTGCGTCTCCTGCTGCTGTCACAACTTGGCACCAACTTGGTGGCCTGGAGTAACACAGGTATTCTCTTACACATCTGGGGTCCGGGGGTCCCAAAGTCAAGGAGGTGGTAGTCAAGGCTACTTCCTTTCTGGAGGCTGTGGGGGAGAATCCATTGTCTGTCTTTTGCAGCCTCCAGAGGTGCCTGCGCTCCTTGGCGGCTGTCCCCTCCCCTTGCCTCCGCCACCTCGGGCTCTGGGCTCTGTCATCTCGCCTCCGAGTCTCCTGGGATCTTTACGATGACATTGGACCTGCCTGGATAACCTAGGGTCGTTTTTCCATCTCCACGTGCCTAATTTACTCACAACTACAAAGTCCCTTCTGCAGGTAAGGTCACAGACCCACGGTTCTGGCGATCGGGCCATGGATGTCTTGGGCCATCCTCCTCCTCACCACTGTGTACGGAAAAGTGCTTAGTGCCGGGGAGGGGGGGGTAGAAATGGAGAGGGCGGTCAGGGTGGACCTCAGACAGAAAGCAGCCTGGGAGCGAGGCTGCCGGGAGGCCGGGGGTGGAGCCATGCTGACCTGGGTGGGCAGGCGCGTGTGGAAGGAGCGGCGGCGAGTCCTCGGGCGCAGGGAGGCCGCGTGCTCGCAGCTGGCCCGGCAAGGAGGTGGGCAGTAGCAGTTTCCGTCAGAGAAGGAGAAGCCGGGGCGGCCATAGGGGCGAGTGGGTGCACGGGGACGGTACTTACTGGTCCCACTTGCCCCACCTGCAGGCCCAGTGGAAGGGGCGGGAGCAGGGCAGGGGTGGGGGGAGACGGGCACAGTGGGAGCAGGNCTGAGGCAAGTTGCCCAGGACCCCCCCTCATTTCCTCCTGGCCTTCGTGTGGCCACCAACGCCCCTTGTTTTGCTTGTCATGTGGGGTTTCACTTGGGCATCCAGCCAACTTGTCCCCTGGATGCTCTCGGGGGCTCTGAGGCCAGGAGACGGGTCCCTGGGCCCAGCTGGCCCCGGGGCTGAGAGGGGCTCCAGGCCACCTTCTCGGAGCTGCCAACCCAGCTCAGGGGTTGGCAATGCCCACTTGGCCAACCACCTGCGCTGTGGCCCTGAGGGCCAGGTGGCTGCTCTGAGCCCATGCCCTTGTCGTTTGCGGGGCCTGAGCACCACACCTGGGGAGCGGGGGCAGCCTCGGACAGAGCTTTGTTTCTTCTCGGTTCCAGAGGCTGAGAGACAGACCCGGCTGTCTGCTGCGACCCCGCCCCTTCTTCCCCAGGCTCCCCCCCAGCTCCTGCCTGCTCCCCCTAAGCCTGGCTGTCCGTTCAAACACGTTCCTTGGGCACCGGCTCTGTGCCATGCTTGGGTGCAGAGCTGTCACTTTGGCTCCCCCGCTTTCATGAGCAAATAGATGCCTTTTGGGCTAGTTTGAAGTGGATTTCTGTCACCTGTGAACAGTGACGCGCTGCAACGACACCCAGCCCGGCGAGGTCCTGAGGTGCGGGTGGGGGTGGGAGGAGGGACTCCCGGTCGGGACCTTTCCCCAGGTGGGCTGTGGGGAGAAGGGGGGGGGGAGACTGACAGCAATGGAGCAGTCCCCGCGGTGGGGGCAGGGCCGGCAGGCTCCGGCTCGGGCAGCTGCCAGGCCGGGTTGTTTCCGGCCAGGCTGCTCGGCGGGGCCTTCGCGGCGCTGGGCGCTTTGGGTCTGGGCGCGCAGGCCCGCGGGAGTGAGGGTAAGGAAGGTTACGTGAGCTCGCCCACTCCGGAGGCACTTCAGCCCCCACTGGGCAGGTAGGAAACCGAGTCACAGAGAGGGACGGCCTCCCGCTAGGGGCTCACCCGGATGCCGGCCTCTGACCCTGGGCCATCAGGGAATGCTGGGGGAACGGCAAAGGGACCCCGAATCTCCCCCGGGGAGTTTCCCAGGCAGAGGGGAGGCTCCCAGTCCCGTCTCCCGTAGCCACGTCCTGGTCAGACCTGAGTGGGGAGCTGATGGGGGTCCCCCAACCTGGAGGAAGGGCCTGGGGTTCTGAGGGTTGTTCTTTACCTGTCCGGCGAGCACCGGCCTGTGAGCTAGACGCCGCCGGCGCTGGAGCCCAGGTGGGGGCAGGTTTCTCCCGGGGGGGGGCGTGTCCTAGACCGAGGGGCAGGGGCGCCTTGAGCGTGCCCCCTCTTCTGCTGACCTGCCCCGTGTGTGGTGAGGGTGGAGGTGGCAGCAGGGCTCCCTTCAGCGACTAAGGTGAGACTCGGAGACGTTGGGGGCGAGCCCAGAGGCCCGGATCCTGAGGCTGGACAGCACCCCTGCGCATAGGGGGAGCCCCCGCGAGGTGCTGGCGGTCTAGAGGGGGTGCCCGTGCACCCCTACACCGTGGGGTTTCCCTATGGGATGCGGGTCGCGACTGGCAGCAAAGTCACCATCTCGGAACCACTGGCGGCCCGGCGAGGCTCCTGGCGGTCCGGCGCGCGGGCCTCGGGCAGGTGACAGCGGCGTGCGTGCCCGTGCGTGCCCGTGCGTGCGTGCCCGTGCGTGACGGAAGCGCGGGAGCGCGTGG
>NW_027529175.1:6093308-6110708 GCF_008692635.1 Crocuta crocuta
CCGGTTCGGGGGTCGCCGAGGCCAAGTGGGGACAGGGGCTTGGCGGACGTTGTCCTTCGACCCACTCCCTGGGCGCACAGAGGAGGAGGTGGGAGCCCACGACCCTTGCGACCCCTGCGACCCCAGAAACGACCCCATCAAAAAGTTGTGGCCACTCGCCCCCTCCCTGCGCCCTTCTTTCTGCCCTGTCTGCTCTCCCTTTGTTTGTGACTTCTAGCTAGTGGGGCTCTGCTGGGACCCAGGGGCGCCTGAACGCCAGGAGGTGGAGTGTAGGGTGGCGGCCCCCAGCCTGGGGTCCCCCCTGCTCAGAGCTGTGCCCGCACCCCTGTCCAGGCCTGCACCTGGGAAGGAAGGAGAACCAGAGACGGGCGGGCCGGCGCACCTGACCCTGACAGTGGCTCTGTGGCTGGAGGAGCGGCAGGCCCCAGGCTTGGAGACCTCAGCCGACACCGTGCCCCCCCCACTCCCCACTCCTCCCCGCAAGCCAGGTTCATCTTGGGCCTGTTGTCAGCCCCAAATTTCCAGGGGCAGGGAAAATTCAGTTCCGGGGAGATCTTTTGTGGGATGAGCTTCTCTTCTTCCCTTCCTTGTGCAGGTTGGGGAAGAAATACAGAGTTCTGAGCCTCTCCCACTCGCAAAATTCTAGACTGCTGCCTCTCAGCCCCCGGAGTGGCCCAGCTCCGGAGGTTAAGTCTGGGCCTGGTGGGTCGGAAAGGGGCAGGGCCACGCGGTAGTTAACAGAGGGCTTTGGAGTCTTGCCGTGATGCATCTGCTCTATGACCTTGGGCAAGAAGGCGTTGAGCCTCCTGGTGCCTCAGTTTCCCCCCCAGTAAAGGGAGAGGGTGGCTGAGGGTTAGATGAGGTGATTCAGGCTGGCCAGGCACACCCAGGACAGAGATCAGAGCACCGGGATGAGGCTGGCAGTGCCTTCTGCCCCCAAGCAGTCACTTTCCCTGACCATCCACTTGTGTCCTCGGGCCCACTGGAGGACACACCGTCCGGGTGCGTGAGTGTGCTCCAGCTGTCGGCCCTGCCCTGTGCTGGGTTGCAGCGTCCCACCGTCGTCACCTGGACGCCTCAGAGCCGGGAGCCACAGACACCTGGCCCTTCCTTCCTGCTGCTAACCTTCGAAAGCCCCTGCCTGGCCTGGCTGGCCCTCCCCCTGCCTCAGCTGTGCTGTTGATGGTGTAGCACCTTGTGACCGTGGGGCGGGGGCCTCGAACCTCCACAGCCTGGGCGGTACTGGACTCCTGCTGGGGGGAGGGGATGCCAGCCTGTTTCCAGGGATAGGAGGTAAGGGTCGTCAGGGCCTCGGGATGGGGGTCCCGCCTCCTCTGCCCTTCTTCCCTCTCAGCTGCCCTGGCTGGTGGGGTGTGGCTGTCCCGGTGGTGTGGCCTGGGGACGAGCAGGGACTGTCCTTCGGATGTCTGCCTGTTTGCACTAGGGAAAGGCATTTCCTGGAAACTGATTGGGGAAAGTTTCAAAGTTGCGGCCGGCTTGGCTGTGGCTCCGGGGCAGCCTGGCGACTCTGTGCCTTCTACAGGGGTGGACGGGGGACCCCTCAGGGAGGAAGAACCAGGTGGTCTCTCTCCAGACCGGTGGGCCGCAAGGCCCCCCCTCTGGGCCCTCCTCTTATCAGTCAAGTCCAGCCAGGAGTGGGTGTCAGGAGACCAGTGGCTGCCAGCTCCCCGTGACTTTCCCTGCGCTCCCCAGGCCACACCTTCACCAGCCAGAACCGAGGAGGAGAATCAGGCCCGCTTTTCCTGAATCACCATTTTTGCTGTTCGACAGAACAGAATAGAATAGTAGCTCAGGCGCAATGAAACAAAGTGCTATCAGATCCCAGAGAGCCCCGTTGCCAGGGGAGGCCTGGAGCCCGCAGCCCATCTTCTCTGTAACAGCGACATACAGATGTGCCAGAGGCCAGCACCAAACCCAGGCCGGTCTTGATGGCATCCGTGTCATCGGAGAACAGACGGGGCCTCCCTGATGTCTCCACGGCGTGACCCCTGTTTGTGGCTGTGCCGTCGAGGACCCCGCCACCTCGTGGGCCCCAGTGGACTTCCAGCTCTCTACGCATTGAGGTCCGGGTGTTTCCCTCTGGAAGCTCGATCGGCACGAGCTGTGTGCGGAAATGGGGTTCCCACACCCGGTGGTAGTCTCCAGCCAGCTGCACCTTTCTGGGTGCGGGTAGGTTTCCCCTCACATAGGCGCCTGGCCCCTCACCTCTGGTATTTGGCCCTCTGTGTGTCAGGAGGGGGCGGGGGGCTCCTGCCACGTGGCCGTGTTGGGGACCTGAGCGTTTTGGGAGCACCTGTTGGTGCAGAGTGCGTGCCGGCTGGGAAGGAAGACGCTGGTGGCCGGCCACAGGGCCTGGTGACTCCTCTGAGTTTCTCCCTCCTTCCCTTCCTGGCGGCCGCTGCTGCATCTGTCGCCGGGAGGACAGGAGACCATGTTTGTGCGCGCTTGCTGCCCTGAGGGAGCTCTGACGGCATCGGGGGGCGTAGCCAAGCGCAGCGTCCCTGCGCTTGAAGAACTTGAAAATGAATCGGGGGAGATGAGTTGTGGGCCGTGGAAGTGAGGAGTGGGAGGAATACAGATGTACTTGCTGGGGAAACAGCTTCTGTTGGCTCAGCCCAGACAGGGGTGTCCGTGGGAAGCCGCTTGAGGAAGATCTGTCCACTCACGTGGCGATCGAGGGAAGGCCTTTGGGGTGGGGAAGCCGAAAGCCGGCTTCGGGGCTCTTTGGACTTGCAGTGGGGCTCAGATCTTTTTTTTTACTTGGCTTTTTGGTGGCATAGCAGTGGGGACTCTGGGTCTCCATCCAGGGCAGAATCTGGCAGATACCGCATGTAGGGAAGGTAAGAGTTCAAGTTTTCGACAGTTAGGTGTGGCTGGTGGACACAGGGATGGGGGCTGGGGGGAGGCCTGGGTCCCTGAAGGTGATGGTCATTTAACGTATAGCGTGTTTAAGGCCCAGCGCAGCCCGGGGTTCAGAGCTGGCTGTGGAGGAAGAAATGTAATCGGTTAACTTGCGAGCTCAAAGGCAGGTTGCTCTGACTTCTTTTACGAGCAGAGGTGGAGGAAGAAAATGAGGGCTTCCCTAGTTAAAAAAAAAACATGTTCTTTTGGGCTTCGGTGTCTGCGTGTGGCCTGCACGGAGGGGCTGGGTGGAGACTTTGGGCCCATAATTCTCCACTAATGACAGTCGCCATCTGAGGGCTATTGTTGAGATTGCCGGGCGCCTGAGTTATAACCGGGTTGTGATTATGTTTAAGCTCTGTGATCAAAGTCCCCTGTGGTTAGGCTGGAAGACAGGAAACCCTGGCCTATCAAAAAAAAAAAAAAAAGCAAAAACAAACACAAACAAACAAAAAACCATTGGTAGTAGTCCTAGAAATCGCTCTGTTGTGCTGGACATTGGCCCGATGGTCTCCCCATGTTGCACTTTCACCCTGTTGAGAAAAACTAAGGCACAGAGAGGCGGTACGGCTGGCCTCAGTTACGTAGCAGAGCCGGGACCAGAGCTTGGATTGTTCCATCCCTAAGGCCATGCTCTTTCTGGGGGTTTGTGAGCAGTAAATTTAGGATCATGGTAGGAAATCTCTTTTTGCTCTCTAACATGCACTGGTAGGCGCACCTGGGGGCTCAGTTGATTAAGCGTCCCATTTCAGCTCAGGTCATGATTTCACCACTTTTGGGTTCGAGGCCCGCGTCGGCCTCTGTGCTGACAGCTCAGAGCCTGGAGCCTGCTTCGGATTCTGTGTCTCCCTCTCTCTGCCCTTCGCCGCCTCTCAAAAATGAGTAAATGTTAAAAAAGAAAAAACAAAACAAACAAAAAACCCTGCACCGATAGCAAGAGCGTCCCTAACCCCAGGCCTGACAGTCTTCTGGGCACTTTATGTGATCGATCTCTACGACAGCTTCTCTGAGGTGCAGGCCACGAGCTGGTGTGTGGCAGAGCCACGTTTGAATCGGTGGTCTCTGTTCCTAATCTTTAGCAGGGGGGTCGGGTGGAGAAAAGTCGTGATCTTGCCACTGTGTGTTCTCGAGCAAGATGCCTAACCTCTCTGGGCCTCAGTTTGGTCACCTGTAAACAAGGGTGTGAGTGTAGGATATAGCAGCTGGGGATTTGAGAGCACGCTGCCATCCATGGGAGGGCCTGCCCAGCTTCTCCACGGAGGAGGGGGAAGGGGGGACACAGGTGGGGAGGGGGCATGTGGTCTCCATCTCCAGCACTGGCTGGTGTTGAGTGGCCGTGGTTGTGTAGAACTCAGACCTGGACCTGGGGGGGGAAACTATAGAGCACAGTGCTTGGTGAGATGTTACCTGCTCCTCCAGGATGGGGGGGGGAAGGGTAGGTGTGCCCAGAACTCCTGCATGCCACCAAACCCCAGTTGAGCTGTGGGTGAGAGAAGCCAGATGTACTGGGTACCATCGAGGACCCCAGTGCTTGTGGGGAGTATAGCTCACCCTCTCTCGGGTCGTGTTCCCCCGATCCGTGGAGAGGGTGCTGCTTCTAGCCTGTCCCCCAGTGGGCAGGGGCTTGGGGCTGTCTGGGGGTGAGCACGTGGCACCAGGAGGCCGGCGTCCCTCCCTGGTCCCGCTGGTACGGGTGCAGCTGGGGGGGCACATCGGAGTGCATCCAGCACCCTCCTGGGACCGAGAGGCGTGCAGCCTCCACTCTGACCCACTTGCCCTCTTGGGCCCCTTCTGCCCACGCTGCCAGCAGTGCTGCCCCCGGTGGCAGAGCCCTGTGTCTAACACATGCCTGCCCCCTTCCCCTGGCCAGGGAGGCCTCTGAGCGCTTAGAGAGCGCCCCTCACCCTTCCTCCTCCTGCTGGGTGTGTAGGCGCTGGAGAATGAATGGGTGGATGGATGCGCTCCCTGCCAGGAGCGGTGAGCACGAGCTTGGGTGCCTCGCTAGGCCCTGGGTGGGGGGCTCCGGGGACCAGGAGCTTCAGTCCTGGGAGCCGGGCTCGGGGAGCCGTAGGGCTGGGAAAGGTGGGCGGGGCTGGGCAGGCAGAGAGGCGTCTGTGTTTGAAGTATCTTTATTGAGGTGCAATTTGCATATCTTACAACCACCCATTGAAGGTGTGCAGTTCACTGAGCCTTTGCATGTTCACTACATTGTGCAGCCATCACCACAATCTCCTTTCCGAGTGTTCCCGTCACCCGGGGGAGAAGGCCCGTGTCCCTCAGCAGCCAGTCACTGGGCACCTCCGTCCCGCATGCGGGGTCTGCTCTTCTTCCTCAGGATCTTTCTCAGATTTGTCAGGATCTTAGGGGGCTCAGCTCGCCTCACCAGGCACCAGGGGTCTGAGCTCGTAGCTGCCCTGGTGGTTGCTAAGGCGTCTGAGAACTCTTTGAGCTTACCCACTGTGCACAGGGACCTTGAGCTGTTAGCATCCCTGCCATCTCCAGGAAGCCTTCCTGGCTTTCCGCTTCCCGCAGGGTTAGGACCTCCTGGACCCCTGTGCTGGTCACCCTGCGTGTGCTTGCCTGTCCACCCAGCTGCCTCCTTGAGCTGCCGGGAAGACAGGGGCCCTGCTTTTCATCATTCTGTGGGGACAGTGTCGGGGAGTGAACCGTTACAGATGGGGGGTCGTGGGGCGGTGGGTCCGTGAGGCTCTCCGCCGACTTCCCCGCTCTTTCTGCTCCTTGGTTGTCATTGCAGGGTCCCTTGGTTTTGAAACTTCACCGTCCTTGTCCCCTGGAGCGCCTCAAGGGCAGGCCCCGGTCTGGCTGCGGGCGTCGGGGACGCTGTGCCGAGTGACGCCGGGTGACCGCCCCACACTGGGAGGCACGCTGTTGTTCTTAACCGACTGCATCTTTAAGGGTAGTTTTAGAGACACAGAAAAATTGCAGAGATAACACAGAGGTTTCCACGGAGTCCCCTCCACAGTTCCTCCTGCTGTTAGCGCCTTAGTTAGCGTGAAACGTCAGAGCTAATGAACCAGCGCTGACCCGTTATTAACTAAAGTCTGTAGTTTACTCAGATAGCCTTCGTTTTTACCCCAAATCTTCTTCCTGTCCCAGGGTCCCATCCGGAATATTGTATAAGTTAGTTGTCACGTCTCCTGAAGCTCGTCCGGGTGGGGCCAGTTTCTCAGCTTTTCTTGTTTCTGATGACCTTGAAGCCTTGAGAAGTATTAGGAATACTGTACGATCCCACACTGGGATTTGTTTAGACAATTGGAGTTTGGGTGTCTTGCTCAGGGTTGGACTGGGGTCCTGGTTTGGGAGGAAGCCCACAGGTGAAGTGCTCTCCTCGTCCCGCACCATCGGGACGCCTGCCGTCGGCCTCACTGGTCCCCAAGGCGTCGGCCACGGTCACCGGGCTGAGGCTCCCCAACCCGGGCCCCCGCCCACGCTGCCCTCTGAGCGGCCCACGAGGAGTGAGGGCGTTCTGCCCCAGCTCCTCCGGGACCGAGCATCTGCGTACTTTGGAATCCTCTGCTGTTGGACACTTGTCTCTAAACCCCATTTACTAATTTATTCAGTCTTTTTTTATTAAAAAAATTTGTTTTAATTTTATTTACTTATTTTGGGGGAGGGTGGAGAGGAGAGGAGACAGAGAATCCCAAGCAGGCGCTGAGCTGTCAGCACAGAGCCCCACACGGGACTCGACCCCACGCACCGCGAGATCATGACCTGCACTGAAATCCAAGAGTGGGATGCTCATCCGATGGAGCCCCCAGGCGCCCCTTGCTCAGTCTTTCTTCCGTTGTCACATCTGATTTTAGGTTTCGAGTTACATACTGTGTTGGGGAACCTGCTCCAGCTTTGGCCTCACCCTGGGGGCGCGAGTTTATCTGCCCTCTCCCGCACACCTGCCCTGCCCCAGCCGTGCAGTCGAGGTTTCTCCAGGGAGCCCGTCTCCGCACACGGGAGAGAGGTGGGGGGGCCGGGGGCCGGGCACACTTGTTGCCGTGGGACTTGCGGTCTGCATGCTGTAGGGGGCGGAGCAGGAGATTCACGTCCCCTGGCCGTGGATGTGCACACGTCTCTGACGGCTTCTGCGAGTCACCATTTGTGTCTGTGTTAAGTGAAATGTAAGCTCATCCTGATGATGCAGCCTGCTCGTTACCACGCGGATCCTTCTGGCCTCCTCCCCTCGCTGATCGATAGGTTTCATCCCACGGTGGGAAACGGGCTCCCCCATTTGCCATCCATTTCGTTAATTGGCTTGTTCCAGTGCCTGCAGAGTGGGGTCAGGATGGCTATCCCGGCCGCGGGAGGCAGCTTTGTGGCCTGGACGCAGCCTGCGCATCCCATCCGGCTCCTTCTCACTCCGCAGGGCCACCTGCGGGTGTGCTGTCAGAACTCAGGCTGCAGGGGGCTCACGGGGTGTCACATCTCCAAGAAGGCCTGTGGCCTGCAGGGAGGTGGGGAGAGGGGAGCTGGGGCCGCCGGCTGCGCCTGGTCAGCCTGCCCTGCAGGCGCAGGGGACACAGACTTGGGGTCCCTTTGAAATATGAAAACGGGGTTGACGGCACAGAGATCCCAGCAGCATGGGAGAGAGGCTGCGCGGGCCTCAGCTGCATCTCGGCCTGAGATCCCGGTGGGGCCTGGGTCCTCCCCACCTCTGAACTCACACCGGAGCAGGGGCCACCCTTGCAGGAGCAGCCCTGAGCACAGGGCCCCGGGGCCAGCTGCCTTCCGGGAAAGGAGAGACATGGGGCTCCGAGTCAGCTTCCATTTCCACGGAGGGTCTGTCCACAGCACGTGCGGGGCCCGGTGGCCTGGGAGGAGGGCTCGCGGGGTGGGGGGCGCTGGAGCGGGATGCCTGTGTGCCCTCTGACCCTCTGTAAGACTGGGCGCCCGGTTCCCAGCACTGAGCAGGCCTGAGTGCAACCACGGGCTGGGGAGAGACCCGCTCTCTCTTTCGGAAGAGAGCAGCGGCCGGTGGGGCAGGCTCCGAAGGAGGCTGCAGGGTGGCTGTCCTCGAGAGAAAACGGGGCCGGACGGCGCGAAGGACACAGGCAGCAAGAGTGATGGTCGCTTGGGGCGGCGCACAGGTGGGCAGGAGCGCCACCGCCCTCCCCCATCTGCAGCGTCAGTGTGCCCTTTCCCACGCAGGCTGTTCAGGATCTCAGAGGAGCCGCTCTTGTTTTCTTGCTCTTGGGTGAGCTCCCGCCGGGGACCTGGGGGGCTCGGGCCACCCGCCCAGCCCGCGCCCCGGCGCCTGTGCCACGTGCGCCGTCCCTGCCTCCTCTCCTGTCTGGTGAGGCCCCGCTCTGTTCCGGGCAGTGGGCCGCGGTGCATGGCGAACAAGGCCGCTGCCTCCAGGGGCACATGGTGGGAGGACGAGAGAGGTGGGGGCCGTGGGACAGCACCCGCCCCGCCTGGGGGTCAAGGAGGACCGCTGGAGGGGCGAGAGGGGGGCCGTAGGAGCCCATCTGGAGGGACACAGGTGGTTCAGGCCGAGGAGTGAGGAGGCTGCAGGGCCAGCCAGGCCCCCAGCTACCACTGTGCCCTCCCTGGACCAGTTCTGGTGGGGACCTGGGGGTCACCTACCAAAGGTCAGCTCCGTGCAAGGCTCCTGGCAATCGAGCCGGCACGTGGGGCTGGGCCACGTCGAGGGTGCTGTGGGATGTGTGGCCGACCGGGCCCCCTGGCTGGGCCTTCTCGAAGCTCTTGTCTCCCTGCTGTGGGGCTGGGGCTCCAGTCTCCCCTGGTCCCCGGGGGGGTCTCAGGATGCTGGTGGAACTGGCCGGGGGCTCAGTGAGTAGGGGCTCTGTGGGGCTGGGGGTGCTGTGTGCCCAAGGGGCCCTTCCTGGGAGTGAGGCTCCTGGGGCCGCGGTCCCGCTGCCACTGTCTCCCTGCTCGCCTGGCTCCCCCGCTGGGGTCCGCCGCCCACATCCTTCCCACGTCACACCTGCATCTCCCCTTCTTTCTGTGTTGACATTTGTGGGTCTGCTGGGTCCCTGGTGACAGGCACAGGCAGCTGTGGGGGTGACGCCGGCCTGGAGCTGGTGACAGAGCTCTGAGACGACTGTAGGGGGGGTCACCACTGCCCAGGGTGGCTGCCTGGTGACCGCTGTCTGGGGCAGCATCTGTCTGTGTTGGGGGAGCCCGTACTGCACGCTGGGCTGAGCCCGGGACCAGTGAAGGCCGGCCCGGCCTCTGGTCCAGACCTTTATGACCACAGAACTCAGAGTCTCACTCTCAGAAGAACGAGGCTCACCCACCACAAAACCCACACCCCGACGGGTGTGCCCTGTGGCAGCAAGGTGCGTGGATGATTTCACAAACCCTGCGTCCGGGAAGCAGAAGTGTGAGGTTCATGTGTGGGGGTGGGGCGGAGGGGTGCCCAGCCTGGCTCCGGTGGGTTGAGGCTGTGCTGTGTGCCCTTCCAGGCCCCCCTGGGTTTGGGGGCCCTGTGCTGGCCTCAGCACCCAGGCTGGGTGTCCGGGGACTCTGGCCCCCTTTCTAGTTCCATCCAGAGAGGAAGGTCGGAGTCCCTGCCGGACAGGAGAACAACGCGTGTCTTTCCCCAGCAGTGTGTACCGTGGGCGACCAGGATGTCCTTTTGGCTGAGCATACAGCAGGCACGCTGGGCACACCCCGGCCGGGACTAAGACGGATACTCTGTTCAACAGCCCATGCTTAAGAATGCAGGGAGAAGTGTGAGTCACGTCACAAGTATTTCACGAGAAAGTCTAAGTAAGTGTAAGCGTCTGAGTGTGTGCGTGCAGGCACATGTGAGATGGGGGTGGGGTGCGGGCTGCTGTGGGGGAGGAGGGTAGTGGTAAGGACCCAGAGGTGCTGGATGAGGAGGTAGGAGCGAAGGAGAGAGATTTCCTGGTCCTGAGAGCAGAGCCCAGCCTGCCAAACGTGGAGGCTGCGGATACTGTGACTTCGCTGCTGCTGAGCATGTTGGGTGGAGAGGAAGTGAAACATGACTCAACCGCCAGAGAGCCCTGGGCATCCAGGCTGGGCGGAGCTGCGGCGCGGGCGGGATTGTAGTGAGGACTGGAGGGGAAGGCAAGGCAGGAGGGGCCGTCCCTGTCCCTGCTGGGAGAGCCTAGGGGCAAGGGTCTGTGGAGGTCAGGAGGGGCCCAGGCAGGTACCGGAGGCAGATGCCTGCCTGGCATCACCACCCCGTCTGCTGGCAGGAGAGTTCGAGGGGCCGCTGGGCATGCCCCTGGTGGTGCTGGGAAGGCACAGCATCAAGAAGGGCGGTGGTGGGGCTCCTGGACGGTGAGGTCGGCTGGTTTGTGAGAGGCAGGCTGGTTCTGGGGAAGCAGGGGATTCGTGCTCCTGTCTGCAGGCTGGGCCAGAAAAGGGGAGACATGGCCTCTCGCCAGCCAGTGTCTCGGCTTTGAAAAGCCCCATGCCTGATCTTCCACAGCTCCATAGCCACCTGGCGCCTTGCGGGGAGTGGGCGGTCCTCCTGCGGGGACGGGGGTGGATGGGCGAACCTCCTGCTGGGAGTGGGTGGCCTCTTGTGGGGGTGGGGTGGGCGGTCCTCCTGCGGGGAGTGGGCAGTCTTCATATGCCCCCGTGGTGGGGAGGCGGGTGGCTGAAGTTCTTAATACGGCCCTTTCCTCTCCCCAGGGTCCTTCATCAGGCTCCTGAGCCCCACAGCACTGTCACACGGGCTCCTGAGCCCCACAGCACTGTCACACGGGCTCCTGAGCCCCACACCACTGTCACACAGGCTGGGCTTTTCTTGCCCTAGAGGGAGGGGGCAGACTGGGCAGAGCCTAGCTGTGGCCCAGGCCTGGCTGGTGCTGAAGCCTTTGCTTTGCCCGGGTCCCGGCTTAGCTAGGAGTCCTGGGGCTCGTGCTCGAGCCTGTCCTCCAAAGCAGAGTTCCTGCTNACTGTCACACGGGCTCCTGAGCCCCACACCACTGTCACACAGGCTCCTGAGCCCCACACCACTGTCACACGGGCTCCTGAGCCCCACACCACTGTCACAGAGGCTGGGCTTTTCTTGCCCTAGAGGGAGGGGGCAGACTGGGCAGAGCCTAGCTGTGGCCCAGGCCTGGCTGGTGCTGAAGCCTTTGCTTTGCCCGGGTCCCGGCTTAGCTAGGAGTCCTGGGGCTCGTGCTCGAGCCTGTCCTCCAAAGNCTGCTGAAGCCTTTGCTTTGCCCGGCTTAGCTAGGGTCCCGGCTTAGCTAGGGTCCCGGCTTAGCTAGGAGTCCTGGGGCTCGTGCTCGAGCCTGTCCTCCAAAGCAGAGTTCCTGCTGACCCAGGACCGGGACCACAGGGGGCCTGGCACTCAGCAGGTGCTCCATGAACGAGGAGGTTTTCCCACCGTCTGGAGCTGCACCTGGTCCCGGCATCCATGACCCCTGGCAGACTTGCTGCCGTCTTTGGGGAGGCCCTGGAGCCTGCTAGGGGGGGCCTTGGATGCGGGGTCGCTACCTCACGGGGCCCAAGCGTGGACGGCATGCTGCGGGGCTGGTCTGATGGGGGGGCTCGCCCCAGGGGAGGGTGAGCGGGTAGGTGACCCCCCCACAACAAACCTGGCGGTGGCCTCATAGCCCCCACTTTGCAGATGAGTAAGTGGGGGTTCGACACGTTGTGGTAAGAGGCTGTCCTGGGACCTGTGCCCTTGGCTGTGTCCCAACTGCCGCACCTTCTGGTTCATTTAGGTCTTTTATAGGATTGAAGTCCTGTTTGTTACCCACTGTGGGCCTCATCTGGACCCTAAACTCTGCTTTTGGGGTGACCTGCCCTCTTCATGCGTGTGTGCCGAGGGCCCCCCTTGCTCTGCACGGACCTCCCCAACCCTGTTGGGAAGGCTGGGGTGTCAGATTCCTCCCCGACACCCTCCTCCGTCACCTGACACTTGATGAGAGGATGTGGGTCTCCCCCGCTGGACAGTGAGCTCCCTGAGGGTGGGCTTGGGCCCGGGCCGTCTTGCGCAGGTGCCTGCCACACCTGGCTGCCAGCGCTGGCAGGCCAGGGGCCGGCCGTGATGCTCCCTGTCCTGGGCTTGCTGGGCAGGAACCAGAACGAACAGGAGGAAGGGCAGATGGAGCAGGAAGGCTCTCACGGAAATGCCGCCTGATGATGGTAACGGGGGCTCCGGGGCTTCCCTCGGGGGCCTGGGTCTCACACCTGTGGTCTCCATTGCTGACAGCCCCATCTGAGAGCTGGAGAGGCTGGCACAGAGGGGTGAGGTGGCTCAGAAAAGATCACACAGCCAGGGAGATGAGAGGCTGGGTGATGACAGAGGCCGCTGTCACCCAGGGCGTTGGCATGCCTACATCAGTCTTGGTGGCCTGAACAAGCCTCAGGCCCTGGGTTCCTCCCAGGGGCAGGAGGGGCGGAGTCTGGAGGGTGGCCGGTGCAACCCCACGTCCAGGCCCTTCCGTCTGCTCTGTGTCCTCCCGGAGCTGCAGGACCCCGTGTCTTCTGGCAGAGAGCTGAAGAGGCGCTGGGGGGTGGGTGGGGGTCCCCATCCGAGGAGGCGGCGCCCCTGGGGCTGGCGTCGTAGGGGTGTGTGTGTGTGTGTGTGTGTGTGTGTGTGTGGCCTAGGCCTGGGGTTGCCACCGTGCAAGCCTGGTCTGTGGATGCCTGCTGGCTGCTCTGGATGGGCCTGGGCTGGGGGCAGCTTGGCAGGGGCGGGGGGAGGAGAGAAACCCAGGGCTGAGAACCAGGGGCAGGCCAGGCACAGGAGAGGGGCCGTGGCGGGCAGGGATGGGGCTGAGAGGTTGGGAGGGAGAGCCTGTAGCGGGAGAGGGCAGGGGCCCCAGCACCCACAGGCCCCGAGGCAGGTAACTGTGTCCTGCCCCCTCCCAGCATGTGACTGTGGGACCCTCTTTATTCTGCATTGTCTGATCCCAGGCCTGGAAACGTTGACCTTGCTGCTGCGTCAGAAAGCGCACTACGGGTTTCCCAACAGTCACCACATTGTCCAAGTGCGGCCCGTGCTGCCCGAGTCGTTGCTGGTGGCCCAGCGTACACGGCCCAGAAAGGTCTGTGTCCTGCGCCCCCCGCCCAACTCCACAGTTAGCTGTGGCCACAGAGGGCCGGAAACTGTCCGGTGGTGTCGGTACACTGGGACCTTGATAACTGGGGGCCCCACAGGCGGACGGGGATCATATCCCTCATCTGAGGGTCCCCACCACGTGGCTGAGGGCATTTCAGCGTGTTTGAGGAGGTGATGCCTGCCCACCCCTCCCCGCTCCCCAGGCTGGGTCAGGCAGTGCGCTGGGGCCCTTGTCCCCGGGCATGAGGCCACCTCTGCGGCCACGCGCCAACCAACTTAGTTGACAGATCAGCATCCTTCTTTTAAGTGAGGCAAGTGTGTATTTTTTAAAATAATTGGCTGCTTAATTGTGTGATGAAGAATAGGTGAGTTGCTGGCACTGAGTCATAGCGAAAAAGGCAGCCATGGCCTCACTCGGGCCGAGGCGGTCATTCGCGGCTGGGCTCACTTGCCCGGGTTCTCTCCGGGTCTCCTTGCCGTTCCGATCGGGTCGGGCTGTCATGGAACCACGTCCGTTACACCTGGCGGGGCCCCGAATTCGAAGCAGGATTTCCATCCTGGGAGTCACTGACTCGCGTGCCTTCCGTCTGTGGGGACCAGCCTGTGGCCTGTCCCCTGCGCATAGAGACTGGCCCTGCTGCGTCCCAAACATGCTGGTGAGAAAAAGAGCCTGTTGTGACCCATTTATAAAGTATTTCAGAATCGCTTACGTGAGTATTTTGTCCTAAATTCTGCGTAATTAGGAGAGAGAAACCCTACTCTGTGATTATTTTCCCGCACCAGGATAACCTAGATGAGAAATCTCTCTGTGTAGGTTTTTTCAGAAGAAGCTGTTTTAGCAGAAAACATGAAAGGAGTTGATTTTATCTGTGTTCTTCCCTCAAAGGCTTGGAAGTAGTGCGTCCCCTTAAGGACCTGCAAACCTTGTTGATGGTTATGAGATTTGCAGACCCTTTCGTTTACCAGAAGTGGAAAGGTAACCTTCACGGAAGTGTTTACAGAGTCCTGTGCGTCTGGCCGGCTTCCCGCCGGCCCAGCCCCCCGCCCCCCAACCTCAGCTGAGGCTGAAGCTGAACAGGCCCTTCTGGGTGTGGCAGCCTTGGTGTGAGGTGCTGGGGTGGGTGTGGTTGGATGAGGGGGGAGGGTCTGCTGCCCTTGTCCATTTAGGGAATGCTCCTTGAGCCCCTCTCAGCGAGGGCTCACCAGAAGGCAGCTGCGTGGAGGGCCCTCTGGTGGGGAGGCAGGTGTGGGGCCAGGTTTCTGGGGTAGCACGTATGTGGGTAGAGGAGACCTGTGGGCCGAATCTTTTTCTCTTTTTGGGGCCCCAGGCTCGCAGACCTGGAGGAATCCTGGCCCTTGGGTCACATGAGCTGCCGTCAGCGGTCACGCAGGACCCTTTTGTTTTTTTTTTTTAATTTTTTTTTTTTTAATGTTTTATTTATTTCTAGGAGAGAGAGACAGCGTGAGCAGGGGAGGGTCAGAGAGAGAGGGAGTCACAGACTGAAACAGGCTCCAGGCTCCGAGCTGGCAGTCAGCACAGAGCCCGACGCGGGGCTCGAACCCACGAACGGCGAGATCATGACCTGAGCGAAAGTCGGACGCCTAACCGACTAAGCCACCCGGGCGCCCCACGCAGGACCCTTTTGTGTGTTTACTCAGTTATTTCCGATGT
The DNA here is from genome assembly GCF_008692635.1 of Crocuta crocuta. Taxonomy (NCBI): domain Eukaryota; kingdom Metazoa; phylum Chordata; class Mammalia; order Carnivora; family Hyaenidae; genus Crocuta; species Crocuta crocuta. The sequence continues at coordinate 6,107,930 of NW_027529175.1, forward strand.
AAGAGGCGCCTTCCAGCTCCCCCACAAAGCAGGAGTGGGGGCCTTGAGGGTAACCCCAAGTAACAAGGTTCTCCTTGTGGGGCATCAGCTCCCCGGGGTCCTGGTGGAGGCCTCTCTGGGCCGCCCCCACCCTTCTGGCTACTGCTCCGTCGGCCCCACGTCAGCCCAGGGGCGTCCCTCCTCCCTGACCCTCTTCGTGTGATTGAGTCTTGAAGGACTGGTAGAAGTGGTCTGGGCAGAGCGGGGGCTGGGGAGGTGACATCTGACATTCTAGGCCAGCGCAGGTGTAGCAGCACACAGGTGTGAGGGGCAAGGTGTGCTCAGGGCGGGTGGGGCACAGGGGAGAGGCCAGAGTGGCCCGAGAGGAGCTGGGGTGAGGGGGGTGGGTGAGGGAGGAGCCTGGGGGGGGGGACAAGCCCCACGGAGGGCAGGTGTTTCCAGAAGTTTCAGGTGTGGGAACAGCCTGGGATGGTAGCTGGGGCTGCCCTGCAGGGAAGGGCAAGATCGGAGCCCCCGAGACCCTGGGGGTGTCCTGGGGCTGGGAGGGGGCCGCCGTAAGGCGAAACATCGAGGGAAGGGGGTCCCGCAGACCAGGCCCAGAAGAATGTTCCCGGCAGCTCAGAGGCACGCCCAAGCTGCTGGCATGCCCCCTGGGAAGTGAGGGGCAGGGGGCACCAAGTGGGGAGACCCTGCCTCTGGGCTTAGTGCCTCCGGTTTCTGGAACAACCCCGGAGCTGACGTGGGGGCCACTGGCCTTCAGGACGGGCTTTTCGCGTGGTTGCCTTGGAGAGTGGTGCCTCTCCTGAGCTCGGTGTGCGGGGCTGTGAACCTGCCTTTATCGAAGGGGTTCCCCACCCTTGGGACCCTCGTCTTGTAGCCCCAGGGTGGGGGCTGGCTGTGCCCCTGACACCTGGGTAGTGGAGGTGCCGGGGTCCCCGCGTGGAGAACCTGCAAAGGAAAACAGGCTCCTCCTGTCAGGCGGCTCAGCCCTTGGCCAGGGCAGGCCACTCCCTGCTTTGACCTCCCCTCCCTGTGCCTACGCCCCAGCCCAGGTTGCCCCAGCGGGTGCCCCCCAAGCCATCAGGAATCATCGAGGGTCCCCTGCACCTTTCAAGGGGCCGAGATTCGAGTGCACGGAGAACCCTCGAGCCGCACAGGCAGGTGCCTCGCCGTCCGATGGAGCTGGGGGCCGTGGTTGGTGTGCGCAGCCCGCGGGCGAGCTCTCTCGTCCTTGCGTCTGGCGCTCCTTCTCCCTCTGCCCCCGAGGTGGGCCCTCCCAGGGCGCTGGAAAGGCCCGGGCGCGGTCGGGGCCTCGCAGTGGGTAGGCGTGAGCCTGCGGTCCTACAGGGAGGCCCCCCCCCCACCCTGCTCTCCTTGCTCAGAGACCCAGCATAGCAGGTGGACCGACTTCGTGCGACGGCAGTTNCAGGGAGGAGGGCGCAGAGCGGGCTCCGGGCTGGGAGTCTCCCCGGTTACGTGGCCCCGACCAGCGGGGCCGTCAGTGTCTGCAGGTGTGAGTGCGCCTGGGATGGCCGACCCCCGGCAGCCTTTCCGGCAGGGTCAGCTGTGTCACGGCTGAGGGACTCTGACCGCCTCCTGTGTGGGTGGAGCCAGGCCTCCCGGGCCGCGGTGGGAGCTGCCGACGGCCCTTCTCTTCCCGGTGAACCATTTCACCGGGTCTTGTTTCCTTTTGGAACTTGGGGGTCAGGCCCAAACAGCAGCCTCCTCTTGTCCCCTTGAGCCTCTCCCACTGTCCCCGAGGCCTCCGTGTCAGCTGCTGGCCCGGGAGGATGGGAAACCACCCTCCTGCGCGGTGCCAGCCCGTCGGTCTGGTTCAGCCAGGTCTCCACGCCTGCTCCTGGTGAGGCCTGCCCTCCCCTGGGAATCCACAGCCAGACCTTTGGACCCCTGGGCCGGGACGTGGCTCCGTCGGGATCGCGGGGCTGGAGCTGGGCGCCACGTGGGCACGGGCTGCGCGGAGCCAGGCTGTGGCGGGAGCCCCACGGCGGGCGGGACGGGGCGATGCGGTGAGCGGGGGCCTCACCTGGACCTGAGGGGCGTCTCTCGCGGGTCTGGTGACGTGCCCACAGCGCCGTAGCGAGGACGGAAACAAGTGTGGCCCCTTTGCAGGTTCCCGTGGAGGGCAAGTTCGCGTGGAATGCGGGTTTTTGTCTGTCCGCCGCTCACACGGGCTGCCTCTCAGGTGCGCCAGGCAGCATGTTCGGAGTAGCTGCGCTTTTCTGGTTGATTAAGGATCAATCAACCTTTGGCAGTGGACGCTTTTTTTGGGTCAAACTTTGGTGAACATTCTAGGCAGAAGTTTGGGTGTCTTCTGCGCTGGTAAGCCGAGGCCGGGACTGTGGCCGTGGAGGCGCGGGAGGGGTCCTCTAGCTCCTCGGCTGTTGCTGCCCGAGGATTCCAGTTATGGAAGGTACCGGACATCCTCGGGCACCCATCCTGACGAGACCCTTTAAGTGGCTTCCTCCCCAACTTCAAGAGCTGAAATGCCGGTTACTGGTCTGATTTGCTGGTGCAGGATTCTGGCTGCCCCAGGGGTCCTGGTCAGTGGGGTCTGGTCTGGCCAAGTGTTGGGAGCCCGCCTGGGGCAGGAGCCTCCGAGGTCACACGGGGACGTGGGGGGCGTGGTGCAGCTGCGGGTTCCTCTAGGGGCAGGTGCAGCTGATAAGGGGAAACAGGAGCTGCAAGTGCAGGCCCTTATCAGCTGTGCGAGGGGCCGGGGAGCACAGGGGTGAGTGGGGGAAGGTGAGTGCACGGGGGG
>NW_027529175.1:6112319-6121229 GCF_008692635.1 Crocuta crocuta
GGGGACGGCACGAGACCCGGGGACAAGCCCCAGCACAGGACAAGTCGGCTTTTGGAGCCCGTGTCCACAGGTGAGGGCTGGACGTCCGTGCTTGGCAGTGCCCGGGGCCCGGGTGGCCGCGCCCGGGCGTCCGTGGCCGCGTCGCTGATTCTGGAGCCTGGGGATGGCCGACGGCTTTTCAAACTTTGGACCGTTTACCTCATCGTGGCGCTTTTGGATATTGATCCCCCTCCCCCCTCCGCTTCCCGTGTTCTCTCTGGAAGGAGATGGAAGCTTTGCCTCAGATCAGTGTCACGGCCACGCGGGCCGGTGGGCCTGTCCCTGTCCTGTCCCGTGCGTTGGAGCTGCAGCAAATGCACCGTTGGGGTTTTAATTCCCTTTGCAGACAAGGGTCCTTGGAAGGCTGTTCCCAGGTGGGGCCCTCCCCTCGGGAGTGATTTAGGGGGACCCTGGCGCTCCTGCTGCCAGTGCTGCCTTTGCCCTGGGCCTCGCGTGCAAAGCCCATCCTGCCCTTCAGGGCGCCTGGGAAGGTCCCTGTTTACAAAAGCGGTTTGTCAGAGGGTCCTGTGGGCAGAGGGGCCCGCAGTCCTGATGTCGTTTCTTCTCCAGCGACTGCTTGGAAACGGACTGTTCCGTGCTGGTGTCTCAGGAGAGCGCCCGCCGGCTCGCGGGCAGTCCCCACGGGGGTCACCCGGCCGCCGCCACTCCTCCTCGTGGGGCCTTAGGTCACTGTCGAGGGCGGCAGAAGCTGTGCCCCCACAGGCAGGATCGCGGGCTTGCCTCGTCCGCCCGGCAGGGCGGGCCCCCGCGGGCGCGCTCACGCACGGGGCGCCTTTGCCGCTCGGGTGCTGGGCCGCGGGGTGTGCAGCTGCCGGCCTGGTGCGCTCAGGCCGGTGTGTCTGGTTCCCCTTCTGGTCGTGTCCTTCCCTTGTCCCCGTCCCTCCTGCTTTACCTGCTTTCGAGTCCCCCGCAGTCTCGGGAAGCCTGTCCCCCAGGAAGGCGGCACCTGTGTGCTCTGGGCTCACACCGTCTGGTCCCAGAAAGGCTTTGATTTGCCTGCTGAGTCGCAGCCTGTGGGGGGGGTCGGGGGACGGGCTGCGGGGCGCTCAGAACCACACAGGCTGTGCACCCAGCCTCGGAGGCCTGGTGGGTGTGCACAAGGCAGGGGTGCGAGGCGGCGTACGCGTGCATGCTCACTCAGGTGTGCGAGCCCGGGTGTCCCAGGGCCGGGCATGCAGGGACCTAGAGAACCCTGTGCGTGAGGACGTCAGGGGGGGCTTCCTGGAGCAGGAGGCTTCCGTGGCGCCTGAAGGGTGCCCAGCCCCCAGAGGCAGGGAGGGCGTTTGTGAGCAGATGGGGTGGGGACGTGGAGGTGTGCTCGGGGACTCCTCTAGCCTGACAGCCAAGGGGGAGGCTGAGGCGAGGGGGGGGGGTGGAGCCGCTGGTCTGGAACTGGGTCACTGTCCCTCCCGTGCCGCACGGCTCTGCCAGGTCTCCTGACCCGTGAGGTGAGGGTGCCTTCTTGCACACGTGCTGACGCAGAGCAGACGGCGCCCAGGCCCCACCGCCCCCGCCTGCCAGGGTAGCCGTGGACCCATCGCCCGCGCTGCACCGCTTCTCCGGGGTCACTGGGAAAGCTGGCGCTTCTCAGACCCTGCACTCCGAACCCCTTTTCAGCCTTCAGTCACGCGGCCCGGGAGGCCCCGCGTGCTTGCGTCGTCTGTTTCCCCTTACTGTTCCGGAGAGTGGAAGCGGGCGCCCGCCGGCCCAGTCAGCTGGCTGTGCCACTCCTGATTTCAACCCAGGTCACGACCCCAGGGTTGTGGGATCGAACCCCACGTCAGCCTCTGAGCTGAGTGTGGAGCCTGCTTGGGATTCTCTCTCTCTCTCCCTCTCTCTCTCTCTCTGCCCCTCCCCCTCTGCCTCTTCCCTGCTCTCTCTCTCAAAAAAAAAAGTAAAACTAATAAATTTAAGATATTTGTCAAAACCTGCCAGTGTAAACCCATTACATGTTTACATAAATAGCATGTTTTTTTTTATTTTTTAAAAACTTGCCATGTCCCCCCCCACCCCCACTGCACAAAAATGAAATCGGGGAGTGGACACTGGCAGCTTTGTGGGCCACACTGGGCCTGCCGTGACTGAAGCTACACGTCACGTGTCCCTTTTGCCACGGTGCCTCTCCGTGGGCCGCCCGAGAACAAGTGTAGAAAAGCAAATGTCGCCTCGGTTTTGACCTTGTGGGGTCCCCCCCAAAGGGGTTCCTGAGCCACACTCTGGGAACTGCTTGTCCGGCTTTGGGAGGGATCTCCCTGAAGTGGTGAATGAGGTTCTTGTTCCCAGTTTTTTCTGTTTTATTTCAAGTCCTTCCTTTATTTAAAACATTTAATTTTAAAATGTCCTTTGCTGTGAAATAGTCAACATTTCAGGATTCAAAAGGGGTTGAAGCTTAGGCTGAGTCTCCAGTGCTTCCCCCGCCTCCCCTCCCCCTTCCTCCCCTTTCTCCTGCTNTCCCCTGGCATTTGGAGGGTCTGCCTCCTAGTTCAGTCTGTGGGGCTCCCTGGTGTGGCTGTGCCCCCAGGGGTGGACGTGAGGGTGCACCCCGCCTCCGTTCGTGGTCACAGAAACAACGTGGCGATGAAATGACCTTGCCTGTACATCATCTTGCTGTATGAGAAGGAGGCGCTGCTGGAGATGAAACTGTAACAACAGTGGATGTTGCAGGATCGCCCTGCCGCCCCCTGCCCGCCCCCTGCCGCCCCTGCCGAGTGGGGGCCCTGCTTCCCGGTTCCCACGCCCGCCGCCGCCTGTCCGCTGGCCCGATGGGAAGGACGGTTGCTCAGGGTTGCTCATCGCCCTTTAACTTGTGCTTCTCCCTTTACGAGGGGAGATTAGTCCTCTTTCTGTAGGTCGGAGGGCTGTTTGTTTGCCTTTTCTGGGAGCCCTGTGCATCTGTGGCCATTTTCCTGCTGGGCTGTTTATCAGTGGTAGACAGATTAACCCTTTGTGGTATGTGTTGTAAATATTTTCTCCTAGATTATCGTTTGCTCGACTACTTAGGTTTTGCTTGCAGAAGTTTTTAACGTAATCCGTGTCCTTCCGGTGTTTCACATCTTGCCTGGAAAGGCCCCGTCCAGCCCTGAGGTCCGGGCCCCCCGCCCCCCGCCCCCCGCCTCTGCACGATGCCGTCCTTGTTTTACGTGCACGTCTTTGGTCCACCCGAGTGTGTTTGGGNGCTGTTCCGACACGCGCCATCCCCACCTTGACCTTGCAGAACGGCTGTAGCTCTAGCACATTCCATTATGTGGTGGGGCTGGTCACCCTCATCCCTCCTGCCTTCCAGAATTTTCCGGGCTGTTCGTCTTATTTTTCCTTATGAACCTTAGACTTAGCTCATTTTGCTTCCGCTAAAATCTTTTTCTAATTTTTTTTTTAGGGGAATCACATTACGTTTATAGGTTATTTTAGAGAGTTTTGCTCACGCTGTCTCTCCCTGTATGCTTATATATAACCATAATGAACTGTATACAAGTGTAATATGCCACGTACAAGTGTGATAAAACACGTATAATGTAAAACATACCCTTTTAACCATTTCTGAGCTACAGTTTGGTGGCATTAAGTACATTCACAGTGTTGTGTGACCAACACACTGTCTGTGTGCAGAACTTTTTCATCTTCCCCGACTGAAGCCCTGTCCCCATGGGACACGAGCTCTCCATCCCCGTCCTCTGCCCCGGGGGCCTCCACCTACTTTCTGTACCCGTGGATGTGCCTCTTAGGGAAGCAGAATCCTGCCGATTTTGTTCTTTTGTGGTGGCTTCCTTCACTGAGCACGGCGTCCTCATGGTTCACCCGGGTTGTGGCCCATGTCAGCGCCCCACCGTACGTATGAGGGACACTGCGCTGTGTGTGCACCTCACGCGGTGTCTCTCCACCTGCTCGGATCACTCCGAGCCCCGGGGTGGGCACTTCCGGTCCCTGGAAGCAGGATCGCTGGGTCCTGTGATCATCCGTGTTTGTCTGCTGAGGACCTGCTGCTGTTTTCTGTGGCCTCCATGTGTGGTTTGCACTCGCTGGTCTCGGTGTTTTCTTGCGAATCTGGTGAAGGGACAGCTCTGGGCACGACTGCCCTGGTCCCCCAGGCAGGTCTGTGAGCTGTTGCCCTGCACCCCAGGGGGCCTCCATCTTCCCCCGTCACGGCTGAGAGTCCCTTCCTGCTGTGTCCGCCTCCCTGTAGAAGGGGGACGTCTCAGTCACAGCCACTGATGCTCATGAAGTCCGTAGTGCAGGCCTGGCCCAGAGACAGGCGTGCAGGAGCCCAGGGTCCAGCTTCCCAGAGACCGCATGTAGGGTTGGACGGGGAGGGATGCGGGAAGGGGTCCAGCCCGCGGGCCCAGCGCAGTGTGCTTCTCAGTGTGGCTGCTGCAGGCGGTGGGGACTCCAGGGCCCTCCCTGTGCCACGAGTCCCCTCAGACCAGGCTGCCCTCCCCCTCCCTGGGACGGTCCCTGTCCAGCCGCACGTGCTCCCTGTCTGTGCTCCCTTTCCCTGGGGTGCTTTCCTCTGCAGCTCAGAGTGGCTGTCCCTGGCCCGTGACTCCCTGTGCCTCGCTCACCGGCTCCTCCGTTCCAGGTCAGGAAGCTCCTGTGCAGTGGGCACGCCACCTCTGCGTCCCCGCACCAACCGCTTCTGGTGCATAGTAGGTGCTCATTAAACACCTGCCGGCCGCCTGCTTGCTGCCGTCACTCTGAGCATGTGGCGTGTGACTGCCTCGCGGTATAGCTGCACGGTGAACGTGTGCAGCCAGGACTCAGGCCACGTGGTGGACCTGATGCGCGGCTGTGTCCTTGGCCTGCGGAGCCCCACTGCCACCTGGCCAGTGGGGAGGTTCGGAGATCCAGCTGTCTGTCCGTGAGCCACACGGCGCTTGTCAGTTACCTGGGCGCCCGGCGCAAAGAAGACTGCAGTTTCGAGTGTTTCATGTTTTTTTTAATGTGTTTTTCTTTGGCGCTGGGCGTGAGCTTGGTGGCAGAGGCACCCGCGCTTGCCAGCACATCTGCATCAGGCCTGCCCGGGGCGGGGCTGCGAGCCTTTCTAGGCCTGCTGAGCAGGAAATATGGGTTCTACCTTCTGGCTGCCTGTTGTTAGACATGGAAAACCTTTAGGGGCTTGACACCTTCAGTAGGGTCTGTAAATATCCCGGGGCCTGGTCTTCAGGGGAGCGGCCTGGGGAGGCGGTGGCGAGCCTGGCAGAGATGAAACCGGAAAAACAAAGTTGCCTCTGGGCAGGTGCCGTTTTCGCCTAAGAGGCTGTTTACCTTGGGGCTGCTCTTTAAACTGCAGGTCACCCGCCCTTCCCTGGGAAGCAGGTGACACACACCAGGTGATGTCCAGGTGACAGCCCTGTTAGGTCTCGTGTTCTGGAGCCAAATGCTCTGGGGAGGGGCCGGTGGGGGAGGGTGGCTGGAGAGGCTTTGTGTGGGGAGGGCACAGTGCAGTCAGAAGCCTGGCCTGGGACGGTCCAGGCAGGAGGCGGGGCCCGGGGCCGGCTCCTGGGTTTTTCACTGTGTTCTTTGTCACTGCTGAGCAAGGGTACTGCCCTGACCCGAGGGGGAGCCTTGTGGGATGGTCACCGCCTTCCACAGTGGCCGTTCCCAGCTGGCTGTCCTTCCGGCCAGCCTCAGGAAGGATACGGGGGGTGTGGGGAGAAGCCCCCGGCACATGGCCCCGGTGCACAGAGTCCTGTTGGTTTCCCTCCCCAAGATCCTTCTAGATCTTTTCCAGCGAGTACCCAGGCTGCCCCAGCATCGCCATGGAGGGCACCTTGCCCCTCACCTCTTTCCTCAAGAAGACTGGATGGTGGCGAGGACACAACCCAGTGTGTGATGTTCAGGCCGCTGGAAGTGGGGCCCCGGTGCTTAGCGAGGGCCCGGGCTCCCCGCTGCTGGGCCAGTAAGTCTTGTGACCTTTTTCAGAGGTCCTGTCCTGCCCGGCACTTGTCGCCGTAGCACAAGGGACACTAGAGCATGGCCCGTGGCCAAACCTGGCCCACTGGCCCGCAGCCACACCCATCTCCTGTCACCAGCGGAGTTGAGAAGTTCCGGCAGTGTGGCCCACCACGCCCTAGGCATTTCCTACCTGTCCCCTTACGGAACAGGTCTGCCTGCTCTGCGTGTTCCGTTGCAGTATTTTAATGGTGAAATGCATTTGGAGAACAGCCCGTTTGCAAACAGCTGCCAGCCATGCCCCTTTCTGCTTTCAGGAACTTGGGCCGGGGCCACGGCAGGAAGTTGTGGCTGGTGCCGGGAATCTGGAAGGTGGCTCCTACCGGCAGCCTCACGGGCTGGGTCTTCCCAGGTCCTGGTTACTAAAGGCAATGGAGAGAATTGAAATAAATCTATGTGCGTGTTTAGTAGCTTATTCTGTTTGTTTACATGACATGCAGGTTTTTGCCTACCTGCTCCTAAACTTTAGGTGTTCGTGCTAGCTTTGTTTTGTTTAAATAACCATCTGTGTGGCCACTCCACCAGGCTCCCCACTCAGTCTCCTAGGCAGAGGGGCCTGTGAACTGTCATACAGTAAGGGACGCATTAATAGAGACATGTGCCGGGGAGGGCTGGTTGGCTGGGCCCATCTGGGGTTAGGGCGAGCACAGGCTCTCGAGTCCAGTAAGGTTGCCTTCTGTTTCTGATGTGCCACTCCTCTCTCATCCTGTTTCCTCGAGCCTCAGTTTCCCCTTCTGTCAGTTGGTTTGACAATAGTTCTTTCCTGTCAGCATTGTGACCAGGACATAGGACACCCGGGTTATGGGAGCTTGTCACTGTTGCCTGAGATTGGGGCCCTGCACAGATTTTGGGGTGCACAGGTGGCTGGGGGGGCTCGTCCTCCCCGGCGTCAGGGCCCCGTGACCATTCCACAGCAGGTGTTCTGAGCCCTTGCCTGGGGCTGTCCAGGTCCTGTGCTGTGTGCATGTGGGCTGAGGCTCAAGTGCCTGGAGGTGGGTCCCCGGATGGGCCTGGCTCACACCTGTGTCACTGCTGCTCCCTCTTCCTGACAGTCTAAAGCCCAGGGAGGGCGGGGCTTGACCTGAGGGGCCTGCCTCTGCACAGCTCACTCCTGATCCTCGGGGCTGGTCCCCAGCGGGGGTCAGAGGGCGCCGGAGCGACTCTCACCAGCTCACGGGCACCCTTATGTTTGTCACCTTGGCGGGGACCTGGTGTAAACTCACAGTTAACATAAATTATATTGAAGGCAAAGATATTCAGTGCTTTAAATCCCTTCTTTCTGAATTACATCACTACTTAAAAACTGTTTATTTGGGGGGGAGGGGCAGAGAGCAAAGGAGAGAGAGAATCTCAGGCAGGCTCCGTGCTGACGCAGCGCAGAGCCCGATGCGGGGCTGGGTCTCAGGAACCGTGAGACCGTGACCTGAGCTGAGATCAAGAGTCGCTCAACCAACTGAGCTGCCCGGGCGCCCCTATGTCACTGGTGTCATTAGCAGGTATGACCCCAGGGTGGTGTGTGTCCGTCGTGTCCGGTGGCCGCGTCTGCCCCCGCCGTGCACTCAGGCCTGCGCATCACTTTGGTGGCTTGAAAATGGCCATGACAGGAGCGGCCACCCACAGAAACAGGCACCTGCTACGAGTCTGGGCTTAGAAGCGATGGAGAAAACACGAGGGTCAGTGAGTTAACGGGCGTAGCCGCCCACCGGGAACGGCACAGAGCAGCCGAGGAAATCTTCCGCTACCAGATGACTCCCTCCCTTCAGCAGGGAGCACCCCCGCCCCATCCTAGACGGATAGGAAGGCTCTGAGGTGCCGTCCGTCTGCGCCTGTCTCGTTAACGCAAACGAATCGCAGCCCTGTGGGGGCCGTACTTGTCTGCCAGTGTCGTCCTGCTGAGGACGGGGTTCAGGAAGGATCTGAGAGCATCGAGCACCACCGGCCACGTGGGCTTGCCAGCGAGAGTGCTGCATGTTTTGCTGTTGGTCGTGAGCGTGAGCTGCGCAGCTTCACATCCGTGCACTTTGTCGTGGTCGCCTGACCTTTGTCTCCACACACGGGTCCCCGGGACCACACCCTGTGCAGTCACGTGCCACCGAGGCAGTGAGCATGAGCCCAGGTCACCGAGAAGAGGGTGGCAGCGCCCCGTGGGCCCTCCCAGCTCTCCCGCCATCCTGCGCGCCCCGGGGGCCGTCGCCAGGGTCGCTGAGCAGCAGGACGTGTGCCTGTGTCAGGTGTCTGCTGGCTCGTTGCACACGGTGGTTTCGGCCTGACCCGAAGATGCCTGCCAAGGGACAACGTTCGGGTCCCCCCCACCCCCCCACCTCGTAGGAGCTCCCAGGCTGTTGGAGTGGACCCCTGGCGGTAAGGGTTCCGCGGGGGTTCACAGTTTACGGCTGTGAGCTCGGCAGCGCCTCGGCTGGGCTCCTGGGCAGAGCCGGCGGGCGGCCCCGTGCTCTGCGGGCTCTGCTGGCTCTGTGGGAGGACCGGCGTCCGCAGCCGATGGAGGGGGTGGGGGGCCCAGAGCCGGCGAAGGGCCCTGGTTTCCTGGCGCTCAGAGCCCCGCCTGCGCGGCCCCGCCTTTGCACATCATTCCTTCATTTGCTGGACGAGCATGTGTGGCCCTGGCACGTGGCAGCCCTGCTGAGGCCAACCCCGTGTCTGCTGCCAGAGTGTCACCTGGGGCCTGTGGGCTGACAGCACGCGGCCGGGGACACAGGTCCCACACCAGGGAGCTGCCCGGGAGCTCCAGCACCCCAAACCAGCTGGGGTGACGGGAGACCCCCAGAACCGGGAGTGCGGGGCCCCGCAGCACGGGCAGTGCGGCAGCCAGAGGCCCCCCGAGGGCTGGGCTGGGCGGCCGTGGGCAGGATGCCACAGGCTCTGGTTTCCTGCCCCTTGGGGGGT
>NW_027529175.1:6121630-6137261 GCF_008692635.1 Crocuta crocuta
AGGGCGGGGCTCAGCTGGGGAGGGGGCAGGGTTGGGGCGCAGAGGCCCACGGGTGTGCGGCCCAGTTGGGAGGAGGGGGGCCATGCTGGCTGCAGGTGGCCATGGGGTGATCCCTCGGTTGAGGGCTCCTTCCAGGCTGTGGCTCAGGCGGCTGGTGGACATGGACACCGGCCAGTAGGAGGCGGCTCCGTGCCGAGCCGGGCAGAACTGAGCTACCGGTGGGATGTCCCGCCTGCGGCCGATAAGCCAGAGCAGAGCTTCCAGGGAGGCCAGCAGGTGCCAGGTTGGGAGCAGGACACGGGGGATCGGCACCAGGAGCATCTGGGGCTCTGCTGACTGTGCCCAGCGGGCGGGACTGAGGTGTCAATGTGGGGTGAGGGATGTGGCTCCCAGGCAGGCCTTGAGTTCAGGGAAACCCGTGGGTCAGGAGGTGTGAGCCCGCATCCTGAGCCTGGCATGGGGCTGGGGACGCGGTCAGTGGTCCTGTGTGCCTCGTGGATGGGTCGCAGGCATCAGACTCCTCCCAGGAGCGCCCAGCACAGGGCCCCACAGAGCCGGGCAGGAGTTGTGTGGGTGCTGGGGCTCGGGGCACAAGGCCTTTGGGGTGCCGATTAGGGCCCACCTGAATCCGCACCTCCTCCCTGCCCTCCTGTTCCCCCTGCAAAGCCTGGGGACCCACGGCGGCCACCCCAGGCCACTCCCCCCGTGGAGTCTGGGGCTGTCCTCCCAGAGGAGTGAGACGTGGCAGAGGGCCAGGCGGTCCCCGGGACTGGCTTGTGGGGAGTGGGGGAGGCGCCCAGTTCTCAACATCTGTGACTCCCCAGGAATAAGGCTGAGGATGGGCCTGCCTCCTGTGGGAAAGTGGACCCTGTTTATCCCCAGATCAGTAGGGGGGCCACCGGATAACCCAGGGGGCAACGCCAGGCCGGGCGGGTGTTCACCGTGTGTCGAGGCAGGATGGCGAGGCCTCGGCAAGCGCCGGAGACCAGGAACCACCTTTTAAAAAGTCTTGGCCGGGAAGGGAAATCAAGTCCTTTGTGGTTTCCAAGTCCAGCGTCCCCAGACACTGGCGCCTTTGTGTGTCCAGAAGCCATTCAGCGGGTTTCCAGAGCAGTGTGCTTTGTGTCCCGGGGCCGGCACTGCCGGATTCGGTCCCACGAGAGGGCACGGAGCACGGTGGGTGCTGCCTCGAGCTGGGCAAGCCCTGCCACCCTGCGCCACAGCGCCAGCTGCCCCGAGCTTGCGCCTGGGGCGGACAGTCCCGGGGTCTGTGCAGGGCGCCCTGGCTCTGAGCGGGGAGGTGGAGTAGCTCCAGCCAGGGGCCCTTCCCCGGCGCGCCTGCTTCCGCACGGAGGTACACGGAGGGTGCTCCCCCTGAGGGCTGCGGGGCGGGGCCAGCAGATCCCGCTGGGCACCCAGTCCACTGGGGTGGGGGTGGGGCTTACAGGCGCTGCCCTGAGCTGCCTGGGGTGGGCCTGTGGGGGCTTGCCGGAGGCCGGCTCTGGGGAGGTAGGGCTGGGGAGTGGGAGCTGGTGGGATGAAGGGAGGGCTGGCCGGGGGGCTGGGGACACATGGCAGCGGGCACCCGGAACACGGGGTACAGGCAGGACGCCTCGAGAGTAGACCCAGTCGACGCCGGCTCTGGGCGGAAAGCTTCCCTCTGGGTCACATTCGGTGTCTGAGATCCGGCCCTCTCTCTGTGTCTGTGACAATGGTCCTTATTGGTTTTCTGTCTACATCTGAATGTTGGGGGGCGTACCGGGCTGGACGGTGTGTCCTCCCCAAATTCATGTCCACCCGGAATGTGTGAACATGACCTTACGTGGAACGGAGATTTTGCAGGTGTAACTGAGATGTGGTCAGGCGTCCTGGGCCGGGCGGGCTAGCTCTGGGCCGGCTCAGGGATGCAACGCAGTGGGCTCCCCTTGCGAACGGGGCTGCCCCCGCTGGGGCGGCCTGGGGGTCACGGTGTGTGGTCCTGATGTGACAGCAGCCTGGAGGCTTCATCGTTCGAGGGGCCCAAGGACTCTGGGGGAGCAGGGTGACGGGGACAGAGTGGGCCTCTGGGAGCCCGGCTCTGGGGTGGGCTGCGTGTGTGGACCTCCCCGCTGCAGGCTGACGCAAGGAGCGGCAGGAGGAGCCCAGGGCTGGGCCGAGCTGGCGGTGGGCGGGACGTGCCCCTGGCTAGCCGGGCGCGTGGGGCTGGGGCCGAGGCGTGCGTTGTGTTCCGATGGTGCCGGGCTGGACACTTGGCGCTTTGTCCCGTGTTCTTGTGTCCCCACCTCATTAGCTTGCAGGGGCTGAAGTGGGATGGGAGGTGGCCCCAGCGTCAGGGCAGCAAGGCCCCGCCCAACCGGAGCCGTGCAGGGGGGCAGGGCTTGGCTGGCGGGCGCAGGCCGACCGCTTCCCTCCGGGCAGAGGTCAGCCAGGTGTCCCTGCGCCCTGTTCTCGAGCCCCCGCACCCCGCTCTCCTTGGCACGCAGCGTCCGAGGAGCCCGTCGGGCCTCTTTGAAGATGGAAGGGAGTAGGTTTTCCGTTGCTGCATTTCCCATACCCAGTTTTTTTTTTTTTAATTTCTATCTGTTTATAGAATAGGAGCGCCTGGGCGGCTCGGCCGGTTAAGCGTCAACTCTTGACTTCAGCTCGGGTCACGTTCTTGCATTCATGAGTTCAAGCCACTGAGGGCGCTGTGCCTGCGGGGGGTTCTCCCTCTGTCCCTCTCTCTGCCCTTCCCCCGCTGGCGCACTCTCTCTCTCAAAATTAATGAACGTAAAGCAACAGGGAAGCATCCTGGGACGTCTGGGGAGAGAGGTTTTACAAACCACCGAGGGGCCCATAAACCTACTGCAGGGTCCCATGTTACCTTTGGTTGTTTTAGACACCCGTTTGCCTTAACAGGGACCGGGTGGCAGTAATAATTGCCTTTGTAACTCGGGGACGGCGTCCTGGGGGAGCCCCACGTGCTGTTCCGGGACTCCGGCCCTGCCCATCTGGGGAGCGGGTGGGTGACTGGCAGCACTGCTGGCTCACAACTCGCTGCGAGGGCCGGACTCTGCCCACGTGCGGCTTTGCTCTCGAGACCGACTGCGGTTCCGGGCGCATCTGTGAGCACGGTCCCTGCCACCCTCTGCTGTGTGCACTGACTTTGGTTTCCTTCTTAGTGAGGTTGGAGGTCTTTGCTCGAGATTTCCTCTTGCTGTGAATTCCTCTGCCCGCGGAATTGGCCTGTCTGTGCGCCCGGTTCCTGGAACTTAGGCCCGTTTATTGAAGCGGACTTAGGACAAAGACAGTAATCCTTCAATGCCCCACATTTGCTACGTGTATCTCTTGTTTCACTGCATTTTTATTTTAATTTTTTAATGTTTTATTTAAATAAGTTTTGAGAGAGAGAGAGACAGAGTGTGAGCAGGGCAGGGACAGGGAAAGAGGGAGACACAGAATCCGAAGCAGCTCCGGGCGCCCAGCTGTCAGCACAGAGCCCGACGTGGGGCTCGAACCCATGAACCGCGAGATCATCACCTGAGCCAAAGTCGGACGCTTAACCGACTGAGCCCCCCAGGCGCCCCCTCGCCGTATTGGTTTTAGCAAGTGGAAATTTACTTTTGTCTAGTTGACTGTTAGACCCTTTCGCTCTGTGATTATTTTTGTCATTTCTCTTGCACAGACTGTTACTCCCGCTCTAGGGTTGGTCAGCAGGAAGTTCTCTTTTCTTTAGGGGTGTGTGTGTGTATGTGTGTGTGTGTGTGTGCGCGCGTGCGCATGTTTAGTTTACTTACCCGTCTTGTCCATCTGGAGCTCACGGCAGCTGGTTGTCCAGGTGGCCGGCCCTGCCCCCCCACACTCGAGCAGCGCTGCCCTCCTGGGGCCCCCCCATCACCCTTTCTGGGCTCCCCTGGGTCCTGAGGGGCACTGGGCATTTGTATGTATGTCCTGTGGCTTTTGCTCCTAGGGCCACAGGGGCCACCTTGTGTCCCAGGCAAGCTGGAAGGAGCCCCTGCAGCCCCTCCCCCACACGCCTGGTTCTCGGGGACCAGAGTGAGGTCGGGTCCGTTCTGGCTGGAGTCCTGCTGCCCACTGTGGGCATCCCCGGCTCAGGGCAGGAAGGCTTGCCAAGGGGGCAGAGGGCCCCTGGAGGTGGGGGGCTGTGATCGAAGGGCCCTCTGAGAGCCTTGTGCCTGCACCGTCCCAGATGGTCCCAAACAGGAAGTGCCTCTCCGTGCGTTTGCGGTTCTCCGTGAGATTTCCCAACTGGGACAGCCAGAGCCGAGGGCCGGATCCCATCCTACTCAGCCCCCTCCCTGGGGCTGGCCGCAGGCTCCCCGGGTGCGTCATCTGGAGCTTCCGGAACACTCTGGTCTTACTGGTATTATTCCCGTTTCGAAGGCAGGAGCCAGGGCCCAGAAAGGTGGTAAGTGGCAGAGCGGGCTTCGAGTGCGGTTGTGCCCAGGCCCCCGCCCTCCGGCAGGCACCAGGAGCTGTGTGACCCGGGCTTGGGGTGAGGTTTGCGGCCTCTGCTTCGGAGCGAGGGTGGCTGGACATGCAGATGAGCCTGGGGGTCCTGGGGGGGCGCCTTGCCTTCCCTGGCCACGGCTCAGAGACACGGGGTGCCCCACGACACGTCCGTTCCCAGGCGAGCACACGTGTCTGGACTTACGCGTGTCCTCGCCTTGGTGTGGCCCCCACACGGGTCTTGGCTGCCGTCCTTCCCGGCTGGAGGGGCCCGGGAGGCAGGAGGGCGAGCACGGGGCTCCCGACCAGCCCGCGTGTGGGAAGACCTCTCTGAGCAGGACCTCAGCTGTCTCTGCCCAGGCAAGCGGGAAGGCGCTCTAGGCAGACAGAGCAACCTGGGCGGTGTCCCTGGGCATGGGGACCAGGCCCAGTTGGGGGACACAATGCTGGGGCTCTACTGGGTTCTGAAGAGAGCCACTGACACGCCCTAATGCCGAGCATTCTCATTGTTTTCGGGTGTTTGCTCTTGCCTGGGCAGCGTACTGACCACAGCATTGACCGAGTCCTTGATGGCTGGGTGGTTCCGAGGGCTGACGAGCGGTCAGCCCTCCTCCCCTTTTCTTTGAAGCATTCCTGGCCGCGTGTTCCCCAGGGTCTCTGGCCTCCCCGTGCACCAGGCTGGCCATCTTTATGGTGGGGAGGTCCTGCTGAGAAACTCCTCTGTCTTGTGGGGTGTGGTGGGGGGGGCGACTTTGGTTGGGGGCAGTGGCAGGAGCTTGGCCAGCTGAGTGGGGGTGGTGGGGGGGTCCAGGCTGGTGGGTGCGAGGTGGGAGCCAGTGGGTCCCGGGTTTTCCTTGGAAAGTCAGGCTGACCACTCCCTGAGGGCAGGGCTTGGCCACAGGACCGAGGTGTTTGCAGAACCGTGTGTTGAGGCTGGTGGGTGTGCCACGCTGGCAGGTGGCCGGCAGGTGAGTGACCCAGCCTCCCCCCTTCTCTTGCAGGGACCCCGACCGTCATGTTAAGGTAAAGCAGAGAGGCTCAGTGCTGAACATGCTAAGGAGGCTGGACAAAATCAGGTTCAGAGGTCATAAGAGAGATGACTTCCTCGACCTAGCAGAGTCTCCAAATGCCTCGGACACCGAATGTGGAGATGAAGTGCCCCTGAGAATACCTCGGACCTCGCCCCGGGACAGCGAGGAGCTGAGGGACCCTGTGAGTATGCTGTGCGGGCCTCCTGGCAGCAGGCATGTCCTGTGTCCCGCAGTGTGGGGGGCTGGGGCCCATCTCCCGTCCTCAGGTGGCCAAGCGGAGTGTGGACTTGGCAGCTGAGTCCTGCCCGGGCTGGCCTCCCCTCTGTTCTCGTCTTAACCCCCTGACCGGCCCTCAGTAGCTGGGGCTCGTCCCCCCCGCCCCCCACTTCCCGATTGAGGATCAGACACCCTTGCCTTCACCACGAGTCTGTCCAGTCACTGGATTTCTTTCCCTTCCTCGTTGCTTTTCTGGGTGGTTAGCAAACTTCTCATGCGGAAATGAGGCAGAGACCCCAGACTTGACGTCCCTGGCCCTTGGCAGCTGGCCGAGCCCAGGCTGGTCCCCATTGTCCCATGTGGAAACAGACCTGGCCGCTGTGGGCCCGTCAGCAGAGTGCCCTTCCATGGCACAGCAGGTACCCGTTGAGCACCTTGGCTAGACAGCGTGGCCGAGATGGGACCCAGGCTTGAGTGGGCCCTGCCTTCTGGAGGCTTGTGTTTCGTCGGTGGCTGGGGCAGCTCCCGGGCCAGGTGTGATCACGGGGCTCGCCGTCGCGGGCACCTGTGCCTGAGGCCTCCCTGTCGCCGGGGAAGGCGCCCGCAGCCATCTTGCCCCGTGTGGATGACCGTGTCGGTGGTCTGCTGCTGTCTCCTCGGAACACCCAGCACACATTCTTTCCAGGTGTGGCCTGTGAGCGCTCGCCTTCCCTGGCTCCTTCTATTATTAATGCCTTAGACCAGAATGGGGACCATGAGCCCGCTCCCGGCAGGACTGAATAATTCACTAGGAGCCGGCCGCCTGATCAGGTGGGCCGGGTGCTGTGGAGCCGGAGGGGAGCCTGCTGGGTGTGGGCCGCTGTTCCCCAGCGAGTCCTCTGGCCTCAGGGTCCGCGGGTGGGCCAGCACCCCGCCGCCTTGTCTCCTGGTACCTGCTGTGCTGCCGAGAGCCACGGGCTTGCCTTGCAAGGAAAGCGGTGTGTTTCCCGTTCTGGCCCGTGCCTGCCTGGGTGCCGGGAGCCGTGGCTCTCAACGGCGGTCTTTGGGTCGAGGCTGCTGTGGGCATCTGGGGAATACGAGTCCCCCACACGCAGGTCTGAGCCCCCCCTGGGGTGTGATGAGAACCCCTCAGAGGTCCGTGCTCCATTGTCCATCTGTCCTGCCGGGATTTAGTGGCAGCGGCCGTGCCCTTGGTGCCACCTCCGTGGAGACCTGGACTCACCCTGGAGCTTGGCCCACTGCATCGGGGTGGTGGCCGATGGTGCAGAGAGTCTCAGGGCCGAGCCCGTGCCTCCCTTTGAGGTGGGGTCTCAGGCTGCGGGGGGTCTGAGTGGTGGTGGGCACAGGGGCTGTGTGAACAGACAGCGAGGCAGGACTGTGTCCGTGGCGGGGGCGCAGGGTTCGGGCTCCCACGAGGGAGGTGCCATTGATGCGTTAACCTCTCCCTGCTGAAGGACCTTCTCCCATGTGGCCCTGGCCCCCAGGTGGGTGTGCTGGGTCCAGGGCATCGGTCGTCCTGGTGGCTGTGACCAGGTCGCTCTCCTGCGGGTACAGTCTGTTCCCACAGCCACCTGAGAGAGCCCACGTCATGGCTGCCATGGCACGGGGCATCGTCAGGGAGGCTGGTCACCTCTGTGCTTAGACTTTGTTCTTTTCACTTAACATTTCTTGTTGTGGTAAAAGATACTAAACGTAAAAACTCACCATTTTAGCCACTGCTAAATGTACTGTTGGCCGGCATCAAGCGCGTTCACTGTACTGTGCAGCCGTGACCCCCATCCGCCTCCAGAACTTGGTCATCCCCCCACACCGAAGCCCCGTCCCCACCCGTGCCCCAGCCCCTGGCACCCACCGCGCACTCGGTCTCTGTGGACCGAATCCTCCCGGGACCTCACGCGAGAGAGCCCTGTGGTACCTGCCCGTTCGTGATGGCTGGTCTCGCTCTGTGCCCCGGGCAGAGGAGACAAGTGGACGTGGTGATCGAGGGGAGGGGTGTGGGCAGGGGAGAGGGTCAGCGGAGGGGTCAGCTGAGGGGACCCAAGGGGCCGCAGAGGGGCCTGCACCCGGGGCCCACCATCCCCATCCCTGCTCCCGGCCAGCTGGTGAGCTCCCCGGAGCCCCTCCCCGTCCCTGCCGTCCCCTGGGCTCCAGCTCGGGGTCTCCCGCAAACCCCCAAGGGCCCTGCCTCTCTCANTATAGGGATTATTGAAGCTCAAGGTCGAGTTCCAGATGGACTTGATTCCAGCATCCTAGAGACTGACCTGCATCAGCCTTCCAAGGTCTTGGATTAGTGCATTTTGGACGTGGCCCCACAAGCTGGGGGCCTCCTGCTCGCTTTGGGGGAGGGGCTGGTGGATATAATGGAGTCGAGTGTCCGTCAGTGCAGAGCCGCCTCCGCCCTCCACTGTGCGGCTGCCGCCTTGGCCGTCAAGGTGGGGGGTGGGCAGGGGAGGGACCAGCTCATTTGCAGGGGCAAGTGGGTCAGGCATGCGCCATCTTCCCTGTTACCCCCGGCCCCCGTGCCCACTGCTGCCAGGCCCCAGGGGGCTGCAGACCAGCACGGAAACTCACGCCCCAGTAGCAAGAAAGTCCCGACAGGTCAAGTGTCAGAGCAGCCACAGGCCAGGTCTTCCCGGGAGCTGTTGGCTTCCTGATGTCAGCTTCTCCTTCCTGGGGTGTGGCCTTGAACTTGTGTACGTGGAGGGGTCACCGGATCTGGCATGGACCCTGTCCAGGCTGTGGGACCCCTCCCGCCCTCCCCTGGCCTGGAGGTGGGTCATGGAGACTGGGACTGGGAGTCAGATCCTCCCTGTCACATGGCGGGGGGCGGGGGGGGGCGGCACACAGCTGCTGCTTCTCGCCAGGTCAGCGTCAGGATGCAGCTGTGCGGGTGACCACAGAAGCGTCCAGTGTGTGAGCCGAACGCTCCCTGCGCGCCGGGTGGGTGGGGGCCTGGCTGCCCTGCTCCCCTTCCCCTCCCGTCAGCAGGAGCCGAACAGCCAGCTGTGCCAGCCCCTGGCGAGTAGCAGCGGGCAGCGGTCATCTGTAACCGGAGCCTGGCTTGCACCCCTGGGGACGTCTGGCAGTGGTTTTAATTAGCCCTCTGTGGAACGGGACGGGCCCCGCTTTGGGACTCACACACCTTGGGGAGCCACCATTCTTCCAGATTTACGTGCCCACCCCACCTGCCTGGGGTCCTGTCGCTCTGCCTCTGGGGCACGAGGGGGACAGGCCCTGGGGCTGGGCTCCCCTGCCTCCCCGGAGAGGGCCACACTGGCCAGCGTGGGTCTCTGTGGTTTCCTTCCCTGTGACTCAAGAGGCTCAGTGTTTTGCTTTTTTTTTCTTCTTATCTCTTCTAAAAGCTGACCTTGCCGGGGCTCCTTGGATACCCACACTGTCTGAGATGTGGAGCCGAGGTGAACAGATAGGGCTTCAGGGCAGAGCCAGGCCTTCCTTGTCCCCCGGGGGCTCTGTGGGCCCAGCTCCTGCAGATGAGGGGTCCTCGGGGCACCCCTTAGAGAACCAGTTGATGTGCCCGTAGGACGCCTCGAAGCGGCTCCTCTGAGCTCTTGCTGCTTCTCTTGTAGGCCGGTCCGGGGACCCTCATCATGGCTGCCGGAGTCCAGGACTTTAACCGGACAGAGTTTGATCGATTAAATGAGATCAAAGGCCACCTGGAAATTGCCTTATTGGAAAAGCACTTCTTACGTGAGTACCGGTGGGGAGGGTGGGGGAGGACGCCATCCCGCAGAAGTGCACGGGCTGTTTGGGCTGGGGAATCCCCACGACCGCTGTCACTGGGCTCGGTCGTGGTGGGGACACACGTGGCCCCATGCAGACGGGCTTCCAGAAGCCCCCTCTGCTGCTCCACTACGACCCATGCCCTGGTCCGCGCAGCGGCGCCGTCTCTGCTCTGGGGTGAGGGGGGCCACAGGCAAGGGATCAGAGACTCCCTGGAGAGGCCGGTACTGTCGGTGAGCGCGGTGTGTTGTACTCCGGCGCTCAGCTCGGAACGGGTCAGAGCCTGGTAAAGAGACTGAGGTTTCATACTCGGTTCTGTTCACTATCGCGTCGGGGGGAGGGAGAGCCTGAGGATTTCGTCATCGGGTAGCCACACGTGTTGGTATCTGGGCCACGGGTGCGGCTTCACCACGCCCCCTGCTGCTGTGGGCTGTGGCCTCTTGGCGTGGTCATAGTGGGAATTGCCACGGAGGCGTCTGGCAGGTCCTCACACACATGATCTCATTCGACGTCCTGGCTTTGATCTTTCACCTCCGTCTGTCTTCCTGCTCTGCCGATGGGAACCGCAGGGCTGGGGCAGGTGACCTTACCCAGAGGAGGCCCCGGCGCCTGTGTGTGTGTGTGTGTGTGTGTGTGTGTGTGTGTGTCCCCATTGCATGATGAGGAGCCTCACGGCTGATGCCAAGGCGGGAGCAGAGCTGCTGGGATGATACAGGGATAGAGGAGCAGCCTCGTGGCCAAGAGCCACCAGGTCCAGGAGGAAGGGCCCGCGGGCAGGGCCCCGCCCCCCTGTCTCCTTCCTGCGCTCCGCATCCAGCAGGCTGTGCCCTTTGCTGGCCCACAGACACCTCTCCCTCCAGGTCCCTATCCGAGCTGCTTCCCTTGTCGTCCGCACGCCGAGTGACGTCTGAGCTCTAGCCAGGGGCACCCCCGCTCTGCAGCTTTGTGGGGCCCCTCGCCTGCACTTGACAGTGGGTGTCTGTGCTGTGGTGGGGAGCCCTCGGGTCTGGCCTTGGGTCCGGCCTCCGTGTTCTGCCAAAAGAGCTTCTGGTGTATTCTTGAGTAGCTCAGGTCATGAAAGTGTCCGGTTTGGAGTTGACGGCCCATGGGGGGGCCGCTGTGGTCATTCTTTTTAAACTAAGGAACGTTTCAGACGGACGCAGCAGAGCACCTAACGCGCTCGCCGTCAGCTTCAGCAAGAGGCGGCTGTGGCCGGCGGGTCTCTGCCCGCCTCCCGTCCCTCGTCTATATTTTTCAGTAGACAGCTCGCTGTGTCTGAAAAACGAAGGCCACAAGTCTGATAGTCACAACTGAAGACAGCAGCTTATCTTTTCATATCATCAGACCTCCAGCCCGAGCTCAGGGCATGAACAGCGCCCAGGCCCTGCGTGGAGTGGCCGCGCGGCCCCCGGGCTCTTGTGTTGCCGGTTCTCGCGTCTCTTGCTCTTCATGGAGGAAACCAGGCCAGTTCTGGGGGGCTGCACCCTGGGCCTTGCTCAGGGCATCCCCGTGAACCTGACACCAGGCGCTCCCTGGGGGACTCCCTCGGTGGCCGCTTCCCTGGGGTGGGGTCTGTCCTCGGGTGTCATGACTTCGATCCGCCATCCCGCTGGACGTGAGGAGATGATCATTCCCACCACCCCTTCCTCCATTTACTCACCAACATATTTCTGAAAACCAGACTACTTAGTTGCTCCTGGGGACCGTTCATGTAAGCAGAGGCAGGAAACACGCTTGAATTCTTTCCCGTTATTGTCTGGTTTTCAAAGTAATGAGCTGGTTCCCTACTTAGAGCATCTCTGGAAGGTGACCCCTGAGGGTGTAGGGCTTATGTGGGTTTTTGCTGTCTTCACACGATCGTGGCCTTAAACGTAGCTGTGTCTGAATTGCTGCTGCCCCATCGGTGCCCAGATAGACCCGCCTCTGGGCCGTGGGGGCCGCTTCGGTTTGCTTCTGAGTCCTCCCGACACCAGTCAGTCCTCCGTGAGCCTTCCGCTGTGACAAAGCCTCTCCGGGCTCCTCTTCGACATTTCCTGCCCCTGTCCTGGAAGTAGCCGTTTCTCCTGGTTCCTTTTGGTCGAAAGTGGTGTTTAGAAGCTCAGTAAGGATTCTGGAGTACTCGCTGCTGTCACCATTTCTAACCATTTATAACAGGCAGAGATGGGGTGTCCTGAGTTCGTGCAGATGATTCGAATTCGCTTCCAGGACCTGGGGTGCTCATTTTTTTCTTTAAAAAATGTTGTGATAAAACATATAACATAAGATTTGCCATGCAAATTTGACGTGCACCGCTCGTGGTGTTGACACGTTCACGGTGTCATGTGGCTGTCACCACGTAGTCATCTTGTGAAGCAAACCCGGTGCCCGTTAAACCTCAAGTCCCTGTGCCCTTCCCCCGGCGTGCCCCTCCCCTGGCGTGCCCCTCCCCCAGCCCTGGCAGCCACCATCTTCCCTTCGGTCTCTAGGAGTTTGACTCCTCCAGGGACCTCCTGTAACCAAACCTACAGTGTTTGTGTTTGGGGTCGGGCTTCTTTCACTGACACTGTGTCCCCAGGGCTCATCCGTGTGGCAGCACGCATCTGCGTGCCCTTCCTTTCCAAGGCTGAGTGTTGTTTGGCTGAAGGGCTGGACCCCATCGTGTCTGTGTGTCCATCCATCGATGGGCGCCTCCTTGCCTCCGTGTTTGGAGGCTGTTTGCGCTGGTGTGCGAATTTGCTCATCGAGACCCTGTTCTCAAGCCACGAGGTCTTCACTCAACATCGTCAGACTGTTCTCTGAATCTGTCTCTCGTGCTTAAAATCCAGGTTCTTGTGAGTGATTTAGATTTTTAGAGATGACCCTTGTTTTCTGTTCACTTTTCATTTTGAGCCAGTTTACAGGAAGGTCACGAGAATGATACAAAGAGTCCCTGTAGTCTTTTCAGCCAGATTATCCCCAAGGGTAACATTTTACCATGTTTGTCTGCCTGTCTGTCCCGTTCTCTCCCATCCATCCCTCCATCCGTCCGTCCATGAGGCCGCCGTCCTTCCTTCCATCTACCTGCCTGGGGTCCTCTGCAGACCTGATGTCCCTGCAGCTCTTCTGTGTGTATTTCCTAAAAGCCAGTACTCTCTTACCTGCCAGTAAAGTCACCAGCCTCCAGAAGGTAACGTCCATACCACACGTTATTTAGCCTCAGGCCTTATCGCACCTCACTGTTTGTCACGGTGCAGTGTCCTGTAATTTGTGGCGGAAGAAGGTCCCCACTCTCACGTCACGTGCAGGTGTCTCGTCTCTCCGTCTTCCCCTGGAGCCGTGACGGCCTGCCTTTGTGTTTCCTGACGCCGACGTTCTTGAACAGCGCAGGTCCCTCCGTTTGGGTGTGTCTCACGTCCCCTCGTGACGAGATTCAGGCGAAGAATGTCGCAGTTTCCTCTTGTCCCATTGCACGCATCTAAAGCGTTCTTGTTGAAACTAAACCTGCTTCTGCAGTTGCTCTAAAGTGGCCTGCGTGGTTGCAAGGTCAAGGTGTATCCAGAGAAACCGGCATCTCCTCCCGTGCGCCCTCAGTCCTCCTTTCCTCTGCAGACAACCAGTCATCTTTTGATTTCACGGTTCATGCTTCCATAGAAGCAAATACATAGATTTGTTCTTAATGTCCTCCTTGGATGAGTGTCACCCGGTCCCACTTTCTCATTCTCCCGTTACCTCCTGGAGGGCCCTCCAAAGTGGTGCTTGGACTCGGTCCCCTCCCGCGTTCCACCTGCTGTGTGGCTGTGGCCCCTGGATGGTGAGTTTCTTTCCTCTGGCCAGTTACGTGGTTGCCGGGGGTCCTTGGCAGGCTGCCCCGTGCCTGTACCCTGAGCATCCGGCACAGTGGCCTGGGCCGTGCGTAGAGCAGGATGGATTGCACACAAGCTTGGTCAGGCCGGATTGGGCACAGGAGAGCCAGTCTCTTCCTCCGATGTTTCTTCCCTCTCGGTAGCTGGGGGAGCAGAGCATGTGAGGAGGATGTACAGCATCCTCGGGACCCACAGGGAGCTTTGGGTGCTGTGGACCGGGCTCCGTGCGCTGGCCATGCAGGAGGGGTGCCGCCATGAGCAAGGGGGCGCCCGGGTCTGCACTGGGGACCCAGGCCTCTAGGCCTTGAGGCTGTGAGTGTTCACCCATTCACGGCCTCGGCCCCCATCTGCAAAACGCCTAAGTGGCCGGTGTTAAAATCCCATTCAATTATCTGTAGTTGCTCTTTGTGGGGAGGAGGAAATAGCCCGAGTGCGCTGCAGCTTTCTTCTCTATGAAATATTGAGCAGTACAAATGTTCCTGAGAGAAAATGACGTGGGGTAGAGACTGGGAGTTGGAAATGCGTCCTGGCTCGTGACTGGAGGCAGGAGCCTAAATTTGTTAAAGAAGCACATAAATAAGTTAAAAGCATCATGCATTTTCATTAGCCCGAAATGCATTTGGGTTGTTACTGCTGTTTGAGCACAAGCACACAGTGGTCCCATCACACAGTGCGTCTCTCCATCTCCTGGGTGTGGGCCCTGGGAAAGCGGACTCTCTCCGAAAGGGACTTGGGGTGGAACTTGGATCTTGGAGGAAATGCTTATGGGGCCCCAGGGGCCTGGGGGCCAGGCTAATAAGCCTGAGGCTCCCTGACCTGTGGGTGGGTTCTGTGTTGCCGAGCGGCTTTCCCGTGTTGATGTGAAGGCCTGTGGACTCCTCCCTGGGGGCCATGTCCTGGGGTCTTGAGCCCCTGGGGTAGGGACTGTCCTCACTGGGCCACGGACACCCACCCAATGTCAGATGCACATGGTTACCAGAGGACACAGATGGGCAGACGGCAGTGGTAGCTTTTGTAGAGAATAGCTGGGGAGAGGGCGCCCTGAGCCCTGGTGGGTCTGACCCTTCCTGCTCTGATTCATGGCGGCTCAGCATGGCTCTCTGTCACCCACGTGAGAGAGTTTCTCTGAGGAGCTGGTCAGGGAGGCCAGCTGATCCTCTCCTGTGTCTCTCTGATGCCTGGACTCCAGAGAAGGGCCCTGGAGGGAAAGGATGTTTCTGAGTGGCCAGTCTGAGTGATTCAGGGTAAGAAAGTACTTTCTCACCTGCAAAGTCATCTGCAAACAGAGGGGTGTTAGGAGCTGCCCGCTGCCTGCTTATGCTTGGGGGTGGGGGGGTGTCCAGACAAGGTGAGGCCGCCATTCCAGGCCTGCTGGCTACCGGACCAGGTGTGGGGTGGGTCCCATAGCAGATCAGGGCCTGCGGATGTCCATCTGGGAGTGTGGCATTCTCTTTGCTTATTTGACTCTTCCCGCTGATAAATAGGTGACGTTAAGCAAAGACAAAGACAGGTGTAGATCCTTCTGTTGCCCGGTGAGGATCTGTCCTTCAGTTAGTTATTACTGTGGGTGTGCGGCCCGGACTCCTCGTGAGCACGGAGCCCGGCTCACACCGCTCCCTCCGCACCCCAGGCAGTGGTGCCTCAGTGCCCCGCCGAGCGCCCCGCCTGCCCTGCCCACACTTCACGGGAGTGACCCCCGGAGGCTGCCGGCGCTGAGACTGCTCCCCGGGACCCGGGGCTGCGGGCCTCTCGGGGTGGGGTGACGCCGGGGAGGAGGCTCACACGCGCCTGCCTGCGTGTTATTTTGAGGGCCCGTGCCCAGGGTCTGCTGCTGTCCTCCAGTGGGCACTTTGGAAGGTGACGGAAGTGCTCCGTGCAGGGTCCCAGTCAGGAGCCACGCTGAGCTCCGGAAGCAACCTCATTGAAGCTCCACATCCACCGGCTCCTGGGGCAGTGAGGACGCTGGAGGGTGTGACCCCCATGAAGGGTGGGCAGCTGAGCTCCCGCGCGGAGGGCAGCACGTCGTCCCCACCGTCCGCCGCCTCCGGGGCTGGTCCCGCCTGCTCTAACCCCCGGGGATGAGGCCGCACTGCCCTGGACGGGCTGTCCCGTGACGTGGCATTGCCCCAACTTCCCAGCTCCGTGTGGGACCTCCACACAGCGTCTCCTCCACTGAGTCTCGTGTGACCGAGTGCGGGTGGCGCTGCCTTATCTACAGGTCCCCACAGCTTAGGCCCCGCCGTCTAGTGGCTGTGGGCTCAGCGCGTGTTTGAATGAATGTCTCTGTGGAAGGATGCGTCAACGTGTGTGGGTGTGTGTGTGTGTGGGTGGGTGAGGCAGCGGGTGTGTGTGGGGGGGGCGGGGAGGCCATGG
>NW_027529175.1:6137291-6142883 GCF_008692635.1 Crocuta crocuta
GTGGGTGGGTGTGTGAATGAGGCTGTGTGTGTGTGGATGGATGGATGGGTGGGTGGATGTGTGGTTGGGTGGATGGGTCAGCGGGTGGGTGTGTGGATGGGTCAGTGGGTGGGTGAATGGGGATTTGGATAGAGGGTGAGTGGATAGACGGATGAATGGGTGGGTCGATGGGTAGGCGGGTGGATGGGTGGATGAGTGGACAGACAGACTGTTCCTTCCACGGGGCACGCTTCCACACACCCTTGCAGGTCCCACTGGGCACCCCCCACAGCCCCATCCCTCCAGACACAGCCTTCCCTGCTCCCATCCTGTCTGCTGGCTCCTTAAGCACGTGTTTTATCTGTGTTGCATTTGCTTCCCGGTCAGCTCACCCCCTCAGAGACTCAGGCCCTGGTCTCGCCTTGCTGGGGGGCAGAGTCCCGGGAAGCCCCTACCCAGTGCCGTGCAGGGTGCAGGTGCTTAGCAAATAGCTCATTGCTGTGCTGAGGGACGGTACCGGGGGGGTGCTCAGCTGCTGGGCACTAAGTGCCTGGTGCGGAAGGGAGAGAGGTACCCAGGCTGGGGGGGTGGGGGGCGGGGATAGGCACGCACACATTTTCTGTTTCTGGGCCCGGGGCCCAGAGTCCAGACCTCGGGCGGCCAGAGGAAGGCACACAGTCTCTGCTGAAAGTCAGCTGTTCTGGGTCAAAACCCTGGCTGGGATCCCACTTCTTACTATCCTACGTGGCAAAAGTGTGAACACGCTGCTTGTTGCCCCAAAGCCCCAGTCGGTCTCTGAGGACGTAGCCAATACCCTGTGGAAGGCCGGCCTCTGGGCAGCCCAGCGGCCGGGCAAGCCGCCTAAGACAGTGCCATGTCCTGAGGGCCAGACGGCTCGGCCATTGAAGCCTCACTCATGGTTAGTAGCCCATCAGTAAGTGAGGTCATCATCACTGCCCTGACTTTACCTAAAAGCGAGGAAGTTTACCTAAAAGGGAGGCCTTGCCCATCCTGAATGGTTTTTCTCTGGCAGAGGCTGAGGGGGAAGGGAGTTGTCGTGGGCACTTTTCTGCCGGTCACTGAAAGGAGAGGCGTGTGCTCGGTTTAGAGCCTGCTAACAGTCGCTGTGGGGAGCACGTGGTTCTGCCTTCTAGAAAGGTCCGAGGTGTTGGCCAGAGGGCGAGTTGGGGAGGCAGGGAGGGGGCGGAGCCTGGGGCCCCCACGTGTACGGCCTCCCACCTGGCCGGCAGGAGCAGCTGCCCCAGCCGGCTCTGTGTTTGCAGGCCCGGCCGGTGGGAAGGAGTTTTATTTAAGGATTATCACTTGATTTTTATTTTTGGCTGTGGCTGGGCCTGTCGAATTCTGTGCCAGGAGGACTCCTGCTTCAGAGTTCTACTTTTACACATTTAAAAATAGCCTGGAAGCTGGTTCCTTCCTCCCAGTGACTCCCCTGGAGGCTGGGGCACCGGGCTGGGCCGTGGCCCGTGCCGTCTGCGTGTGTGTGGGGCACGGCCCAAGGCGCCCTCACTCTCTCCCTCCAAGTCAAGGTGGCCGTGGGCTGGTGGTGGACGAGGTGCCCGGAGTCACCAGCCCGCTTGCCGCCCTGCCCGCCTCTCAGGCTGGACCCCGTGGGCGGGCGCTGCACAGAGTGCTTGCCATGCGGTGCTGTTTTTGGGGCTCCGTGTCTGTAGCTTGTTTTGCCTTGTCCCTTTGCAAGCAGTCTCTGTAAGGAAATGGGGGCCCCTGAACACCCCTGCAGAGCAGGACCTGGCTTGTGTGGACCCCAGTGCTGCAAGACGGGGGCATTCGGAATGAGGAAACCCAGACTTAGAAAGCCCGAGGGTCCCTGTGGGCTCAGCGCACCCCCAGGCCTCCCCGCACCCAGAGTCTGCTGCCCAGCTGCTCTCGTGGGGGGAAGGTGGCACCGGCCATGTGCTCAGGAGCTGTCCCTGGTGTTTCTCGGTGCCACACACCCAGCAGCTCACATGGGGGTCCCGTTGAACAGGAGCGCAGGGAGGGAGTTGATGAATTCTGGGGCAGACTTCTCTCTCCCAGGCGCACCCCCGGTCCTAGAAGGTTTGGGGATTCAGACTCCGTCCTCGCACAGGCGATTTGGCTCGCACAGCCTCCCCCGGGCTTCAGGCGCCCTCGTGGCCACACCAGTCCTTGGAAGGGAGCGAATCACCGTGTTGGGGACCTCACCATGTCACCCGGGCAGGCCTGGGGGGCTCCAGCGCAGCTGCCCTTCCTGCCGCACGGGGCCACGACCTGGTGGTCTGATGTGCCGGGCTGTGGCTCCCCCTCCTGGGGACCCCGCCCGGAACTTAGCCGCTGGTGCGTGTGGACTGATGGGCGTCCCCCCTTGCAAGGGAGCCCCCAGGGCCGGGCGCAGCCTGCCCCTACGAGGAGGCAGAGCGGGGCTCAGAGCGGCCCGGGAGCCTCCTGTCACTCGTAGGCGAAAGGTTCCCCTGTAGGTCATGGCTTGTGGAAAGTGGGCGCCCCTGGCTGTCCTCTGCTGGTACTTCCCACAGCGGGACTTTGGGGAGTCTGTGAGAGCTCTCGCGGTCAGGGCCGGGGGGCGCTTTTCGCGTCCTGCTTCAGGTGGGGCCCGGAGAGAGGTGGGGAGGACATGGTGGGGGAGGGGCTGCCAGGGCCCCTGCGTCTCCCGAGGGCCATTTGGCCCAGGAAAGGCGGTCCCTTCTTTGTTTTGTGACCTGCGGATTCCCCTGGGGCAGGTGGAAGGAGGGACCCGGCAGGGCCTCCTGGGACGCAGTCTTGTCTCAGGAAGGAACGTGGTGGGCGGAACCCCGGCCCCCCAGAGCGTCGGCGCCCTCATCGCTGGGACCGGCCGCCATGTCACGTTCGTGGCACAGGGGGTCTGTGTTAAGGATCCGAGGGGGCGCCCTCCAGGTTACCAGGTGCGCTCGGTCTGATTAGTTACAGGAACCCTCGTGAGGAGACAAAGGGTCGGGGGGTGTGACGACAGAGTCCGTGCGAGGCGGTCCCGTGCTGAGACCCGGGGAGCCTCGCGCTCTCCCAGCCGAAGCTCCGGGCCCGGGGCCCGGGCTCTGCAGGACGGCCGGTCGCTGCTGGCAAGGCTGTGGTCTGGGCTCTGAGTTCGGAGGGTGTCCGGGTCAGAGGTGGCCCCGGGGGAGGCTGGGTGGGGGGAGACAAGCTCAGTTTCCACTCAGCAGCACACTGGCCCTCCTTCCTGGGAGGAGAGACAAATTGATGAGGGGGGAGGGGGTTGTGCTGCCTCGTCCTGTGCTCTTTGCACTCTGATTGACCTAAGTGTGTCACCGGCTGGGGGAGCAGGCTGGACACCCACCCTCCCTGTGTCCGGCCAGTATTTCCGGCTTGGGGAGAGCCGCGTGGCCTCGCGGGAGCTGCCGGCTCAGGGAGCGTCTGGGAGGGAGATGGCCCCAGATGCCAGTTGGGTTTGTGCATCTGGTCGTCTCTGTGCTGCCAGGAGCGGAGACGCTGGGAAAGGTGGACGTCTCTTCTCCGGGAAGGGGGCCGAGCAGGTTCCAGGCCGTGTCTGGGGGTCCGTCCAGGGTCCAAATCTGTGAGCCGCCACACCGCACTGGCTGGCGGGGTGGGCTTTGCGGTGTTGAAGTGAGGGCTGGGGGTTAGTCGTCTCTGCTGTGCAGGGGGCCTGCCTGCCCGGGGAGGCCAGGAGAGTGAGGGGCAGCTTCCGGGGCTGGGCAGGGGTGGGCAGGGCAGGGCCGAGGAGGCTCCGTCGGGGAGGCCCAGGTTACGAGGACCTGGCTCTTTGCTGCCCCGTGTCTATGAAATCTACCTGTGATGGTGAGTGTGTCTTTGCTCAGCACACCAGCACCCCGTCCTGAGGCAGGAAATGTGTGTCCGCACGTGTTCACATAGGCCTGGCCCACAGTTGCCACGTGCTAGAACCCGGCCACGTGTTGAGCTTCCATGGGTTAGCGCCACGGGGAAGTCTTCGGGGGTGGCCACGTTAAGGAAAGCGTGGTTTCCTGCTGACAACGCTGGAGGGGCTGACGGTCTGTGGACGGAGGAGGTGTCTGGGGGCTGCCTTGACCTTCAGATGGAGCTGAGACACACAGAGGCATTTGGGGGTGTGTGTGGGCCTGGCCATTCAGAGGAGCAGAGGGAAAAGCCCCGGAACACCCTAACCTGAGCAGGCCCCCAGGGTACCTGACTGAGCCAGTGGCCACTCCCCCTGGGGGAGAGGTGCCCTCACCCCTGTACAGGGCTGTCTGCCCATGAGCACGTGGTTGACAGGACCCCCCCCCCCCCCGGGGGGGCCCNTTGACCTGGCACCTGCTTAGACCAGGCCCGCTGCAGGAGGACCCCATTGCTCAGAAGTGAGCGCCAAGGGAGAAGACTGAGCAGCACTGTGTAGGCATATGGGAGGCAGAGCTCTCCCACTGCCAGGGTGCATGTGGCCTCTTAGAAGAGGGTCCCGGGGCCCTGCCTGTGTTGGGACAGGAGCCCCACCTCCCAAGGAGCCCAGGGTCCAGCAGGGAGCTGTCTAGGCTGGCCCCCTGGGGCCAGTGTACGCAGGAGATGTGCTCACAGGGCTTGTCTGACGCCTGCTCCCGCCAGGGCGTGGTTGCTTTTTAATGGCAGTGTCCCTTTGACAAAGCCCGGTGCATAATACTTGCACGGTGAGCGTTTGCTGAGGAAGTTGTGTGGGAGCAGGTGACCTCTCACGGCAGCCGGGCTTAGCGTGGGGCTGAGTGGAAGTCCCTGTGGAGGCTGAGGCTCCTGGGCTGGTGACATGTCAGGCAGTGGATCCCCAATCTCCCGAGCACCCCTGCCCCCTCCCAGCCGGTGCTGTGTGCACGGAACACCACAGGGGACTCTCGCCTCCTGAGTCCTCAGGGCCAGAGCCCCCGGGCGCCCCGGTGCAGGGCTGGGGAAGGCCGAGGCCTGACACGCGGGGTCTGGCATGTCCGCCGTGCAGGGTGCGGATGTCCATCGGGTGCGAGGGCCTCGCGCTGCGGCGGGGCCCCTCCCCCACCGCTGGTGCCGTGGCTGCGGCTCCCGGGCAGTCCCGGGTGTGTGTCCTACAGCCAGCACCTCTGCTCTCGGCGCCCCGTGTGCTGCTCACCTGCGGTCTGTGCGCCGTGTCTCTCCTGGCTTCTCCTTGGGCAGGCCGGGTCCTGGGCTGTCACGGACAGGAAGCGGGTGGGGGCTGTGGGCTCGAGCCAGGGGGTCCTGCGTGTGAGTGTAGACTTAGAAGTGTGTGTTTATAGCGGTCACGTTTGCTGAGCCTGTATCTGTGGACCTGCGTCCGCTCGGGAATCCCCTCCCAGCACTCTGGAGAACCCATGTTGCCCACGTTCTTGTCAGAAAGAGCAAGACCGTGAGGGAAAGTGACAAATGCCACGTTCAGTGTGTGGGGAGTGGTCAGGGAGGTTGCTCCCTCCTGGGGCAGGGGGAATGGTGACTTAAGACTGAGAGGCAGGGAGGGGGCACCGGCATGTGCAGAGGTCCTGGGGCAGGGTTAGACCATGGGCCAGTCTCTAAAAGGAGATTCCTGTGGCTTGAACCCAAAGAGCAAAGCTGAGGGGGGAGCCCTGACGTTGCTGGCGAGGCGGAGTGGGGCGCATCGCCGACCCTCAGGCAGGC
>NW_027529175.1:6146228-6161648 GCF_008692635.1 Crocuta crocuta
CCCCCCCCTGCCCCTCGGAGGCTCACTCTGAGGTTCATCCACTGCCTGATCCAGTGAGCCTTGACCTGGCACCTGCTTAGACCAGGCCCGCTGCAGGAGGACCCCATTGCTCAGAAGTGAGCGCCAAGGGAGAAGACTGAGCAGCACTGTGTAGGCATATGGGAGGCAGAGCTCTCCCACTGCCAGGGTGCATGTGGCCTCTTAGAAGAGGGTCCCGGGGCCCTGCCTGTGTTGGGACAGGAGCCCCACCTCCCAAGGAGCCCAGGGTCCAGCAGGGAGCTGTCTAGGCTGGCCCCCTGGGGCCAGTGTACGCAGGAGATGTGCTCACAGGGCTTGTCTGACGCCTGCTCCCGCCAGGGCGTGGTTGCTTTTTAATGGCAGTGTCCCTTTGACAAAGCCCGGTGCATAATACTTGCACGGTGAGCGTTTGCTGAGGAAGTTGTGTGGGAGCAGGTGACCTCTCACGGCAGCCAGGCTTAGCGTGGGGCCGAGTGGAAGTCCCTGTGGAGGCTGAGGCTCCTGGGCTGGTGACATGTCAGGCAGTGGATCCCCAATCTCCCGAGCACCCCTGCCCCCTCCCAGCCGGTGCTGTGTGCACGGAACACCACAGGGGACTCTCGCCTCCTGAGTCCTCAGGGCCAGAGCCCCCGGGCGCCCCGGTGCAGGGCTGGGGAAGGCCGAGGCCTGACACGCGGGGTCTGGCATGTCCGCCGTGCAGGGTGCGGATGTCCATCGGGTGCGAGGGCCTCGCGCTGCGGCGGGGCCCCTCCCCCACCGCTGGTGCCGTGGCTGCGGCTCCCGGGCAGTCCCGGGTGTGTGTCCTACAGCCAGCACCTCTGCTCTCGGCGCCCCGTGTGCTGCTCACCTGCGGTCTGTGCGCCGTGTCTCTCCTGGCTTCTCCTTGGGCAGGCCGGGTCCTGGGCTGTCACGGACAGGAAGCAGGTGGGGGCTGTGGGCTCGAGCCAGGGGGTCCTGCGTGTGAGTGTAGACTTAGAAGTGTGTGTTTATAGCGGTCACGTTTGCTGAGCCTGTATCTGTGGACCTGCGTCCGCTCGGGAATCCCCTCCCAGCACTCTGGAGAACCCATGTTGCCCACGTTCTTGTCAGAAAGAGCAAGACCGTGAGGGAAAGTGACAAAT
Source organism: Crocuta crocuta (assembly GCF_008692635.1). Taxonomy (NCBI): domain Eukaryota; kingdom Metazoa; phylum Chordata; class Mammalia; order Carnivora; family Hyaenidae; genus Crocuta; species Crocuta crocuta. The sequence goes on from NW_027529175.1 coordinate 6,147,368, forward strand.
GCCACGTTCAGTGTGTGTGCTCCCTCCTGGGGCAGGGGGAATGGTGACTTAAGACTGAGAGGCAGGGAGGGGGCACCGGCATGTGCAGAGGTCCTGGGGCAGGGTTAGACCATGGGCCAGTCTCTAAAAGGAGATTCCTGTGGCTTGAACCCAAAGAGCAAAGCTGAGGGGGGAGCCCTGACGTTGCTGGCGAGGCGGAGTGGGGCGCATCGCCGACCCTCAGGCAGGCTAGCAGCAGGGTCTGATGCACGCTTTCAGAGGAGCCTCCGAGTGCTGTTCAGACCTAGATTGGAGGGTGTAAGGGCGCCAGTCAGGACCCAGGGTAGGAGCTGGGACCGGCAGGGTGGATGGGTGTGGGGCCACTAGCAGGAAGTCCCAGTGTATGTGGTGGCATGCCTGGCACGGGTCCCCTTCGCCATAAACCTGGCTGGCTACCGTGAGAGGGGCGGGGACACGTGGCTGTCCCAGCAGGGCTGGGGGTGGGGAGCTCAGCTGGGCTTCCCTCTGCCCTGGAGCTGGGGCTCTGCACCCCTGTCCCCTGCCTCCCTGGCCCCCTTCCCTTGCTGCCTGGCCTGGGCTGGTCCCCACTTCTGGGACTGACTTGGAAGTGGCCCTGTGGCCCCGGGCAGAGGCCACCATCTCCCCTTTCCTGTCCCCTCTGCGTGGCTCCCTTTATGGAGCCTGTTCTGTGTCCAGGTGCAGTGGGTTGAGAGGCCTCAGTCTTAAGGGGACGTGGCTGCGTGGGGACCAGGACCGAGGGGGGACGTGGCTGCGTGGGGGCTGCGAGGGACCGCTCCCTGTGGGGTTGGTGTGGCCTCCTCCAGGCCCTCCCTCTGTGCGGAACCTTCTCCCAACAGGCCGCAGTAGGAGGGGCTGGTACTGGTGCATTGTCCCAAGCAGGGCAGACCCCAGTGGGTTGGATGCACGGGAGGGCTCCACACGCCGCACATATTTACCGAGCAAATGGACCCTGGAACTCAGCAAACCTCAGTGCTTTTCACGAAATCCGGGGAGCCATGAACTCCCCAGGCAGGAGGTGTGGCCAGGGCGGGGCAGGCCCCCTCCAGGTGGGAGGGTCTTCCGACCCCGGGCCCCTCGGCCTGCCTGTGTGCCATCTGGACAGAGTGCCCTGCTCACACACGGCCGAGCTGCAAGCCAGTCTGTACCAGGGCCTCAGGCTGCTAGGCTGACCTTGGCCTGAATTTCGGGGGCTCGGGCTCAGCCCTGTGTCCCCAGGTCTGATGAGGCAGCCAGGACAGGAAAGGAAGCCTCTGGGTCTCCCCGAGCTCCTCCCTGTCGCCCTCCCGCCCTGCCCAGGCCAGCGAGAGTCTCACCATACCCGTGTCGAGGGGCAGCGGAGGCCTGCACTCCCGCCACTGGTCAGTCTCGGGGGTCCCGGCCCTGCCCGGCTCCAGGCCGCACCTCTGCATCAGTCCGTCACGTTCCCGCGTCTCAGGAATGCCTTTCCAGGACTCGAGCCAAGTGTGGCTTTTCCTGTGTCCACAGGGCTCAGTTCCGTGTCTTGGCGCCATCGCCCCTCACCCGCTCACGTGTGCCCTGTGACGCCCGCCCACCCCTCGGACTGGCTCCCTGAACAGGGCTGTTCTTACTCCCGAGAGGGCCGGCCTTGGTGTGGGTCACTCGTCCATCACAGGTGTCTTGGTGCCCGAGGCCATGCAGCGCCCCCGTGTGGAGCGGCGNGCCTCTTGCTCGGGCCCGGCCTCCGCAGATTTGTTTTGTGACGTTAACTGTTTGCTAAAAAGGGGAAATGGGTCAACAGCCCACAGCAGATGCCTGTGGGGGAGGCTCGCCCGGCCTTGGCCGCGGCCGCACCGTCGGCACGGAGAGCCGACTCTCTTCGGGATGTGTTCCCGGGGGTGGGGGGCTTGTGGCTGGGCCACACAGNCTCACACCTGCATGGCCCATCTGTCCCCGCCATGCGGCGACCTCTCTCAGAGGTGATGGAGAACCTTAAGACGTGAGGGCTGACGTCCAGGGTCCGAGTGGAGAGGGCTGGGCTCCGTGTCATGTGGGGCTGTGACGAGAGTAGGTCCACTGTGTGTCCAGTTTGGAAACTGAGGATCCTTTTCTGACGTGACTTGGAAATGCAGGAGCCGCAGGCCCGAAGGCGAGGGCTAGGATTTTCGGGTGGGCTCTTGCATCTTACTGCTCACCAGGTGTTAGGAAGCAGGGTTTGCAAAGGACTCGCACAGCCCTGAGAATTGAAAAAGTTGCCCGCCTGGGGATTCAGTGTCCGACCTTGGCTCAGGTCATGATCTCACGTTCATGGATTTGAGCCCTGTGTCGGGCTCTGTGCTGACAGCTCAGAGACTGGAGCCTGTTTCAGATTCTGTGTCTCCATCTCTCTCTGACCCTCCCCTGCTCACGCTCTGTTTCTTTCAAAAAATAAAGACATAAAAAAAGTTTTTTTAAAAAAAGGAAAAAGTTGCCCACAACCAGCTGTCGTTCCCCAAATGTTTGTGGGTGACCAAGTGGGGGAGGGGCTCTGAGGAGGGCGAAAGATTTGCTGCCGTGGATGGGGGGGGTCTGGTGCTCCTGGGTGGGACCCCCCCAGGGTTTGCCGCCCCCCCCCGGGAACGGTGCAGGAGGTGGGTCCGCTTGTGGCTGTGTGGGTGCCTCCATCTCACTGGTCAGAGCCCGGGGGTTGCACTCCGGTCCCATGGAAGCTCGGTGGAGAGTGAGTGTGGACTCTGTGGCGTGAGCTGTGGTGCGGGCGGGCCGGCCAGGGCTGTGTGGGGGCACCCCGGGAAGGCCGAAGCCGGGCGCACAGCCAGCCTGTCGCACGGGGTCCCAGCCCAGAGCCCGACCGCCTGAGCCCATGCGCCGCTGGGACCACCTGTCTGCCCCGCCTGCCCCCCAAGATTCGTATGTTGAAGGCCTCACCCTCAGTGTGGGGGGGGTGGGAGGTGGGGCCCCTGGGAGGTGATCAGGGTTAGGCAGGGGCGTATGGGTGGGGCCCCCAGTATGAGTTGCCCTGCTGGTGTGCCCCGTGAGGACGTGGTGAAAAGGTGGCTCTCACCAGGCTCGGCCAGCACCCGGGCCTCGGCCTCCTGGCCTCGGGGCTGTGAGGAGTCAGCCTGCTGTGCAGGCCCCGCAGTCGGTGGCGTTTCATCCTGTCCTGAGCTAGGACTTCACTATACGCAGTCTCAGAGGGGGGGCTTCATCAGAGCCTAGAAACCAGCCGGCTGTCACCCCTGGACGACAGGGCAGGACAGAGGCAGATGGGCGGTGCGGGGCCTCCGTGGGGCCTGGAGTGTGCCATCTCTAGATCTGGGTGTCGCCATGTGTACACATAGTAAAGGCGTGTGTACACTGCACGTGTGTGTGCCCCCCTCTGTGGGTGTCCGCCATGTGCACCCGCAGTGAGGCGTGTGTACACTGCATGTGCGTGTGCCCCACTCTGTGGGTGTCCGCCGTGTGCACCCGCAGTGAGGCGTGTGTACACTGCATGTGCGTGTGCCCCACTCTGTGGGTGTCTGCCATGTGCACCTGCAGTGAGGCGTGTGTATACTGTGCACATGCGTGTGCCCCGCTCTGTGGGTGTCCACCGTGTGCACCTGCAGTGAGGCGTGTGTACACTGTGCACGTGCGTGTGCCCTGCTCTGTGGGTGTCCGCCATGTGCACCTGCAGTGAGGCGTGTGTATACTGTGCACATGCGTGTGCCCCGCTCTGTGGGTGTCCACCGTGTGCACCTGCAGTGAGGCGTGTGTACACTGTGCACGTGTGTGTGCCCCACTCTGTGGGTGTCCGCCGTGTGCACCTGCAGTGAGGAGTGTGTACACTGTGCACGTGCGTGTGCCCTGCTCTGGGGGAGTTTCCTCTGACTGCTGCACCAGATTTCCACCATCCGAGAGGCTTAAGCAGCGTGTTTATTCTCTTACGATTTTGGAGGCTCGAGTCCAAATGAGGGTCCCCTGTGGGCAGGGCCGTGACCCCCCTGGAGGCTCTAGTGGAGGATCTGCTTCCTTGACTTCTCTGGCCTGGAGAAACTGCCCGCAATCCTGGGGTGCTGGCCTCTCCCGCTGCCGTCAAGGCCAGCCCTGCGCCCCGGCGGTCTCTCCCCTCTCTGCCCTCTGACCCTCCTGCCCCTTCCTAGGAGTTTACAGAACGGCAGTTTGGGTCTGCCCGGACGACGAGAATATTCTCCATCTCTAAGTCCTTAAGTGTATCACGTCTGCAGGGCTGCTTTGTCCACGGAAGGGACATAGTCCCAGGTCCCAGGCATCAGGCTGGGACATCTTTGGGGACGTTACTCAGCTCACCACATACTCTAGTTCAAACCACAAGTACGTGGCTTTGGCTCCCACAACTGTCAATAAACGTCAGGTCCTCATTCTGGCTTCCAGGGCTCTGCACGCCCCGCCCCCCACCTCATCTGTGACTCCTCCCCTCAGCCCACAGTCTACTTCTGCCTCAGGGCCTTTGCAAGGCTGTTCCCAGGCCAGGGAATCTGTGGCCTTGATGTTTGCCCCATCCAGGTCCTGACGGAGGCCGGGAGCCCCCCGCCCGTCCTCTCACTGCTTCTACGTCGTCGGCACCCCAGGGGGCGGGGGCTGCCTGCCTGCCCGTCGCAGGGGCTCCGCTCTGTGGCTGAGGCCCCCGACCACACCTAGTGCACGTGTGCGTCCAGGCGGCGTCAGTGGCACATGACCAGGTGCCAGCAGTGCCCCTTCCACGGGGATCCCTGTCGGTGAGGGCACCTGGCGAGATGCCTGTCCCGCGTCTGGTCTGCCCCGAGCTCCTCGCCGTTGCTTCGCGCCAGCTCTTGCCCCCGTGCTGTAACGGTCCCGCCTGCGGGGTCCCCCAAGCCCCCGGCGGTGCGGCCCTGCGTCCGAGCCCTCCCGGGTGGGTACCTGCGCCGCCGAGGGGCCGAGCGGACCTGAGCGACGCTCAGCTGGCAGCTCTGTCCCCACAGAGGAGGAGCTCCGCAAGCTGAGGGAGGAAACCAACGCGGAGCTGCTTCGCCAGGAGCTGGACCGCGAGCGGCAGCGGCGCATGGAGCTGGAGCAGAAGGTGCAGGAGGTGCTGAAGGCCAGGTGAGGAGGGGGCCGCGGCCCCCCCACCGCCCGCGCGGGAGCCTCCTTGCCCCTGGGCCCCCGCGGGATTCAGGCACCCCTTCCCGCGCCGCCCGCTGCACGCAGTGACCTCGGGGTTCGCCCGCCGCAGAGGGTCTTCCTCATCCCAGCAGGGCCCCTCGCCCTGGGGGTGACAGGCGCCGCCCCGGCTTCCTGGAGGGCCTGGCGTGGGCCCCGCCGTGGGGCGGAGCTGTCCCTGGTGCGTGGCCTCCTGGCACGCCTGCCTCACGGTGCCGCCAGCGAGACGCGGGTCATTCCAGGAGGGTGTTAGCTGTGCTCTCCTGTCCCTGCAGGCTGGTGGCCTGGCGCTGGGGCCTCCCCGCCAGAGCTGGTTCCTCCGTGGGGTGGACAGGTGCACTGTCATTTCCGAGGGTCGTCGCCAGCTCTGGTTCCAAGGACACCCCCCCTCACCATGGTCTAGGTGTTCCCGTGCATGGGGTTTAGCCGGTGGGAAGGGGATGGTCAGGTGCTAGCTTTGTCTCAGGTCTTATCCATGGTGGTCACTCCCGGGAGCGGGGGGCACTCTCTCTGGGGGAAGGGCCTGTTTCCTGCTTTGCAGGCGTTGAGGACAGCTCTTGTGTGCTTTTGGGTGGCCTTGAAATAAGGCTGTGTGGCCTGTCCCCGCAGGTCAGCATGGCTGGCCTCCCTGGGGGGGTCTCAAGCTTGTCAGGGGAGGGACTTGCCCTACTTTGCATTCTGCCCTGGCTGCAAGGCCGGCGCCCCGTCCCAGACATCGGCACATGGGCCTCAACCAGGACTTTACCTGATGTTGAACTTTCTTACATAGAAATCGGTAGACATTCAAAGATTCAGTTACATTTTAATTATGCAAAGAGGCACAGCCAGTGACCTGACCTGGACAGATGCTGTGAGATCCAGGGACTGGCCCTGTCCCTGGGTGCCTTCTCGGCCACGGCCACGGCCACCCTTCTGTGGCGCATCACAGCGCTGTCTCCCCGACAGAATGCACTTCTGTCTGGTGCAGACACGCGTTTAGGTCCAGCCTTGCCTGGAGCCTTGGCTGGAGGCTGCGGTGCCCTGAGTGGCCTAGAGGGGTGCCTGCTCTGTCCCTTTCCCAGCCCCTGCCCAGCTGCCTCCCTCCCCGGCCCCTCACCAAAGCCCTGTCCGAGGACGTGCGGGGACCAGTCTCCCACAGGGCTGCTTGGGGGCCAGCTGGGTGGTTACAGTAAAGGAACGTCCAGACCAGGACTGAGGAAGCCGGGGTACATAATGGGGCCGCCCCCCCCCACTTTATATGGGAGTGGGGTTTAGGAACCTTCCGGAAACTGAGATCTGAAGGAGGAGGTACAAGGAGAAGCAGGTTTCATGCAAGTGATGACTTCTGTCTCTTTTCTTTAAGTATTTATTTATTTTGACAGAGAGAAAGCATGACCTGGGGAGAGTTGGGAAGAGAATCCCAAGCAGGCTCTGTGCCATCAGCATGGACCCCAACATGGGGCTCGATCTCACGAACCCTGAGATCATGGCCTGAGCTGAAATCAAGAGTCGGACGCTTAGCCAGCTGAGTGTCCCACAAGTGATGACCTCTTGTACGGTCACCTTGATGTCTGTCTGGGGTGGCCGTGGGCCGTCCCTGGTGGGTGAGCATGAGGAGGGGGCCCCTCCACACACATGCACACACACACCCCACACATCATACACCACAACATGCATGTGCACACACGCTTCACACACCACACATGCACGTACACACACCACACGCACACACATCGTAGGTACATGCATGAGTGCACACCACACATCACAAGCACACACATCACATGCTCATGAAATGCACACACCACACATATGTGTGCATACACATGCCACACATTACATGTACGTGTGTGTACACATCACACATGTGCACACACCACACAGCACAGATACGTGTTTGCATGCACACCAAACATCACAGTGCACAACACACCACACACATGCACACACATCATGCACGTGCACACACATCACACACGTACACACACGCGTGCACACCCCAAGCTGCAGATGAGCTGTAGGACTGAAACGTGGGAATTACATTTATGTAAACCTCTAAACCTCTGTTTTGGTTTTAAAGGAAAAAAAATTTTTTTTTTTTTTTTGAAAAAAATTTTTTTTAATGTTTATTATTGAGAGACAGAGAGCGTGAGTGGGGGAGGGGCAGAGAGAGAGGGAGACCCAGAATCTGAAGCAGGCTCCAGGCTCTGAGATATGAGCACAGAGCCTGATGCGGGGCTCGAACCCACAGACTGCGAGATCCTGACCTGAGCTGAAGTCGGACACTTAACCGAATAAGCCACCCAGGCGTCCCTTAAAGAAAACTTCTGAAAATCCACCTTAATTAAAGCTTATTCGTTAATAGGCAAGATCCTTTTCCTGCCTGGTGTGTGGCCCAGCCTCACCTGGGACCCTGGCCTCGGGGTCTCCACTCAGGGCCGCCCTGTGCTGGGCTGCACCCTGTACCGAGCCTTGGCCGGGGCCGCTCTGTGTGTGGATGAGACGGACCCCCAGCCTGGGTCGGGGTAGAGTGAGCCTGGTGCCCGGCCCTGGAGTCACACTCGGAGCTTCCCGGGCCTCAGTGCCCTCTGGCCTCAGGTGGTTGCAGATCAGAAAATTGGATTTTTTTTTTAATGTTCATTTATTTTTGAGAAAGAGAGAGAGTGTGAGCAGGGGAGGAGCAGAGAGAGAGGGAGACCTAGAATCTAAAGCAGGCTCCAGGCTCAGGCTGTCAGCACAGAGCCCAACACAGGGCCCGAACCCATGAACCGCAAGATCATGACCTGAGCTGAAGTTGGTCACCTAACTGACTGAGCCCCCCAGGCGCCCCCAGAAAATTGGATTTTCAAAGAGCAGCTGCGGTGTGTTTCACTCCAGCCTCGTTTGGTCCGTCATCGAGCATCAGCGTAGGTTGTCCTGGAACATTCGAAAGAGTCCACAGGTACTGGAAATACAAGGCCCTCTTTTTCTGATTGAGGTCACGGTCACAGAGCTCTTGTCGCCCTGCGGTCACCTGCTGACTTTACAGGGAGTGCGGGCGGGACCGTGCGCCCGAACGTTGCAGGCTGCGGTGTCCTGATGCTCCATCTCCCCGCTGTCCGTCTGTCTCCCAGGCTGGTGCGCGTAACAGGACAGACAGCAGTCCAGGTCTGGTGGGACGCGTCTCCCAGAGTACCCACACCTGTGCCCTCCCGCCTTCTCTCCCTGCGGGCGGCCTGCAGCCCCTTCCTGTCTAAATACCTGTTTGTGGGGCACCCAGGGGGCTCAGTTGGTTGGGTGTCCGACTTCAGCTCAGGTCATGAACTTGCGGTTCGTGAGTTTGAGCCCCGTGTCGGGTTCTGTGCTGACAGCTCAGAGCCTGGAGCTGCTTTCAATTCTGTCTTCCTCTCTCTCTGCTCCTCCCCTGCTCATACTCTGTCTCTGTCTTTCAAAAATGAATAAACGTTAAAAAAAAATAATAAACAATTTCCTGTTTGTTTCTAGCAGGTAATCGTGTTAGAAAAATCACAGTGACAGTGCAAACCGAGCCCAGGACCCCAGAAAGTGGCCAGCTACCACTCGGACCGTAGGCCCACCTATGGCTCAGGCAGGGCTCTGTCCGTCCTGGTGTGCCCCCGGGCCCAGGCTGGGGGTGGGGGGAAGTTTGCTAGTGCTGCTCAGGTGAGCCACAGCTTCTGGAACCTCCAAGGCTCAGCAGAGGCACCCTGGTCCTGGGGCCGTCACACGTGTCCGGGAGTGGCAGGCACTCGGCCGGGTCCTGGGCGCCTCTCCTGTCCCAGTAAGTCCCCGTCTGTCGGTGGTAGCTATGGGTGTGGACAGCTGGCCCCCTCCTCCTTGACCGTGGCCTCCACCTCTGTCTCGTGTCTCCCTCGCCCACTGCTTAGTGAGGCTGCAACCTCGCTCACCGTGCTGGTCTCCCGTCCAGCCCGTCCCCCATGCCTCCTGCTCCAGATTCCGTTCGCGGCTTTCAAGCCTGCAAACCAGGTCGGTTCACGGGAGTGTGGTGTGGAATCCCGTTATGTGAACAGGGCAGAAACCGCACCCCCTCCTTCCGCGAAGCTGAGGGTCGCCCAGCCCTGCAATGTCTGTCTTGGAAGAGTCCTCTGCCCCGCCCCTCAAGAGCCTGCTGAGGTCTGCTTGGGGCTCCACCTCTCCCACATCCTGGGGTCCCGCAGGCCTGGGAGCCACAGCAACAGTGTGGGGGGGCCCTGGCCAAAGCACCACTTGGGGGCCAGGGGCCGGGCCGGCTCTGCTCCATCAGGCCCTTTGGCTGAAAGATCAACAATCAGGGTCTGGGGGGACTCCAGGAGAGGGCTCTGAGGCCGGGGGGCTGCTCAGGTGGCTTGTGGCTGGGCCGCAGGGGCAGCAAGCCAGGCAGGTGGCTGGCACGGCCGGCCTGTGGCCTTGCACGGGGCTTGCTGAGGACATACGGATAAGTACCTTCTTATTAGCACGCTAGCTAGTGAGCGGAAGGGACACTTACTCTGAACTTAATAAACAGACATGTCAGGGGCACCTGGGTGGCTCGGTCGGTTAAGCGTCTGACGCTTCGCTCAGCTCAGGATCTCACAGCTCCTGAGTTCGAGCCTCACATTGGGCTGGGCTGAATGTGCAGCCTGCTTGGGATTCTCTGTCTCTCCCTCTCTGCCCCTCCCCCACACACTCGCTCGCTCTCAAGATCAATCAGTAGAAAAGAGCAGATGTGTTAGTAGGAGAGAAAAGAGTTGCACGTTTATGAGAAACTATTTGGTTATTAAAAAAACAAGAAAGCACGTCCATTGTGAACGTAGCCCCGCTGCCATCACGGCGTCTGAGCAGTGAGGTCCCGGCGGAGCCCCGCGCCTTGGGAGGAGCCGCTCGAGTGTGGTGGGCCCCCTGCCCCCCGCGAGCGCCAGGACTTTGCGGAGCCCGATGCGTGCCGCGGTGTGAGCTAACAGGGCTCCTGCCTCTTCTCCTCTCTCTTGAAGAACCGAGGAGCAGCCGGCTCCGCAGCCTCCGAAGGGACAGGCCCAGGTCAATAACGGAGCAGGTAGGGCCCCCGTGGGCGGCCGGGGCGGGCTGTGGGTGGGCGTTGGGCCTGGTTCTGGGCTCGGGCCCCAACACATGAGACGTGATTTTCTTTTTCTGTAAAAATAGCGCACGGTACCTGCCTCAGCCCTTCGGGACTGAAGCAGTGTCGCTGTCACACTGGCCTCTCGGCCACTGACCTGGGGGCCGCCGTGGTCCGGACGTGCCCCCGCCCCGAGCCCAGTCCTTTATCTTACTCCACCCTTTGTCTTTCCTAACCGTGTCCTGGGAAGAAACTGGATTTTCTGTCCAGCTGTCTAGGGATCTGACCCGTGGTGGGCCTGGCCCTCCCGTCTCCTGACCTGGGACCCGTTCCCGCAGGCTGACCACTCGTGAGCCCCCCGCCCCGGCCCCCCATGTGCTGGGAGCTGAGTCACACTGGAAGGGCCTTAGGGTGAGGCCTGCCTCATACACAGCTCAGGAAGCCGAGACCCAGGAGGCAAAGCCTCTTCACGGGGCACCCACCCCCTGGAGGCCCAGCTGGGACGCAAGCCAGGTCCTGTCTCCCAGAGGGGAAGCTGGCCTGTCCCCAGGGCCCCGGTGCTGGACGTGGGTACGGGGGTACAGGCGTGGGTGCCCCTTGGGTCATCATCTCCCTGGGCCCTTGGGCTGCACACTCCAGACCCGGGTTCTAAGCCAGGGGTGGCAGGAGAGACCCCAGGCCCCCGCCAAGCACTGCGATCGAGGGGTCTCCTGTACGCCTGGGGGGGTGTCAGAGAAGTGGAGGCTGGAAAGGCCCCAACCCTCCGGGTCCCCAAGCCGAGGTCCACTCTGTAGCCCTGGTCGCCGGTGCGGTGGGCTCTGTGTGAGCAGAGTTAGGGACAGTGGGAGGCGGGGACAGGTGTCCTGAGTGGTGCCCCGCCCTGCAGCCAGCGCGGATGGGTCAGGGGTGCCGAAGCCACAGGCCCAACATAGACCCGGCGGTTGGCAAACCACAGCCTCCTGTCCGACTTCACATTTTTTAAAAGGTTTCTACATTTTTAAGCGGTTGGAAAAAATGAAAGGAATGTGGATTTCACGAGTCAGCATCCCTAGTGTGGTTTCATGGGGACCCAGGCAGGCCCGAGGGCTCACGTGCTGTCCTCCAGCCATCCAGGTGGCTGCCCACCCCTGTCTGCACTGAACCCCGTCCCGCTCCAGGGAGGGCCGAGAAGCCCCCCCAGACCCTCCCTTTCCTTTCTCCTCCGAGACCTCTGCTTGTTCCATGGGCCTGGGCTGCCTCTGTGTGCACAGACCTGCGTGCACAGTCCAGGCCTGTCGAGTGCCAGCACTGAATCACCTCCGCGCCCTCCGCTCCTTCATTGTGGCAGGACAGCGCCCCCTGCAGGTGACTGTGCAGAGCGCTCCAGGTTCACAGCTTCCTCCTGGTTTTCTGAGTCTGAGGTGGCTCCTTTTTGAAGGTTTTGGGCATCTTTCTTCTCTGGGGTCCCGACCAGGACACAGCCCCCCGGGTGTACACGCCCCCTGGCCGTCCCTCAAGTGCAGAGAAAGGGAGGGTGACGCAGACCCCAGCCCCTGCGCCCCGTGGGTGTGACAAGAGACCCCATGTGGTCCGCGGGGGCCGCGTCGCGCCTCGTGGTGGAAGCGGGTCAGACTCAGTGTCAGGGTGTCTGCACCCCACTGTACCCGCATTCCTCACTGGGGCCCCCTCCCCGCAGACCGGCGGAGCCAGGGGCTGTGCCCCCGGGTCCAGAAGTGGTTTTACGAGAAGTTTGGGGAGTACGTGGAGGACTTCCGGTTCCAGCCCGAGGAGAGCACCGTGGAGACGGAGGAGCCCCTCAGCGCCCGGAGGTGGGCCCTCGCGGAGCCCGTCGCTGCATTGCGGCTTCAGAGCCAGGCCAGCGTCTCGGCGAGGCCACCAAGTGGCTGCCGCCAGGGCTGGTCCCAGGGCCGGGCCACCTTCCCCGGGGGGGGGGGTGTGCCCGGGGGGGGGGCAGGGTCACATGGTAGCCACCGTGTCCCCTCACTCAGGAGGCTCACTGTGCATGGTGACCAACAGCGTGTGGGATGGTGGTCTGGGGGACTCGGGTTCTGGGACACGGGCAGGAGAGGAGGGACAGCAGCGTGGGTGAGACCCCCCCAAGTTAGTGAGCAGCAGTGAGGTGCACCCCGGTGTGGCCCCCGCATCCCAGGTGATGCTGTGCCCCATGTGGCAGCGGAGCTTGGCAGTGGGGACGCAGGTGTGCTGGCGCTGGCGCTCACCTCTCTCTCCCTCTCTCTCAGGTTGACGGAAAACATGAGGCGACTCAGTGAGTACCTGGTGTGGGTGTGGGGGGCCCCTGAGTGCGGGAGTGTGGGGCCAGCGGGCAGGGGCTTGGGGCTGAACTGGACGTCTTTCCAGAAAGATGTTCCTGGAGGTTCCTTAGGAACAAGGTAGCTGTCCATCTGGAGCAGGACAGGATGAGGCCAGCTCTGTCCATCCCTGAGCTGGGCCTGGAAGTTTCCATCCAGGTCTACAAGCCCCAGTGGAAAGTGGTGCATCTCGAATTATCTGCCAGGCCCCGGGTGATGACAGGCCCCCTCCATCCCCTGCACCCAGCTGCCCCTTTGTCCTATCTGTGGCATGGGCGTGGGGGCAGGGAGCTGCCCGCGGTGGCACCAGCATGGCTGAGGGAGCCCAGCGGGGGGTCTGGCGCACCAGGAGCCCAAGTCATTCGGGGTCCCCTTTGCTCATGCCCCTCACACTGCCGGCCCCCCAGGTGTGCCCAAGCTCTGGCCTCACCATGGTCTGTTCTGTCCCCAGAGCGCGGTGCCAAACCCGTCACCAGCTTTGTGAAGAACCTCTCTGCCTTATCGGACTGGTACTCCGTCTACACGTCCGCCATTGCCTTCACCGTGAGTCCCTGGGGTCAGGGACGGTCTGTCAGACCAGCGGGCGGCCAGCACGGTGTCCGAGCTCTCCCTGGGGACACGGCGCCTTAGCTGCTCTGGCTGTGCAGTGGGACCACTGATACCCAGCCCTGAGTTGTCACAAGGACCGGGCCTTGGCGGTGGCCTCCCCCCCTCCCCCCCCGCGCAGACAACCCCCGAGGCTGAGTTCTCAGGAACGGGCCTCTGTCCACACCTCGGTCCGCTTTCCTGGATGAGTTGGGGAGAGGAGGAGGAGGAGGCTTGTCTGCCCAGGGGCGGCCCCAGCTCCCAGCTCCCTCCTGCTGGGCACCTGGGGCTGGGGGAGGCTCCTGGCAAACACGTGGGGGCCTGGGGGCCCTCCCTGGGAGCGGGTGGCAGTGCAGCAGGCTGGCATTGCCATGTGCTCTGGGGAAAGGGCACTCGGCCACCCTGCCTGAACCGTAGCCAGCCCCAGTCCCGCACAAGGAGACCCCATTATCACTGGGAGGGGGACACAGGCCACCCACCTGCCTGCCAGCCGCATGGCCAGAGACAGGCATCCCCGCCTCTGGATTCTGGAAGGTTCTGAGGCTGCCCTAAATCCCCCAGCCTGGTGCCAGCCCTGAGCATTTTGTGTATGTACAGAGAATAGGACTCAGTGGCAGGGCCCTGGCCACCCCCTTCATCCTGGGGGGCCCCTTCATCCTGTGGGCTCCCCTTCATCCCAGGGCCCCCCCCTTCATCCAGGGGGCTCCCCCTTCATAAGCTGTTTGCTCCACGAGGCCTGGTCCTGCTTGTATATTATTACCAATACACGTGCCGGCCATTCAGACCCTCCTTCCTGGCCTCCTCCACATGAGCCCCCCGCATCCCACTCTCTGCCCCCATCTGAGCGTCTGCTCTATGCCAGGCACAGGCGGGGCCGGACCGGAGGTGCCCGAGCGGCTCGCGGCACGTGGCACATAGTGGGGTCTCAGCCAGCAGTCGGCCACCTCGCCTGGCCATGCTGAGTCCTGGCGGGGCTTCGAGCTCTACGCAGGGGACCCGCGGCAGGGGCCTCTTCCCCACCCAGGCCATGTTTATAGCTGCTTCCTGGGGCACCCCTCCCTGCACCCCCAGAACACCCCCTGTCCATCCTCCCTCCCACCCAGGAACTCCTGCTGAGAAATCAGCTCTTCCCAGGGCCTCCCCGTTGTGCCCTCCCTCCCGCTGGGGGCCTGGGCGCCCAGCTCCCTTCATGGCCTGGTGGGGCAGGGGGGCGGGGGGACGGCGGAGGGGGGGGGCCTGGCCG
>NW_027529175.1:6161725-6163113 GCF_008692635.1 Crocuta crocuta
TGTCCGGTTGCCTGACGGTCTCCCTCGGGCCTGCAGGTGTACATGAACGCCGTGTGGCATGGCTGGGCCGTCCCCATGTTCTTATTCCTAGCAATTCTGAGGTTATCCCTCAATTACCTCATAGCCAGGTGAGCGTGCCGGGTGCCCGTGTGGGTGGTGGTGCCGTGTCTCTGAGCCGGCGGTGGGGGGGGGGCTGCCGCACACACAGGTCACTGGGGAGTAGTCCCGTGGTGGGGTAGGGCCCCTGAGCCCCCGGGACGGTGGCCGCCCCCCCTGGCTCGCTGGGGTCGCAGCAGGTGACTGTCCAGCCCCCCAGCGGTTCTGTCTCTCGGCCAGCGGGCGGCCGCGGGGTCGCTGCGGCTGCTCCTGCTTGTTGATGGAATCCCAGGGGCCTTGATGCAGCTGCAGGGCCTTTGTGCCCCGGGGGGTCCTGGGGTTCAGAGCGAGGGTCCTCGCCATCGCCAGGCCCAAGCAACCTGCCGCGTCTTTCCTCCGTGCTCTTGGGAGCACCCTCTGGGGCTCCGTTGGGATGCCCCTTGTCCCCAGGCTGCCCGGTCCGTCTGAGCATGCGATCGCCCCAGCCGTGAACCCCGCCTTCGCCGCGGGCCTGAGGAGGACCCCGCGGTCCAGATTTTTACACAGTTGTTCGAGTTCACACTTCACATGCCAGTGTCCTAGGCATCCCGGTGCCAGCTGAGTTGGTTCAATTGAAAATGTTTTGTAGAGAAGAAAGTCTTTACACACGGGTGAAGGGGTCATCTGTGCCCGGGCGAGGCACGGTCAGCTAGTGTGGGCTGTTGCCGCGGCGCTGACTTTCTTTGAAAGACCCGTCACCTTGGGGTACTTTGAAGTGTGTCTGTTTTACCTCTGGGCCCCCAGAGGAGGGGCCGGTGAGGGTGACCTTGAATCGTCCATTCTCAAGAGCCGGGGGCAGCCCTGGTGGGCTCGGCAGTCAACGGCAGAGGGTCTCCAAAGCCCCTTCTGTCCCCCACTCCTTCCCCGTCAGGAGCACAGGGCTGGGGCTTTGAGGTCCTCCCTCTAACGGCGCCACCCGTTAAAGGCGTGTGATTGTCTCCTCTTGGCCAGGGGCTGGAGGATACAGTGGAGCATCGTGCCTGAGGTGTCAGAGCCTGTGGTAAGTCCTGGCCAGGCCGCGACCCCTTGGCCCCGTGTGGGCTCCCTGAGGCCCCCGGAAGCAGCTGTGTGGCTGCCCTGGGGAGCCCTGCCTGGCAAGTCGAGGTCAGGGAGCAGGAAGTCAGTGCCCCCCAGCATGGGGCCCTGGATGGCCCCACTGTGACCCCTTGCCAGCCGGCGCCCCATGTGCCCCTTGCTGGCCCAGGCTTGGCTGCGTGGGAAGCAGGCCTGTCCTGACCCTTCCCGGCTGGGAT
>NW_027529175.1:6163230-6188416 GCF_008692635.1 Crocuta crocuta
CGTTACAGTGCCCCACATCCTCCCTGGACCAGTGGGTGTGTGAGCAGGGATCAGCAAGCTCACGGCCCCCCATCTGATTTTATAAATAAAGTTTTATTGGCACATAGCCATACCCTTTCACTTGTGCACTGCTACGGATGCTTTGGGGCAGCAGCGGCTGAGCGGAGTGGNGTGGCCCGTTACAGACAATTTGCTGGCCTGCTCTGGAGGGAGAGTGTGGCCTGTGGGGTGGAGCTGCCCGGCACGAGCACGGGGGAGAGCACCTGCTCTGCGTGGAGCTCCCAGTGGGGGTGCGGGGTGCAGTGGTGCCACAGGGTCCCTGGGGGGTCGGGGGGACGTCTGGGGGGGGGCAGGCCTGTGTGTCCAGGAGGCCCTTGGGAGGTTCCAGTTGAATGAACTCAGACAAGCCTCAGTTTCCCTCACTGCAGTGAGGCGCTGAGGGCTTTGTGGTCTTAGATGCCCGTTAGAAGACACTCATCAAAGTGTGATCCCTGCTGGCTGAGGGGACTGCCGCTGCCCCCCGCTGCCCTCCCGGGCACCAGAGGGGTGTCCCCAGGACACCCCAGGGCCAGCCCATGCCGTGCGGGGCAGCAGAGTGACTCCCGCTCCCGGGGCTGGGAGGCCCCTGCGCTGCTTTTGGGACTCCTCCCTCTGAGCTGCTCAGTTTCGGTGGAAATTCTCTCTCCCCTCTGGCTGCAGGAGCCTCCAAAGGAGGACCTGACCGTGTCTGAGAAATTCCAGCTCGTGCTGGACGTCGCCCAGAAAGCCCAGGTACTGCTCCCTCTAGGGCTCCGGCCTGGGGGCGTCTCTGCGCCAGCGTCACCCACAGGGGGCCCCAACACCCCAGGCCTGGCTTGTCTGTCGACCCGCCGTCAGCCTGCCCGTGACCCCGAGGCGGCAACCCTGGCGGGCGGGCGGCCCCTCCTGGTCTAGCCTGAGGCTGGTGCCCTGGGGCGTGGACGCCTACCCAGGGGGCCCGGCCACCGCCAGGAGGGGCGCGGTCTGTGCATTAGCCTGGGCTTTGCCCGCGACCCACCACCCTGTCCTTGGCCTTCGAGTGGCTGGGCAGGATGTCGGGGTTCTGTGTCACCCGGCCGTGGCCACACGGGGGTTGCACCTCTCAGGCCGGCCCGCGAACCCAGTCGTCCCGACCTGGCCGTGTGGACGGGGACCCCTTGTGATTGCGGCTTCTTCTACACACAGAATCTCTTTGGCAAGATGGCCGACATCCTGGAAAAGATCAAGAAGTAAGTGAGGGGCCCCCAGCCTGTGGCCTCGGGGGTGCGGCCCCGCCCCCCTGCTGAGCCCCCCTCTCCCCTTCCAGCCTGTTCATGTGGGTCCAGCCTGAGATCACACAGAAGCTGTACGTCGCGCTGTGGGCCGCCTTTCTCGCTTCCTGCTTCTTCCCCTACCGCCTGGTGGGGCTGGCCCTGGGTAAGGAGGTGCCTTGTCTCCTGAGCCGGGGGTGAGTGCGGCACAGGGGGCCCCGGGGCCGCTTCCCACCGGAGCATCCGCCACGTGCCACGTGCCTCCTGGAGGTCAGCTGCTAACGCGCTGGCCTTCCTCCCTCGGGGCCTCATCCGGTGGCTTCTCGTCAGAACGTTCACATTCGGGAGACACAGGCCCGAACCCTGGAGACGTGGCCCGAGTGCCCACGGGGGCCGTGATGGGTCAGGCCGAGGGAGGGGAGACGTGGGCGTGGGGGCGTCATGGGGGAGCCGTGGCCTCCGTCCTGTGCAGGGTGGTCAGACCTGCGGGAGGAAGGGATGGTCGGGGAGGGGGGTTCAGGGTTTGCGCTGGACTGGCGGGTAGGTGATGTCGCCGTTTCGTGGCAGAGGGAAGGGGGGTGGGTGCGGAGGGTTTNCTGGGGTGGGGTGTGTGCAGAATCCAGGCAACAGAGCTGGATGTGGCCTTTGTCCGTATTTCAAACCACGGGGTGGCAGGACCTGAGCCCCCCGTGGGTTCACTGGGACCCCTGCCCGGGATCTCTGCAGGGAGGAAGGTGCGGGCAGGTGTGGAGGCTGTGCTGAGGCCCAGGCCGTGGGCCTGACGCTGCCCCAGCCCGCTCCGCTCACCTGCCCCAGGAAGCTGCACCCCACTTCCCGGGCCAGACGCTGACTCCTGCCCCACGCGGAGCCTCAGAGCACGGGTGGGGCTGCCTCCGAGCTGGGGCCACGCGGGTCGGGGGTCTCACAGCATGGGGGCCGTCCCCACCTGCCCACGCACCCCCCCCGCCCCCACCTGTGCCGCCGCAGCCCTGGTCTCTGGTCGGCACTCTCCTTGCAGGCCTAGCCGGGGAGCCAGGGCGGGTAGACGGCCACTCTACCAGTGTGGCCTTGAGGGAAGTGACTGGCGCCAGCAACGTGAAATGTCCTCAGTGCCGTTTCTCAGGGGCCTCGGCCGGGACACCAGCTCTGACCTGGGGTGGGAGGGGCCCGCCGGGTCAGAGGGCGCCAGGCAGGGAGTGGGTCCCCTGCATTTTCTTTCATGTCACCCTTGGGGGTCGTAGCTTGTTCGTGAGGTGGATTGATTGGCAGGAGCCTGAGTGGACCCCCTTCGGCTGGGGTTGCCTGGCCCTCTTGCTGCCCCCCCCCCCCGGCCCTGTGCCGGCCACCCCTGGTTCTGTGAGGCCTTCCGTGTGCCCTGGCGCTCTGCCCTCCACGGGCCGGGGCTCAGGGCCACCGTGCTGAGGGGACAGATGTGGCCGCGGTTCTGGTCCCAGATGGAATGGCACTGTTTTTCCCCGTCTCCAGGACTCTACGCCGGAATCAAGTTTTTCCTCATTGATTTTATCTTCAAACGCTGCCCGAGACTGCGAGCCAAATACGACACCCCCTACATCATCTGGAAGAGCCTGCCCACGGACCCCCAGCTCAAAGAGCGCTCCAACGCTGCCGTGTCGCGCCGGGTAGGCTGGGCCGGGCCGCGGCCCATGCTGTGGGGCCCTCGAAGCAGACGCGGTGCTGTGGGGACTTCCCTGCCACCCAGCACTGCTGTTTCGGGGGGCGCACCAGCCCTGGGCGCTGGCTGGTGCTGGGCAGGCCAGGCCCCCACCCACCTCAGGGACCCCCAGGGACCCTCCCACAGACTTGAGCCGTGTGGCCCCCGAGCCAATGGCAGGCAGGGTTCAGGGTGTAGGTCACAGATGCCCAGAGCCTGGGGGCCGTGGGAGGAGGGGCCCCTGGGGGCTGCTGTCCAGCCCTTCCGTCCCTGGCCCTGAGGCTGGGGCCCACCTCGTGCCCGTACGCTGCTCCTGGGCCTGTTTTCGATCACGGTGGGAGGCTTTGTGGGTGTTGGGCGCTGCGTCCCAGGTCGGGGCGCGGAGGACCAGCTGGCCTCCGTCTTCTCCTCGGTCTCAGATGAGTGGGGGAGGACGGCTCTTGGGGAGGTCTAGGAAGGCTTCCTGAAGGAGGGAACTTTGGATTTCTGAGACTTGCGTGTGAGTGTCCCCTGAGGAGTGACCCGCTGATGGGCGGGAAGCAGTGGGTCAGGCGCAGGTCGGGCTCCAGGACAGAAACACCCGTTGGGAGTCCAGGCTCCTTGTCAGGGGTGAAGCTTGCATGTGCACGAGCAGCTTTTCGGTGAGCCAGCAGCTGGGCTCTCGGGGTGCAGGCCGGGTGAGGCGGGCAGCCTGGCTCCCCGAGGGTGTGGGAGAAGACGAGGGGCTTGTCCCAGCCCTGGGGCGCCCGGGGAGAGAAGACCTTCGTGGGGGTCAAGAGCAACCAGCGCTGGCCAGTCAGGAGAGACTGAGCGCAGCAAGGAGGAGGGCTTCCCGGAGGAGGGAGACCCCGCCCAGGTGTCTGTGCTGGTGGCTTGCAGCTCTGTTCAGCCTCTGTGTTTGTGACCTCATGTCATGGGGACCCCCTTTCCTCTCGGTGGCACATGCATCTGTTGTCTGCTGTCTGGCCAGCTGTCAGGGAACGACCGGGTGTGGCGTCCGTGGGGAAGTCCCCCTCCCGATGCCATGTGTCACTGTGTCGTGGCCGTTTGACTCTGATGTTGCTTCAGTGGCCCGTCCCTCAGCTGCGCCCCGTTTCTGACATGTGGGGGAGGGGCTGCATGCGCTGGGGTGCGGGCTCAGCCTTGGCCTGTGGAGTCAGGACACTGCTGGGGAGACGGGAGGTCTCCCTGCTGTTGTGGGGCTGCTCTGCCCTCTGGGATGAGGAGCGCCCCTGGAGGGGCTCTTAGGGGGACCGCACCCCCTGTCTGGGCACACGTGGCTGCACCTCCCATACGATTACAGCCGGGTAAGGGTGGGGGGCGGCGGGACCCAGTCCCTCCGCGGCCCAGCCTAACGGGCACGCGTGTGCCCGGCAGCTGCAGACCGCCTCCTCGCGGAGCTATGTGTCCAGCGCGCCCGCCGGCCTGAGCAAGGATGAAGACACTGGTCGCTTCCACGGTACCAAGAAAGGCAATTTCCACGAGATCTTTAACTTGACAGAGAACGAGCGACCACTGGCAGGTACGTGAGCCCAGAGTCTGTGACCCGCCCTGGTTTTGGGTGGGGGGTGGCTCCCGTGCTGGGAGCCCTTGTCAAGGACAGCCCCGGGGCTTAGAGGGCTGGCTGGGGCGAGCAGGCGGGAGGAACCGAGTGTGCCCCTGCCCACACGGGGGGGCCCCCTTTGCTGCAGCAGGTGGTTTGGCAGCAGAAATCCAGAGGGTCCCCCAGTGCAGAGCTCAGAGCTGTCCCGGTGTCATGCATGCTGCCCTGAGGTCCTCCCCGCTGCCCCTGGCTCATCCTGGCCATGACCTGGCCATGGCCTGTCGGAGAGCCGTGCGGGGAGAGCCGTGCGGTGGGAAGCAGCCGGGAGCTCTGGTCCCTGGTCAGCCTCCTGGGAAGGGCCTGCCCTGAACTGACCCGGCAGGTGCCCTGGGCTCTGAAGTGCCCGGCCGTCTGTGGGGTGTGATGACCAGCTGCAGAGCAAAGCTGTATAGAACCGACTTTGACCTGCTCCTGGCCCCTCCTCCCGCGGACCCGGGATGTGAAAACGTGGTCGCTGAGGGGGCAGGGGGCATCCTGCCTCCTTCTCAGGGTGTTGTGTACCTGCTGGTGGGGAGTGCGTGTCAGTCCGTCCTTGGAAAGATGGGGCAGACGGGCTCCCGTGGTGAATGGAGGGAGAGGTCACGGTCACTTTTGTCCCCGCTAGTGTGCGAGAATGGCTGGCGCTGCTGCCTGATTAACCGGGACCGGAAGATGCCCACGGACTACATCCGCAACGGGGTTCTGTACGTGACGGAGAAGTGAGTGACTCGGCGGGGCGGGCCTGAGGGGCCACGGCGCGCTCCTTCCTCCACTTCAGGGAAAGGCTTTGTCTTCTCTCCTGGAACGAGACTGGATGGGGAGCTTACCCCTGGGGGCCCCCTCTGCCGGTCGTAGGAGCGGGAAGAGTGGCTCCGGGGTGGAATCTGCTCTCAGCCCCGGGGGCCCCGGCCGCCCTGTCCCCACACTCACAGCCACGGCCACGACTCCTGTCACTGAGGGAACAGGCCTCAGGGACATTCCTGGTTCTGGTCGGATGTCACAAGGATGCTTGACATCCTTCTGTCCACCAGGCTCCGTGCAGGGCGGTGGGTTTAGTTTATAAAAACTACGGAACTCTTTGTAACAGTGCAGTTTTTTACGAAAGGCCAGTACACGGCGGTGGGAGGGAGGGGCTCTCTGGGGATCGCCACTCGCCCCCTGGGGACCGTGGTGGCGGCGGGCTGGTGGTGTATCCCTGTTCAGGTGCTGGGTTATGCCTCTGTTTCTTTCTCCCCCCCATAGTTACTTGTGCTTCGAAAGCTCCAAATCCGGTTCTTCCAAGAGAAACAAAGTTATCAAGCTGGTGGACATCACGGACATCCAGAAGGTGTGTGTGGGGGGGGGGGCGCTTCCCTTCTCCGTTGCCCCTTCTGGTCTCAGGAAGAGGAAGGCCGTAGGGCCGTGAAGCCGGGGGGCTCCAGCCGGGTGTGTTGACAGGGACGGGCCGGTGCCTGCTGGACTTAATCCTGCCCACAGCAGGGCTCCCTTCTGGAAGGCCTCCATGCAGAGCCCCCTCGGCTCCTGTCAGCCTCCATGTGCACAGGCCTCTCCTACCGCCTCGTAGGTCAGCGCCAGGCGCCCTCCCCAAAGGGGTCAGGGACGCACAGCAAGGTGGGCCCAGGAGGTCAGGCTGCCGGGCCCCTGTAGCCACTGCTCATCGGCCCCTCGGTCCTGAGATGCTCCCCCGTCTCAGGCCTTTCCTCAGCCCGTTTCCCTCGAGCGTGATCACATGGAGTGTGTGGTGCCCGGAGCAGGGCCCGGCGCGCACAGGCGGGGGGCTGGCTGGGCCACCTGCTCCCGGTCTCCAGGGTCTCAGCGTGTGGGACACAGGCCAGCCCGGGTTGGGGGGTGGACCCCGGCTCACTGGCATGTCAGGGGCACCCCCATGGCTGCTGGGCCCCTGGGCCCTCCCAGCCTCCCCGCGGGGCATTCCCGTTGCGCGGTGCCCCTTAGGGACACCCTGCCTCGCTTGGGCCCTTCTGGGAGAGGGTGAGACGGGGCGTCCGCAGGTCTGGTTTCTCAGTCACGAAGTCCGTCTGTCTGCTTGTGGCCAGGAAGGTCAGGGCTCCGTGGGGCTTGCAGTCCGTGGGCCCTGGGGTGTGGGGACAGGCTTGGCCCTGGTTCTGGCCCTGGCGGGGGCCCGTGGTGACAGTGTCCTGTCGTCCCCTCAGTACAAGGTCCTCTCTGTCCTCCCGGGTTCAGGCATGGGGATCGCCGTGTCGACGCCATCGACCCAGAAAGTGAGTGCCAGGCGGGAAGCCGGGGAGCCCGGGGTGGGCCCAGAGCCGCGCTGGGGGGCCCCTGCTCTCCCTCCTTCCCTCCCTGGGGCCGCAGGAGCCCCACTGCTGTCTCTGGTGTGGGTCCCCAGGGAGGGAGGGTGGAGCTGGGGGACCCCCCCCAGGGCTGGGGGCCTGGCCTCTGCGCGGGAGGGGGGGACTGCCCTCATACACCTGACCCTCTGGGGCTCCGCCGGGACCTGGGCTGGGGCCGCCCTGTCCTGCTGCGCCCGGCTGCGCGGGTCACCCACGGCCTTCCCTCCCTGCCAGCCGCTGGTGTTCGGTGCCATGGTGCACAGAGACGAGGCCTTCGAGACCATCTTCAGCCAGTACGTGAAAATCACAGCGGCGGCGGCGTCTGGCACCGACAGCTAGTGTTGCTTCTCTGGGGACGTTGCTGGAAGGTGGTGTTGTTGTTCTCTTTTTTCTTTGTTTTTTTTTTTTTGTTTTTGTTTTTGTTTTTTAAACGATTTGATAGTGGAAAATCTTTGGACATCCTGATCTTTTGCAATAATTCCCCTCGATCTATGGTTTCTATTGTGTTTCCCCTGCGTTTGATGGACCCCCTCACGCAGGGGTGGGGCCGCAGCCAGTGCCAGCCCACCTGATGGGTGAGGCGTGTCCCGTGGACGCGGAGGCAGGGGTCCGCAGNAGCGGCCGCCTCCATGCCCCCGCCTGGGCAGAGCCCCCGCCGCGCCCCAGCCCTCCGGAGGCTGAAGCTCTTCCACACCAGAAGCCATAGCTGAGGAGCACTCGCGGCCCCTCCTCCCGGGGGTGAGGGACGTCGGTGCCCAGCAGCCCCGAGGCCCCTGCACCGCGGCCGGAAACGGGCCGGTCGGTCTCGCGCCTTCCCCTAGCGAGACCCCTGCTGCGCGTCCTCCCAGCGAGGCTGGGCCGGGAGCGCCATCCGGCCTCCGCCCTGTGCTGCCCTTCAGTGGGGGCGGCGATGCTGGGCTGCCCCACCCCCGCCGTCCTGAGGAGCCCCCGGGAGTCCCGGACGGGGTAACCGTGAGGACAGGGAGTGACGTGCTGGTAGAAGCACATCGCTGTCGCGTTGCCCTGCGGGGAGCCCCGTGGAGCACGCCGCAAGGCCCGTGGGTCCGGGCTGTGCTCTCAGACGAAAATCGGCCACGACGTGGCCTGTGCTGCCCTCCGGGTGAGGGAGGGGGCTCTGGGGTCCTGGTGGGGTAGGGACGGAAGCAGCCGGGCTTGTGCCGCCCGGGGGTGTCATACAGGGACGCTCCGGAGGGCACCAGCTCGGGGGAGCACCAGCTCGGGGAGCACCAGCTTGGGGAGCACTCCGGAGGTTTGGGGCCGGGCGGTCTGCACCCCTGGTGTCCGACGGTGTCCCCGAAGGAGGACGCGCAGCTGTGCGGGCGGCTCGCACCCAGGGTGGGGGTGGGGTGAGCCAGCACCCGTCCGCCCCACCCCTGCCGGAGGCCAGCAGTCCTGTGGCGGAGGCCGGGGTGGGGCGGGGGTGCTGTGTGGGGACAGGCCTGTGACTTCTGAAGGACAGGCTGAGACCGTGGCGGTCAGCGGTCAGCACACTTCCGACTCGACTACTCCGGCCCCTCGGCTTGTTCCAAGTCCTTTCGGGTGTCACTAGGATTGTTTTTTGAAGAAACAGAAGATTATATTTTTTACAGAGAGCAAGCTGTTTTTCTTATTTTTGTATCATTTTTCAGATGTAATTTTTACCTTTGCTCCAATCCTAATTTGCTGGTTTGGGTGAGACCCGGTGGCATCGCTCACGCCCCCCTTCCCAGGGGACTGGAGCGCCACACTCCAGGGCCTGGGCAGCGCCCCCGGGGAGCCCCGCCGACCAGCCTGATGAAGCACACCCCCCGCCCGGTCGGTGAGATCTGAGGGCACCGTGGCCCCCACCGGCTCTGGCCCCGCCGGTCGCCCTTCCGTAACACCGGAGGCAGAACCCGCTCTAAACCCTGGCTTTGGCTGCCACAAAGCTGGACCGGCTCCCGTGGCCCCGGGGAGGGTCTCGGGCACACCTGGGGGATGCCCCCCCCCCCAGCGGACCCTCCCTCCGTGCCCAAGGTGCGTGGGGACGGGCTGCAGGGTGATCCCCCTGGGGCTGCTCACACCCCTCCCCAGGGCCGCCAAGGGGTCGGGGTGTGGCCTGTCCGCGGGGTGGCCTCACCCTCTTCAGCCGAGGGGGTGGTTTGGTTTGAGTCCCTTTTGAGGAGAAAGGGAGATGAAAACTGACCACGAGCCGAGCACGGCCACGGGGGGAACGCGGACCCCTGTGGGCTCCGAGCCTCCTGGCCGAGAGCACCATCGTTTCTATCGAATTGTGTAAATCTGGGCAGATGTTTCATTTCTATGACTAATCACTGAACTAGAACGAATGTTACATTTTTCTACGTCTGAAGCTTCAGTCTATTTTGGATCCTGTAAATAGTCGTTACTGCTGTCGTTTTTGTTCAACAAAAGGATTGTACTGTATGAAGAACCGATGAAAAACCCCTGTAACATTTTTTTAAGAAAACTTTGTTTGTTTAAAGAAGTCTTGTATAAATTATAATTTTTATTTAAATAAACCTGAAA
Organism: Crocuta crocuta; assembly: GCF_008692635.1. NCBI lineage: Eukaryota > Metazoa > Chordata > Mammalia > Carnivora > Hyaenidae > Crocuta > Crocuta crocuta. The sequence goes on from NW_027529175.1 coordinate 6,172,591, forward strand.
TGCTTTGTGCTCAGGGGAGCGGTGGGGGTGGGGTGCGGACGGCTTTCCTGGCGGAGCCTGTGTGCGTCACAGGCGGCTNCTCGGTGGCCCAGGAGTCCCGCGGCCACCGGGCACTGGAGGGTACCGGGGGTGAGGTGGGTGCCCGGGGCCTGTGGGACAGGGCCACGAGAGGGGCTGGGAGGAGCAGGGGACAGGGGCCCAGGCTCCACAAGACTGCGGGCCGGTGGGGCCAGCACCTGCAGGTGGGGGTGTCCGGGGCCTGGCAGCAGGTGGCAGTGGGCGGTGGGGCCATCGCTTGCGGGGCTACGCAGGAGCCCGCAGGAGGGACAGAAGTGGCGCCTCGGGTTTGGGGTGCAGGTCCCGGCCCCGCCTGGGCGTGACCTCCCTGGGAGCGGTGGGCATCTCTGGCACCCTCCCCTGGGGTCTGAGGCTGAGCCGTGGGGGGACTTGAGGACTCTGGGCAGAGGGGTCCCCGGTGGCACCTATGGCTTGGCTGGTCCAGACACGGACACTGGAGACAGAGATGCAGGAACCCTGCCGACTTCTGAGCCGCCCGCCGTCCCGCACCGAGCTGAGCTGCGCCCGGCCTCTGGCACCCCGAGCCCACGGGAGCCCCCGGGAGGCACAGCCCCACCCGGGTTCCACCAAGTGACAGGGACCCGGTCTGAAGAGCCAGCTCTGCCCCCAGAGGCGTGGCCTTGTGTACGGCATCCATCCACCTGTTCGTCCAGCCATCTCTCCGGTCGCCTTTACGTCTGTCTGTCTGTCTGCTGCAGCCACCGTCCTAGGGGCTGGGACGTAGCCACGAAGGGCCAGAGGCCCCTGGGAACTGCCCTGCTGTCCCCTGACCCGACTCTGCGGGCAGCAAGAGAGGGCTTTCCTAGCCGCAGAGCCCCCACTCGCCACTGCAGCACAGCCTGACGGGACGGTCCTTGTGAGCGCCCGGCCCTGCTCTCTGGAGGCAGAAGGGTGAGGAGGGGTCCGAGCCTAGGGTGTGGGCGGCACAGGCCCTACCCCCTCGCTCGTGGGGCTCCCGGGTCTACATCTGTTTGACTATTTAAGGTGCCAATAAAGTAGCACAGGTCTGCCTAATTGGGATTCTGGAGACTGTTTGCTAACTGTATTCAGTACGTTGGTTTCCTTCGGGGGCCTGGACACTGCATTTTAGCAGCGCTCGGGAGACGTCGTCCGTTGGCCTCACCCGAGGGTCCGTGAAACCAAAAAAGGCGCCTTGGTGCCCCTGTACTACTTGGGCCTTAATTCTTGGGGAGACGGAGCCCCTGCAATGCTCCTTCTGGCTGCAAATTGGAAGAGGACCCTCCTCTCCCCCACCCCCCCAGGGTGAGAAGGGTCTGCAGACGGAGACGGGAACACGGTGATTTGTAAGGCTCTGTGCGCTTCCCTTCACGGGCACCTGCTGTTTTCCGTACCAGCATTTAGTGAGCGAGTTTTAGGACCGTGTGAGTACACAGGGGAGGGGGGGTGTTGCTATGAGGTTAGGAGCCAGGGGTGATGATTGTCCACCCACGGGAACTGACGTGCAGGGCTGACCCCCTACGTGTCCGCCGTGACGCAGGCTGGAGTGAGAGTACTGGGGGTGCGATGGCCCTGACGGCTGCACGGGTCTCAGGCAGCCACTGCCCGCGAGGTGAGGAAGGCTCCGGAAGACCCTGTCCTGTGCGGGTGTGTGTGGGGAAGCCCGCCCCTCCCCCTGCAGGGGCCTGGGGCCCCGCTCCCTTATGGCACCGAGGTCCCTAGCGGTGTGAGCTGTGCAGATGGGAGCTCACGAAACGTGTGAGGTCGTAGAGGCGGCCCCTCGAGTCCCCCCGCGGGTGATGATGGGAGTGCGGAAACCGCAGTTACAGAGAAGTTGTCACTCGTACGTTTTCTGCAGGCTGCGTGATGCAGTCACAAGATCACATTTTTGTGTAAAATAAAAAAAGTGTTTTTAGAAGGTAACAGCCCCAAAACACAGTTTTTAGGAATATACCTAAACAGAATTAAAAGAGTCTTAAGAGAAAACTCTAGAACTATTGAAAAACCTGAGTGAGGACCTTTATTTTTCCCCCAAATGTTTATTTTTGAGAGAAATAGTGCAAGCCGGGGAGGGGCAGAGAGGGGGAGACCCAGAATCGGAAGCAGCTCCAAGCTCCGAGCTGTCAGCACAGAGCCCGACGCGGGGCTCGAATTCACGAACCGTGAGATGAGGACCTGAGCCGACATCGGACACTCAACCGGCTGAGCCCCCCAGGTGCCCCCGAGTGAGGACCCTGCTAAGTGGGAACGAGTGTAGCGTTCATGTGGCGGGAAGTTCAGTGTCGTGCTAAAACGTCTCAACGTGTCGAATGGAGCAGCCTCCGAGGAGGGCACACGGCGGGTCTCCACTCACACAGTGAGCAAAGCGAGCAACATAACAATGTGCCTGAGCATCTAAGGATTCAGGAGAGAGAACCCCTCTTCTGGCCGTGGGGCTCAGTAGCCGTGTCCTGCCAGATAAGCCGACGGAAGGTGGACGGACAGGAGCAAGCCGCGCCACGTTTGTGATGTGTGATGTGAAGCCCCACAGAGGCCGTCGGACCCCAGGGGTTATGTGCCACTTCAGTAAAAGGACAATGAACTTTGTCAAGAAGTGACAAGATAAAGGCCAAGACATCAGGGTTTGGGGGAGGGGCACCTGGGGGGGCTCAGTCATCGAGCATCTGACTCCAGCTCAGGTCAGTCTCAAGATTCGTGAGTTCAAGCCCCATACAGGGCTGTCTGCCGTCGGCACAGAGCCTCCTTAGGGTCCTGTCTCCCTCACTCCAAAAAAAAAAAAAAAAGGAAAAGGGGTTCAGCCTTCTTAGGTAACATCTCTTTACTGGGGAATATTTTTTAATGTTTATTTTTTTGAGACAGCTAGAGCAAGTGGGGAGGGGCAGAGAGAGGGACACCCAGAATCCAAAGTGGGCTGCAGCCTCTGAGCTGTTAGTGCAGAGCCCGACGTGGGACTCGAACCCGTGAACTGTGAGATCATGACCTCAGATGAAGTCGGACTGAGCCTCCCAGGCGCCCCTACTGGGGAATCCCATGTGGGCAAGAATAGAAGATTCAGGCTTGTGCACCACCACCTTGGTGCCTCCCCAGCGGTAGATGGGGGTCTGCTCCCGGAAGGGGTGAGGGGAGGGCTACCTTCTCAAAGGGAAGTCTACGTCCTGCTTTTAGGTGAGGATGTGGGGCGGGGGCGGGGGGGGCAGGAAGCTCCTTACGCATTTGCTACCTGATGGCCTTCAGCTCAAAACAAGCCTGTGCCAACACAGCGTATTCTGACCCCCACACAGGTAAAGGGAACGGCACACAGAACACCGGGATCCGTGGAGGGGCAGGGGAGGGCGTGGGCACGCAGGGACTTCCTGGCTGGCAGGGACACCGTCATTCATTTGACTCTGGCTGTTTAAATCGTGCACAGGTGTTTTCACAAAACATGCTCTGCACTGAAAATAATGGGAACTTACAAAAGACAGAAAAAAAAAAAGAACTCCGCCCATAGTAACTTTATTTTTGTCTTCTCAAACATGTCAGGGCAAATACACCATTTTCTAATCTTGAAACCTGCAAGATTAAATGAAAACGAAGCCACCGCCTCCATCCGCCCTCCCCCGTGACACGAGATTGTACAGGAAGAGTCGCGCCTGCCCGTCGAGCGGGTCCCTCCTCGGGAGCTGGCGCGCGCGGGAGGGTCAGAGCTGAACTACTGCGCGGGCGTTTGTGCCACGGAGCCACAAAGGAGGTTAGAGCCTCGACTAACCCTTCTCGGTGACCCTAAGTCCTCACTAGCCAGCTGTCACCCCTGAGGTACACGCTGGGGCTTCAAGTGGGGACGTCATGGAGCTCAGGACCCCTGCCCACGAGGGAATGTCTGGAAGGTACTTCCGTCCCGTGCGGAGACTGACAAGGAGTGCTCGGGGGGCATTCACACAATCACAGGCGCCCTAGGAACCGCCCAAGGCCTGCGGTGTGGGCGTGTGGTGGGCCATCCGGGGACCGTGGGGCCGGCTTTCTCGGTGAATGTGAATGTGGACTCTGGCCCCGGGCTGGTTTCCTAAACTCAGGCCACTCCAGTCCTGTTTTGGGAAACCCTGTCAAAGTAACACAATCCACAGCGTGGCCATCGGTGGCCAGGAGCCCCCGGGAGGCGCTCACACCCCCGCTCAGACCTGCCAGTCCTGCGTCTGCTTTCTTCCGACCAGCAGCAGCACCAAGGATCAGGAACAGCCAGCGACTATTTACTTTTCTTACCCAGACTTTTCACCCACCCGCTAATTATTAAACCACTGGATTTGCACAATCACTTGATAAAGTGATCTTATTAAAATAGCCAGTTAAAGCTGCCCTTTTTGTGTGACCTGCAGTTGAATGATAAAATAGGACATTTCATGTGTACTTCAAAATATAAACACTGCAGGTTCTAAAAATATATGATGTCTGTTAATGCTAAAATGACTACCTGCGCCTACGTGAGGTCAAGGGCACTCGTAAAGTGCCTGACGGCTTGTAAACCGCCTCTTGTAACAGGCTTCCTCTCTCGTTGCAAACTGGAGCTCAAGCCGCGTCTTTTATTTCAAATAAAGCTGTTTTAGGTGCATCTCCCATACAGCCAAGCACGGATACAAAGGAAACGGGGCCACAAGCGCGTTCGGGGGCCGCCCCGGGGCAGGTGGCCACGCCCACAGGGAACCCCTGGGCTCCAGTGGAAAACTATCGACAATACTAACCCTGAAGACACTATTCACGCTATTCTGGTTGAAAAGGACGACAGTTTCAGTAAATACGTAGAACTGAGTGCGAAGAAAAGCTCCAGTCTAGACTGCATGTATAGACTCGGGGCCTGCAGCCAAGGAGCCCCCGGACTCGGGACCCCCACCCCCACCCCAACAGGGGTGAACGTGGCACGCACAGGTGGATTTTTCTCTACTGCGAGCCAGCTTCTCGNCCCTGATTGTTCCTGCGACCAGCCGACTGTCCGAGAAACACGACTGCGATGAAGGCAAGGACCCGGCTTTTCTCCCAGCCTGTGTCCCCATGCCAATGCTCCGCTCCCGAGGTGTCCCCGGAGCAGGGCTCCATCGCGTTGTAGTTGTGCGGGACAGAGAAGGTCTGGAAGTGTCCTGAGCAGAAGTTCAGTTCCAAAACCTGATCATAACAACTACAGAGTGAGTCGTGCCCGGTGGGTCTGTGAGCCGGGAAACCCCGCCCGGCCAGGTGGTGTGACCTCATGTTCACCGTCCCTAAAATGATTGCGGGAGAGCCACTGACGGGCCCTTGGAAAATCCGCACTGTTGGCGTCGTTAAAATCTAAGCAGCCAGCGCCCCCAAACTGCCAGGTGCCACGGGCTGAGGATGAGTTATGTGAAACGCAGCCCAAAGATTTACATAGAACCGAAAATGCCAGATGTGGTCACACAACTGACGTAGATGCTTTTTCTAAAATCAAGATTTAACTATCAAAAATAAATTTCTAAATTTAAATGTGTATATCAACGTAATTGGTCTGCAATAATTCTCTTAAATAACGTTCACGGTTCCCAAGCACAGCGAGGCAGGGGTGAGTGACGGCATCTCAGCCGTGTGCTTCTTCCTTAGGCTTCTCCTCGATCCCCCGTGCAAAGAGGCGGACCAGCTGGCAGTGGACCCTGCGGAGACAGAGGGTCCCCTGTCACCCCCGGTGTCCCCCTGGCCCCTGGCCCCACAGCTGGTCAAGGGTGGAGGTGGGGGACTCATCCTGGCCGTCTCTGGGCCCCACCCCGAGGGGACAGGTCAGGGGCCGGCAGACCCCACTCTAGCGGAGCGACACCCCCCCCCGGGGGACCCCTCCCTGAGCTTCCGGGACCGCGGGGAAGGGTCTGTGCAGGGCGGCCCCCCCTCGTGCAGGATGTGCGGGAGGTTCAATCTCCCAAGACAGTGGGCCCCATACCAGCCAGAGCCCCGGGGGCTGGGGAGGGGCCAGGGTGCCCTGGAGACCCCTGCCTTCCACCAGCACCGGGATGAGAGCCAGAGGGGCTCAGCGGTCAGCGTGGCGGTCCGGTCCCCACCGCCAGTGCCTCCTTCCCAATTTATTAATGATATCACAGCCTCCCCTGAGACAGTAGCAGGGCCGCCCGGGCGGCTCAGTCGGTGAAACACCCGACTCCTGGTCTCAGGCTGTGGTCTCACAGGTCGTGGGCTGGAGCCTCACGTCAGGCTCCGTGCTGATGGGTGTGGAAACTGCTGGAGATTCTCTCTCTCTCAAAAACAAATAAATAAACTAAAATAAATTATTTAAAGATGATCCATAATAAAAGCGCTATAACTAAGTCACCTGCTGGTCAGGGCATGGTGATATTTATCAAGATATGTAGCATAGATTTCACAAAAGAATGCTGTTCGTAATTTTCAAAGTATCTTTTTTTTTTTTTTTTAGTAAATCCCTAAGCCAGCATTAAAAATAATTTCTGTAACTTGTAAAATGTGTTTACAAAAGCTCAATCCCCGTGCATAGGACTGTCCTGGCCGGCTTCACCGGGGTCCTGTCCCTACCCTGTGTCCTGGGGTCTGAGCCAGGCCGTCGCGGCCACACTGACCGCGAGGTGCCCACAGGGACAGTTGTGAGCAGACGTTGGCTCCATGAGGCTGAGGCCGCCTCTCCCAGGGGCCTGGCCAGGTGCTAACGCAGGTGGCTCGACGCCGTGCGCGGGGCCCGTGGCCCCTGGGCCAAGAAACCATTTGAAGCGGGTACACACAGTGATGTACACCTTATCCGAGGTGAGGGTGTGGGTGGGGGCTGCAGGCCCCTCCGTGTTGCTTCCCACATGGTCCACACTCCGTGGTCAAGGAGCCTATGGCCTGGCCTCCGTAAATAAGCTGGGATCGCCCCGACAGCACAGGACCCTCACCTCATTCAACAGCCTGAGCTTAAAAACTACTCCTTTTACTGTGTGGGGACAGAACTTTCTCTGCACTCATGCTTCTCTGGGTAACGTGTCATCAGATGGCAGACCCCCTCGGGTCTGCAGAGGAACCCCTGCCCACGGGCCAGCGGCCAGAGGAGCAGGCCTGGCACCATCCCCCGGAGGCTGCGAGCCGGAGTCCAGCGCCGACTACAGATGGGGCTCCCTGAGGCTGGGGGGGGTCCTGTGGACCCCGTGAAGGCGGCTGGCTTGTGAGTGTCATCACTTAGGAGAACAGAGAGAAAATGCCTGAGCAAAGGGACAGAAGTCACTGCTGGGGCTCCAGGAGTAGAAGAGAAAGATGGCGACATGGCGCGGGGGTGGGGGTGGGGGGCTCGGGCGATCCTGGGATGATGCCACACACCCGCATCTTCCCCAGAGGCTGCTGGCGGGGCCTCAGACGCCAGATACATGGACACACGTGTGCGTTTACACCGCACCCTCACGCTTCGGGTCACGGGGCCCCCGGAGGCACCCTCGGGCCGTCACTCACCGGACCTCGATGGCGGAGCTGCTCAGGATCTCCCCGTCGCAGTTCCAGGAGCTGCTGGCTACGGGGCAGCAGCACGGGGGGCGGTCGCTGCAGATCTGCCCGAAGCGCGTCTTGCCCCTCTCCTTGAGGTCGCTGTCTTCGTCCTCCACGTGCTTCGACATGAACTGGAACTTCCTGACGCGATAAACTTCGACAAACTCGAAGTCAAACTGCAGAGAGACACGGAAGGGCTGGCGTTCTGGCAGGTGCTGCGCCGGGGAGGCAGCCCCTTCCGTGCCCGCAGCCCGCGCGTCCACAGCGACCACGCTTTCTCAAGATCCAGGTAGTTCCCTGGTGGTAACTTGTCGAATTCTTCATCTTTTTAACAAGCACTGTCTTATAAGCCACATAAAAACACTATTATGCTAGACCTGAAATTCCATGTAAAAAAGGAAAACAATCCTACTAGCATCAGAGACTAACCCACATTTCCACATCTGTCTCGTTAGGGTCGGGTCTTCCGTTGTATTAACTACGAGGCTGCCGGCGGCTTCGGGAAGGTTTGCCGGAAGGAGGCTTGTGTCTCAACGAGCTCTCAGGAGGAGGAGCCACCACTAGGGGCTTCGGACGCGTGAAGCTCAGACCAGAGACCTGACCTTGTTCCCTGGGATTCAGCCGTGGATTCCTTAATGCACAGTGGTCAGGGTTGCCCGCATAGACACTACCTGCATAGACACTGCCTGCATGGACACTGCCCGCATAGATACTGCCCGCATGGACACTACCCGCATAGACACTGCCCGCATGGACACTACCCGCATAGACACTGCCCGCATGGACACTGCCCGCATGGATACTGCCCGCATAGACACTGCCCACAAGGACACTGCCCACATGGACACTACCTGCATGGACACTGCCCGCATGGACACTGCCCGCATAGACACTGCCCGCATGGACACTACCCGCATGGACACTGCCCGCATGGACACTGCCCGCATAGATACTGCCCGCATGGACACTGCCCGCATGGACACTGCCCGCATGGACACTGCCCGCATAGACACTGCCCGCATGGACACTACCCGCATAGATACTGCCCGCATGGACACTACCCGCATAGACACTGCCCACGTGGACACTACCTGCATGGACACTGCCTGCATGGACACTGCCCGCATAGACACTGCCCGCATGGATACTACCTGCATAGACACTGCCCGCATGCACACTGCCCACATAGACACTGCCCACAAGGACACTACCTGCATAGACACTGCCTGCATGGACACTGCCCGCATAGACACTGCCCGCATGGACACTACCTGCATAGACACTGCCCGCATGGACACTGCCCGCATAGACACTGCCTGCATAGACACTGCCTGCATGGACACTGCCCGCATAGACACTGCCTGCATGGATACTGCCCACATGAACACTGCCCGCACAGACACTGCCTGCATGGACACTGTCTGCATAGACACTGCCCGCACGGACACTGCCCGCGTAGACACTGCCCACCAACTGGGATGGGGCAGAGCAAGCTCCCTACTCACCTGGTCGTACTGGTTGGTGTGCCTGACAAGAAACCTCAGGAAGTTGAACCGGGAGCATTTCCGGATAAGGATGAGGTCAGAGGACCCGTCCCCCAGGTGGGCAGCCGGGGACAGGCCCTGGGGACTCCGGGGACAAGCACAGGACATGTTTGTGGCGTTGATGGCCAGGAACTTCCCGCAGATGACTTTCCACTCTTCCACCTCCTCTGAAGCAGAAAGAGGCATTGCAGACGCACGTTAAAGACGGGGTGGGCGCCCCGGCACCAACCACAAACCCCCGTGCGACGGACCCCTCGGCACCAGCATGAACACCTGTACCAGCTGCTGTGCCCGGAGGGTGGCCTCCGAAGAGGCAGGGCTGTTTCACTGGCCCTCACGTGGGCTGTTTGGACAACTCAGAACAGGGGTCACCGAGCCTGGCCCGCCGCCTGACTCTGTGTCAGCCGAGAATAATTTTCACCTCGATCAACAGTTTAAAGAAATCAAGTATTTTGTGACTTACGAAAATTAAATAAAACTCTAATTTCAGTGTCTGCAGAGAAGTTTCTGGAATGCTGCTGTGCCCACCCCCTTCCCAGTGCCTGGCAAAGCCCGCAGACGAGAGTATAAGCCCTTGACAGAGCCTCTCGCTGCCCCCCGTCCAGAGCGTCCTGGAGAACAGGAGGGTGGCGTTTCCGCGAACTCTGTCCCCACGGCTGGCGAGCAGCAGCCACCTGTCGCTGCCCGGAGCCCGGGAGAGAGGGACGCGCCCTGCCACACCGACAGCGGGAAAGACGGGCAGCAGGAAGACGCAGTGCCCTCAAAGATCCCGCTACTTCTACTCTAACACACACGGCAGTGACGGTGAGGCTGTTTCGGGTCATTACCCGTGTTCTCCAAGCCGTACAGCGACTTCTTCTGCTCGTCCTCCAGCTGCTGCTTGCTCTGCCTGCACACGAAGCATCTGAAAGATAAGGACGTCACCTTAGGTACCCAGATGTGACAACGGAGTGCACTCTCCGTACACATAAAACACTGCAATTCTTCTCATGCGACAGCACGCTCTAACCAAATCCTTGGCTCAAAGTACTCCCTTTGCTCGTGAATTTGAAATCTCCCGAGTTAGATCTTTTAAAACTCACACGTGCACACATGTCCTTCTCGAAAGCGTGTAAGCACGTACACAGACCATCCTGAGGCCGTGGTGCCCAGAGCCAGTGTGGCGTGGCCCCACGGTCAGCGGAGTGGTGGGTGGGGTGAAGGATAAGCAGGTGCGGAACCCACAGCACAGATAACATAATGGTATTTTCCCCGTTGGTAACAGGAAAGCAGACAACTCGGGACTCGGTGGTCACTCTGCACTGGCATCTGTGGTCCTGGGCGCCGCTGGGCTCCATGTGCAACGGTGTGTGTTCACACTGGTGAGATCAGCGCCTCAGCTCAGCTTAGCGAGTCTACCTCTAACTGTTGTGATTTATGGCCTCAAATTCTTCATTGAAGAAGGAAAGGAGCTCGGGAGCCTGTGGGCCTGGAAGCCGTGCACTGAGCCACGCCGTCACCGGGCACCCCAGAACCACGGTCTCCCGTCTACACTTAGAAAGCACGTGTCCCTGATAAAAGCACACCCCCAGTCAGCCCGGCTTTATTTCACGCCATCTGCAATAGAAACACACGGAAGAACGTGCTTACCCTGCACGGCAGGGTTTTCTGTCCCTGGGAGACCCCACTGTGTGTCGCGCTGGCAGGAAAGACACCGTCCCTTCGTAGCAGTGATGCGAGAGGAAGGTCTTCAAACCTGCGGACGGAGCACAAAGTAAAGCTGACACCACAAAGTAAAGCAGCCCAGTGTCATTTTCTGGCCATGAGACCAACAGCTACACCTGTTCTGGGAAACAGCACCCCTCCCCCGTGCTCCCCAGCTGCACCTGTTCAGGACACAGTGCATCCCGAGACCCATGTTATTGCAGCGCTAAGGGATCCGGCCATGCTGGGTGCCGGGTCACCAGGGCTGCCTTTGACGGTGCACGTCTCTGCCACCAGTGACTCCTCCTGGCTGCCCCCGACATTTGCAGATGGCCTCCCGACGCGGCAGGGGCGCGTCAAAGGGCAGGGCCACCACAGCCGGATCTGCTCCTTGCAGACTGTTGGTGACGCCCCCACGTCTCCCCGGCTCTGCCGCCCCAGGTCGCCCAGGACCAGTCTGGCGTCTGGAAGAACTCCGACAGTTGTCTGCACCGCCAAGGACTGGTCCGGCCCGTCTGGAGGACCCTGGTGTGCCATCCGCTCTGAGCGGGCCTGGCCGGCCTCAAGCCTACCCCAGCGTGCATGGCACGGGCCCAACCAGCTGACTGGAGAAAGCCCGGCAGGACACGGGAGTGGGGTCTGAGGGTGCCCTGGGCCACTGGGGACCGTGTGCGTCCTGCAAACGTAGCAGTGGCACCACTCCCCCGAGCCGGATGCCGGGCCGGTGCTGGCTGTGGTCACATGCGGCGCCACTGAACCCATCCCCGCCCGGCCTCCCGCCTGCTCTACTGGCACCGGGTGTGTGGCTGGGCACCCAGGGGCCACTCAGGAACTACCTGCCCTGCGGAGAAACCACTTCCCAGTGGCCCCTGGCGTCCACCTTCCTCCCTCCACACCTCCCCCGGGGAAGACCCTCCAACTCGGCTCCTGGTAGAGGGAAGGGGCTGACCGCTCGACCCGCAGGGCGCCCCTCTCCCGATGGCACTGCCCCGTCTCTGCCCGTCCTAGACGACGCACGAGCAGTCCCACCGGCCCTACAATGTCACCTCTCTGGCTCGCGAACAACCGCCCAGCATCTCCAGACTGTGCGGCGGGTTCCAGGTGGGGACGGAGACGCAGACGGGACACACCTCGCGTCCTAGCGGAGAAGTGACCGTGGGCCAGAGCGAGGCCCACGGGCTCGGGGAGCGAGTGCCCAGCTCAACAGTGCGTAATCAGGAAGGTGGTGCCAATCTTACTGAGATTCTTTCTAATTCCCTCATTCCTGTTCCTAACTGCAGTTCGGTTAGATGCGTTACTTGGTTTCTAACGTTTTCACTGCAAAGCCACACTGTAGTTTTAATTTAAACAGGGCTTTGCAAGGCCTCTAGCCCAGCACGTTACTATCCGCTTCTCTCACGAGAAAAGGGTCAGATTTTAATACTTGCGATCCTTCACCTTAACTTACTACAGACTGACCCAAAAGCAAACTGGAAAGGGCAGTGACCGGGTGAGTGACAGTCGTCAGACACCACCAAGGGGCTCATCTGGGCGGCAGGCGTGCCCCCTCCAGACGCCGCTCCCGTTCACACTCCTTTCCAGGTGTGTCCGCAGGTGCCTGAGGTCAGCGGATGGTCAGGGCTCTGCGCTGTCCGCGATGACGTCGTGCAGCCCTGTGAGCCGCAGCAGGAGAAGCGGGCCGCGGTCCCCGGGGCGTCTGGCCTGCACTGCTGGTGCCCCGGAGCCCGTCACGAGCAGGGCCACCGCTCCGACCGTGCGCTTTGCAGACGCGTGTAAAAGCACGGGGTTACCTGAAAAGTCGTATCTGACGAGGCCCATCCACCGCTTCTTCTCGCTGTCCTTGATGATGTCCCCGTAGAAGCCGTAGCCCAGCAGGGACACCGAGTACCGCAGCAGTGTGCTGTTGTGATGAACCGCGGACACGTCCATGGGCAGCGAGTCCCCTGCGGGAGAGACACGGCGGGCCCCTTTCCAGTCCCACACCGCCTCCTCCACCCTGGACGGCACCGCGAGGGCATGGAAGCACCCCAGTGCGGCCCAGGGGCCTGCCGCGTGCACAGACAGGGACCTACCCACGATGATGTGCAGAGCTGACGTCTCCGCATCATTCGTGCCGACTGTGGAAAAACACACACAATCCGTGGACCCTGCAGCAGGAGGGAGAAAGAAGGCCCTTCACATCATCTAGCTGAGCGGCCGCCTCTTGACCCCCGAGTAGATGCGGAAATAAGGACCGAACACAATTCAGCTATAAAATGAACGCTGCAAATACTGAGACTGATTCGTCAGAAGCACTGAGATCGGGGGCGCCTGGGGGGCTCAGTCGGTTGAGTGTCGGGTCTTCAGCTCAGGTCATGATCTCGCTGCCTGTGAGTTCGAGCCCCGCGTCGGGCTCTGTGCTGACAGCTCGGAGCCTGGAGCTGCTTCGGATTCTGTGTCTCCTCTCTCTGCCCCTCCCCCACTCATACTGTCTCTCTCAAGAATAAACAAACATTTAAAAAAAAGAAGAAAGAAAGAAGGAAACACCAAGACCGGCCTTCAGCAGGACCCACTATCCTCTCACAGGACCCCCAGAGCCGCTCCTGAACCCCGTCCCCAGGAGCAGAGCCCCAGAGAACTGTGGGCGGCTGTGGCGGCCGGGCGTGTAGCTCAGTGCCCCAGGGTGTGTATGTCCCCCCCGCACACACCGGCGGCCACGAGACCCAGAGAACTGCCCCGCACAGAGGCACCACCAGCGGGAAAGCATACGCAGAGCCAGCACGACTCGGGAAGCCCCTAGAAAAAGCCCCGCGGATGCCTGCGCCCCAACACCAGCACACAGAAGGCACCGTGACCCATCCCTGGGTCATGGGCACGACGGCTGTCACCTGACAGACAGGGGGACCTCGCTGGCCACGGCGAGCACACGCTTCACACGGACGTGCTTGCCTGCACACTGGGGTGACCTCGGCGTGCCCTCGGGGCACCCGGCTAGTGGCTGGACCCCCCAGGGTGTCTGCCCCAGTTCTAACTGGGCCATGATCCAGGCCACCGTTCCCAGCTGGGGCGCTTATTTGTAACAGGCTCCTGAACCCCACTCTCCCGGGATCCTGACTCAGCAGGGGGCTGCACAAGCCTGGCACAAGTTTCCTGCGAACCCAGCGGTGACAGGAGCCGGACTGGCACGGTACTGCCCCAGAGACCTCACCCGGCACAGACCGAGACCCGCCAGGGAGGGACCCGCCAGCAGGGCCCAGAGGCTCCGCCCCCGGCCAATCTACAAGTCCCTTGATGCACCCGGAAAGTTCCAGGTTCCTGACAGATGTGTCGGATTGCAAGCACCCTCTGGTGTCTCTTCGAGTAACAGAATCTGGTCCGGTTTGTGATCCGAGTGGAGGCTCTTAATTATTTAACCTAAACTGACCTGTGGCTGCTGGATGTTGGTAAGTTGTATAAACACACATATATCTTTCATACACGGATTTTTCTTTTTTATCAACCTTCATCTAAAGGCTTCGGTGATACCTCATTCCAAAAATGGGCCAAGTGCACATTTTTAAATAAAGATTTAAAAGTACAAGAATGACTAATCTGAAAATATTAAAAATTCGTATCGACAGAATCCACGAAACACCACATGGTCTCAGACTCTCCCGGCCCTCACTCATTGTCAGGATGAAGGGTACTTGAATAAGTACTTGGATAACATAAATGTTTCCGAGAGAGCAAACTCCAGAAGAGCTAGCTAATTAATTTGAACCATGCCCTGAGGTAGTCCTTCCGTTCCTCAGAACTTTCCGGAACGTCCGCAGAGCCCACCTGCTCCCCTTGTGTGCCGAGGGCCCTGTTCACTTTCCTGGGAAGCCATCCTTCACCACCAGAGCCGATGGGACCCCCGCACTGGCCTGCATCTGCAGGGATGGAACGTGCATGGTCAGTGGGGCCCTCTGCCCTGGGGCCGCCCCACACGGGGGTCCCCACAGGGGAGCTCAGGGTCTCAAGAAGGACCCTCACGGGGCTGGAAGGTCTGCGAGTGCAGGGATGCCTTCCAGAGCCACAATGAAGAGGGGCCCATGCTTCCCAAGCATCCAGAGGCGTCTCGTCTTGAGAGGCGTGGGTGGGGCAGGTGAGGCGACCGGCCCTTCGGGTCAGGCGTCCTGGGCCGGGCTGGGGTGTGGCCCCACTTCTGGAGTCAGAGTTCGACCTTCTACCCAGGTGTAAGACGGACGGAGCGGTGCTTGCGTTCCAGGACTTAATTCTAGATCCTGCCATCGCCCGGGACTGACGGGACGCACGTTCTCTCTCAGGGACACCTGGGTCCTTTGGGCAAAGCATGTGGCAGGTGAACGGAGCTTTTGATGGGTTTCAGGGACTGTTTTACTAAAAAGTCAGATTTTCAAAGGAGGTTATCACTCAGCTTCCCTCGTACCCAGGATCCTTCATGGGGCCGCCGCCCCTCTGCCGGCACCTGCTACCTGCCCCTTTCTCCCCCGAGGTCCCGCTTTCTGATGACGGCACACCCGCAGCCAGGCCCCTCCTGCCCAGACCCTGGGCTGCTCTCACCACTCTTCACCCCGGAAGGCCTCCCAGACCCCCGTGTGCAAGGGCCCCCACCCCTGCTCTGCTCTCTTCGTTATTCACCCACGGTCCGCGTCCCCGAACCCATGCACCCGGCCTCGCTCGCTCCTGGGCCGCAGCTGGGCCGGGAAGTCCGCGGAGAGAACGCACGAGCACAGGCGGACGAGACACACTGGCTTCGAAGAGGCCGGCCTGGCGCGGCTGGAGGGACCTCACTCGTCCCCACACCACTTGTCCCTCTAGCTTTCCGTCAGCGTCCCTTCAACAGCTCAGCCCTCGGGTCTGACCGAACTCCCCAGTCACCCCCTCAAGCACCTGCGTGGCCTGGGCTTTAGCGGAGAGGAAGGCCCAGCGTCCAGCTGGAAACGCAAGGTCTGGCTCAGCTCGGGCGTCAGGACGTGGTTCTGGCGTCAACTCCCCAGACTGGGCCGTGTCCCCCCCACCCCCCCACCGGGGCTCCACCGCGCAGCACAGGGACAGTGACGGAGGGCGCCGGCTGGAGGGCTGGCTCTCCCTGTGGACTCGCTAATACCTCCAAATACTCCAGCGGAAAG
>NW_027529175.1:6188547-6189854 GCF_008692635.1 Crocuta crocuta
CAACGTCAAGGTGTCAGCCTGCCTGCCTGTCACCCTTACTCCTCCCTCCGACGGCGCCTGAGTCACAGCCGCCCACGGGGCCACCGGCCAAAGCACCGGCGTCCTCCCCGGGCCTCCGGCAACGCTGCCCCGAGCGGAGCGCAGAGGGTGGTCTTCGGCCCACGCGGACGACGCTGCCCACCGGCCTGTATGCTCTTTCCGCGGTGTCTCACCGCACGGCCCCCAGGCCCCGAGCCCCGAGCCGGGCCCTTGTCCAGGCGCCTCTGCTACCCCAGTCCTGGCACCCCCGCTCCACGGGCCCCCTCTCCGCGGTGCACAGCTCATTCCCCTCGGCCCCCTGCCCCGCTGACCCTCAGCACACCCGCATCCGCGCTTGGCTGGCGCCCCGTCCGTCCCCTCAGAACGGCCCCGACCTCCTGCGGAGGGAAGCCAGCCCTGAACCCGTCTCCCCACAGCGCCCACGCTTCCCTGTGTGCTGGGGTCATCTCCGTGGGCACAGGCCGCGCCCGTCTAGTTCCCCACTGCACCCCAAGGCCCAGAGGGCACAGAGCCAGCCTCGGTCGGACCTCACACGCCCCTGATGCAGCCGCACGGGCTCCCACACTCCCTGTGAAGGTTCGGAGCCTGGAGTTTTAAGCGTTAGAGCTACCGCAGGCAAGTGGCGACAAAAGGCACGGAGGAAAGTAGTTCAGCGCACGGACGAATAAAACTCAGGCGGGTCCGGAGCAGACCACGTCCAAAGCCCGCAGACAGAGGCCCCACCTGGGAAAACAGCTGAGATGTAACCAACCAAAGATAAATACGCTTAACATGCAAACACCGTCAACTGGAAAAAGACAAGGACTCTTCCTGACTGCAGGGTGGGGCAGAGAGGTCTCTGAACTCCCACGGTCCGTGCCCTTCCGGGTGACCTTGAGACCCCTCATCTGCGGATAATGGCGGCACCTCCCTCACAGAGCGGTCGTGACAACAGAATCCCATGATGCGCGATGTGGGGATGTTGCCCAGAGCCTGGCCTGCAGCCAGCCTGTGCCACTGCGGTCACAGGGCGGGGACACAGGGCACAGGGCAGAAGGTGCCTCGTCCCCGTGGCCTTGTTTGCAAAGCCTTGAACGAACAATGCCCAGACTTTGCCTGGCTTAGCAGTGTGGCTTTTCAAAGAACTAGGCACTTCCTAGAAAGACCTAAAACCCGCTGAGCTGTGTCTTCGCGACATAGCCCAGGGGCCCACAGGGTTAAAAGGCCCCGGCCCCCATCCATCCTGGTCCCCCAGCCCGGGCCCCCCCCCTCCCCCAACCCCAGCCCCC
>NW_027529175.1:6189933-6200622 GCF_008692635.1 Crocuta crocuta
GGCCTGCCAAACGCCAGTCCTTTGAGGGCAGACTGTCCCCCAGCTGCCAGCTGCTCGGCACCTGTGGGAAGCAGGCATCGGGTAGACAGGACACGTCAGGGGTCCTTTCCTCGGCCATCGACCGTCTGTCAACAAGGTCTGCAACCATGTGCTTAAAATCCCCAACTCGGTAACAGAATAAACCTGAAGGAAGCTCAAGGGACGGGGACGCCCTACCTGCGGGGATGATGCCGATCCGGAGCGGGCTGGGCACCAGGGCTGCCCGGGGCTGGTTCTGGTCCACGCCGGCGTTCCTCTGCGTCCTGCCAATCAGGCCATGCAACACTTCGCTGAACGTGCCATCGCCACCAACGCAGACGATCCTGCAGGGGGCACGGCGTTAGGGACCCTTCCACCGTCCCCGCAACGCCACGCTATGTACTGCTCGTCGTGGGGTCCCGAGAGAACAAGGCGGCTGACTCGGGCCCACCGTGGCCGCCCTGTGCTCCCGGGGCCCCGTGGCCCCAACAGCCGCCACCCACCCGGGTCCTACACGCATTCCCTCAGCAGGATCCTCTTCCCCCTGATGCCCGGCGCGGCCATGGGAGGCCAGGGTCCGGGAGGCCGTGAAGGGCAGGGCTGGGACCCAGCCCAGTGGTGGCCCTCGGCCCCGCTCATCAGACAAGGCCCTCTTCCTCGGCCCTAAAGCCTGGTGCTTCCCCTGAGGCCGAGCTGCTAGAACATGAGCAGACAATGCAGCCTGACACCCGCCTGACCACGGTCCCCCACCCAGCAGGCGGTCTGGGAGCTGGAAGGTGGCGCCGCTTCCTGAAGCTCCCTGCCTCCTCCCGCGCTGCTGTCCCCGGCCCTCCGGCCCACCTGTCCCTCCTGGGGAGACTGGCCGCCGGCCTCCTTGCGGCTCCTGAACCCACAGACCCCGTGTTCCGGGTCGCCCTTCACATCCCCTGATGTCCCGGGGCCACTCGCCCACTGGAGACCCCGGCTCTGCTTCTCAGTGGCCCGGGGACAGTGACATCCCAACGGAGGACTCTGCTCCGAGACGGTGCAGTCGGCCCCAGTCACGCAGCTGGGGAGGCGCAGACCATGGTCAGACCCTGGAGTCAACCCCTCGGCTGTCTCTTGACCTTCATGCTGCTGGACTCGGGGGGGCCCAACCCATCCAGTTGAGCCCACGGCTCAGCTGATGTCCCCACACCGGCTGCACCACTGTCTCCAAACCCACTTCAACTTATCTCCCGGCTTGGTGACGTCACTGTCACTCGGGTCAGGAGTCCCGTGTGTCTTCTGCAGGGGTTGCTCACTGGGACGGGACATCCTGGAGACCAGCCCCTCCGTGTGTGTCTCTGCCACAGTCCAACGGGCTCCGCCCACAGAGCATAACCTCCCTCAGCCTCCCGGATCCAATCCCACCGCCTAAGCTTTCGAAAGGATCCTTCTAGAACTCCTGACACTGCAGCCTCTGTCTGTGAGCTCCCGTGTCCTCAGCACCTTTCCCCAGGGCTCGTGCGCTTGTTCCCCGAGCACCCGTCACGTGCCAGGCCCGGGCCAGGTGGGGGGGGGACGGCTGTGCACGGGGCCCAGGACGCCGCCCTCCAGGGGCTGACATTCCAGCGGAGACACGGCGCAGGCGCGATTCCACATGAGGGGCTGGCGGGAAGGGCGCAGCGGCCGTCTCGTGTCACCAGCCGCCCGAGCACCAGCAGGGCCGACCCGGAGGAGACACCAGGCCCCACGCCTGGGGTGGGGGGCGCTACCGAACGCCTGGTCCACACTCCCACGAGAGAGGCTGAGGAGCGGCTCTGACCTGAGACCAGAGCCCAGAGAATCTGAAGGGAAGGCAGGGCCAGGCGCCCTCGCGGGGTAAGAAACGATGGGGCAGGCGCGCCGGGGTGGCTGGGTGCTTAAGTGTCGGACTCTTGATCTCGGCTCAGGTCATGATCTCACAGAGTGTGTGCGAGCCCCGCGCGGGGCTCTGTGCTGACAGCTCTGAGCCTGCTTGTGTCCCCCTCCCCACTCTCTCTTTTTCAAAAAAAGCAAAAAGAAATCATGGGACAACTGGTGGGGCCCGAAATGGGGACAAACAGGTAAGAGCGTCGTGTTGGGTGGTTCCCGGTTTATCACCAGGCTTTGGTTCCTGAGAGAACGGGCTTGTTTTTAGGAAATACGCACTGAGATGTTCAGGCACAAAAGGAGACTGTGTCTATGACATACTTTACGACGACTCAGAGAGGGTTACCCTGCACGTGCGGGTAGTGAGACCACGAAGGAAAACGGTCCGCGGTCTCCCAGCCGCAGAAGGCGTGACGGGCATTTCTACAGTTTCCGATTTTCTACGGGAAGCGGGTTTACTCTGACCATCAGGAAAAGCAGCGAGGGCAGGGAGCGAGCAGAACTGAGACCGATGGGCAGCGCCTGATTAGCGTTTACTATGAATTAGGACGAAAGGAGCCTTACTCACCCGTCGTATTTGTCTATATTGATCTCGTATAAGCTCTCCTTGGCCTGATTAGCACGTTCAGTAACTAGGAAGAAAAGACGGTATTACATTGTATAGTTTACATTCAAATCTGAGAGTCTGAGTCAACACAAAAGGCAAACAAATCATTCTTTTAAAATGAGGTCCTAAAGCATCCTCAGGGAGATGGAGAGGGGGACGCGGAGCCCAGGGGGAGGCAGCCTCGCTCAGGAAGCATCCCACTGGGTGCGGGGGGGAGGGACGCCACCTTCTTGGCATCTAATTGCCAACAAATGGTAACTTTTTGGAAAAAGATTACATTTTCTATTTTATAGTTTTCCCTTATTATCCAAGTTAGTTTGAAACTTTAGAAACTACAAAGATATTAAAAAAAAAAAAAGAAAGAAAAGGCCAGTCCAGTCTGTACACCCGACGTGAGACACAGACACGATCAAAGTCTGCTGCGCGTGGTCTTGTAACCCTGGGGTTCCCGGCCCTTTATCACGGCCGCTTTAAGTGAGCGGCTCTCTGTACGGACCGTGTTAAAGGTCCACCCGTGTCCCTTCTGCTTCGCCACACGTGGGCAGCGGTACCTCCGCGCTTCGCGTCAGCGGGCATTTACACGGTTTCAGTGCGCCGCTACTGCGGGACGTGGCAGTGCCCGTGTGCGTGCGTCTGACTGCCGAAAACCTGGAATCCTGACAGACCCCTCACTTGTAAGGGTCTCTGCCCGCACTGCCAGTGGCTCTTAAAATTTTTTTNGAGCGACGCGGCAGCCGCGGTCCAGCCACGCACTGGAACGCTAGGGGCACCAAAAAGGCATGAAGTACTGGTAAACCTGCAGACACGGACACGCCTCTCGCCCATTATGCCAGAGCCCGAAGCCCTCCTGGAAAGGCCCCTGCAGCACGGTTCCATGCAGGTGGCGATGGCCTCTGCGCTGACGGGAAGGAGCGTCAGAAAACTCTGGGTGGTGTGAGTCTCACAGGGAGGGGCTGGGCTACACGGCCACCTATGTTTCAACACCACTGACACTGACGGAAACTCCCCATCTGTCCATTTCACTGCATGGACAGACCTGTAAACAGATGTTCCTCCCTCATTAGGGAGGCGCCGGCTGAAGTGTTTACAGGTGAAGCACCCCACCTCTGTCACTTACTCTGAAACTGAGCGAAGAACACGATTAACTACTGGATAGATACACAGACACTGTCAAAACAAATACAGCAACATTAACCACTGCAGAATCTAGGCGGTGGATATGTGTGCGTGTTTGCTGTATAATTCTTGCAATTTGTCCTTTCGTATGCTTGACAATCTTCATAATAAAACACTGGGGGGCAGATAATACACAGTAGAGAAAACCAACAAAGCCAAAAGTTGATTCTTTGAAGAGATTCATAAAATTGATAATTCTCTAATGAAGCTGATAAAGAAAAAGGGAGAAGAGATAAANAGCCACCTGTATGTATGTTTCAACACCACTGACACTGACAGAAACTCCCCATCTGTCCATTTCACTGGAATGCACGGAAACGCTAGCTCAGACCTGTAAACAGATGTTCCTCCCTCATTAGGGAGGCGCCGGCTGAAGTGTTTACAGGTGAAGCACCCCACCTCTGTCACTTACTCTGAAACTGAGCGAAGAACACGATTAACTACTGGATAGATACACAGACACTGTCAAAACAAATACAGCAACATTAACCACTGCAGAATCTAGGCGGTGGATATGTGTGCGTGTTTGCTGTATAATTCTTGCAATTTGTCCTTTCGTATGCTTGACAATCTTCATAATAAAACACTGGGGGGCAGATAATACACAGTAGAGAAAACCAACAAAGCCAAAAGTTGATTCTTTGAAGAGATTCATAAAATTGATAATTCTCTAATGAAGCTGATAAAGAAAAAGGGAGAAGAGATAAACTACTAATTATCAGGAATGAGAAAGGGGACATTATTCCAGAATCTGCACATATTACAGGGAAGGTGAAAGGATTCTTAGTAAATTCATAAACTTGGATAAATAGACAAATTTTCTCAAAAAAAAAAAAACAATTTACCAACGCTGGCAGAAGCAACAGAAAAATCTGAATAGTCTGGTATTTAATAAGGAGACCAAAGTCATTAATGAAAACCTTCTCCCAGAGAAAACCCAGCCCCAGAGGGTTTCACCAGGGACTCTTTCCAAGTGTTTAGGGAAGACCGTAGTTCCCGGTGTCACACAGACCCTTGCACAGGGCGAGCGCCTCCCAGCTCCCCGCAAGGGGCCACCAATGCCTGGGAGCAAAACCAGACAAGGGCGCGGTCACAGGGGAGCTGTGGGTCGACGTCCCCCGAGCCGAGATGTAGAAATCCTAAGCCAATATCAGCAAGTCAACTCCAGAAATATATACAAAAAGAGTAACACGTTATGACCAAGTTGGATTCCACAGGAATACAAAAGCTTTTATACAAAGAGAAGCCAGTGTACGGACTCAGCAAGGAGGCACTCACACAGGGCTCCCACAGACGGAAGAGGAAAAGCATCCATCAAATGTATCAACTAGTCATGGCTGAAGCTAAAACAAACTCTTAAAGCAAGGAATTCAGAAAGAACTCCCTTACTATGTTTTTACCTGTCTTTAATTTCATTTTCACTTTTATTTTTTAAGAAATCTCTGCACTCAACGTGGGGCTCCAACTCATGACCCCGAGATCAGGAGTTGCCCGCTTGGCCGACTGAGCCAGCTAGGTGCCCCCTTAATATGTTTTGTTTTTTTTTTAAAAATCTATGATAAACCTAAGAAACATCATTTTTGACTGTGAAATGTTGGAAACCGCCCTGACGGCAGGACTAGGGTGACCCTCCCCACGCCGGATCCACACCAGGTGCGAGTGTAAGAAAGAGAATTAAAAGGCACAAGAACCAAGATGGATGAAAGAGAACGATCATTACTTGCAAGTGACATGAATGTGTTTAAAGAAAACCCGAAAGAATCCTCAACCTATTGAAAAAAGTGAACTTAGCAACGTCAGTGGACGCAAACTGGAGTTCCATTCAGGCTCTGCACACGTGTGTGAACGACGTGGAGAGCAACATGGCGGCCTCGTGGTGCTGGGGGAGGGGCGCTCCTCCCCCCAACAGCATGGGGTCAAGCAGATATCTGTCCTTAAGTAAACCTTGACCACTCACCTAATACCGCACACAAAAATCAATTCCAAGTGGACTGTAGGTCTAAGTGCGAAAGGTAAAACAAGGCTTTGGGGAGAAGATATCTTCATGGCCCTGGAGCAGACATAGATGTGAACTAGGACCCAAACTAACACAGAGCAAAATGAAACAAAACTAAACAAAACAAAACAAAGCAAAACAAAACTAAAAGATACATAGGACTACATTAAAATGAAGGATGCCACTGGGTGGCTCAGTCTGTTAACTGTCCGACTCTTGATCTCAGCTCAGGTCTTGATCTCACGGTTCGTGAGTTCAAGCCCCACGTTGGGCTCCATGCTGGGATGAAGCCTCCTTAAAAAAAGAACAAGAAGGATGTCTGTCTATCACCAGACACCAGCAAGAGAGTAAGAAGACAAGCCACAGCACGAAAGAAGATATCAGCAATTCATAAATCCAATAAAAGACCTGGATCCATGACGTACAAAAAATATCTACTTAACGTTAAGAAAAGACGGATAACCTGAAAGAAAAGCAGACAAAAGACCTGAACAGATTCCTTACAAAGGGGGATTTCCAAATGGTCCAGAAACATAGGAACGTACTTCCTCCACCTCATTAGCTATCAGGGAAATATGAACTAATCCCATAACGCGAGACTATTAACAGCTACCAAAATCGCTGCAATTATTAAGGGTGTGGACAAGATTCGGGATAACCCAGACTCCGGTACGCTGCTGGTGGGAATGTCGCGGTCTGATGCTGTCGACTGAGGTTGAACGCCAGGGCGCCGCTCGGCCCACCGACTCCAGGCCCCGTGGTACGCAGCCAACAGAAAGGCAGCCATGTGTCCGTATGAGACACGCACCGGAACGTACAGGATTATCTGTAACGGGCCACGCCGGGGCTCTCCCAGTGACCTGGCGCAGTAAACTGGATGAGTAAGTGGTCGGACACAGAGGGCCATGGCGCCAAGACAACGGGCAGCTGACAGCACACACGGCGTGGGGACGCTTCACACACTGACGCTGAGCCAGGAAGCCAGACGCAGGGCGTCACGGAGTAAACGTGGCTCATAAACTGAATCCGGCGGTGCAGGGGGCCCCTGGAGCCCCGGGCGCTGGCGGTGTTGCTCAGAGCGCTGGGTGTGAGAGCTCGGGATCTGGGGGCTTCCCTGCGTCTACACTGCTTCCAGTGGACACCACAGCAGATGGACAGAGCGGCTGGAATTCTCGTCGATGCGAGTAGCCTGTGGCTGGTGTACAACTGTGTGCGCTCTCCTACCCACGACACAGGACAGAAACGCCCACCGTCCGATGGGGGGCAGCTTCAGCGTACATCCTCTGGGGAGCCTGAACCTACAGAATCAGCCCGAGTCTACAGACTCAGGAAAGCGAGCAGAGGGAGCGGGGAGGCTGAGGGGGAAGAGTCCGGAGAGACGGAGGAGGAGGAGGCAGCACACAGACGGGGGGCAATTTCGTGCACGGACTCCCACAGTGGGATGGGGCCCTTGTGCCGGGAGATGCGAGGTGATGTTGGGGGTCACTCGCCCGGATGCAGGTCAGGAGCGTCCCGCAGGATTAGATGTCGGAATGCAGAAGCGCAAATAAGCAAGTGCACCTTTCTGCGTGAGGAAGCCTCTCTGGCGCTGAAAGGTGGGCAACGCCATCGTCAATAAAATATTTCACTTCTTTTATCAGGATGCCAAATGCATTAAGGACAGAAAACGCGGGGCGCCTGGGTGGCTCAGTCGGTTGGGCGTCCGACTTCAGCTCAGGTCACGATCTCACGGTTCGTGGGTTCGAGCCCCGTGTCGGGCTCTGTGCTGACGGCTCAGAGCCTGGAGCTGCTTCAGAGTCTGTGTCTCCCTCTCTCTCTGACCCTACCCTGCTCACGCTGCCTCTCTCTCTCTCTCTCAGAAATAAATAAAACATTAAAAAAAATTAAAAAAAAAAAGAAAACGAACCTACCCACACGCAGTTTCTCTTCTAGAGCAAAAGAAAGCCTATACTGAGCTCACAAAATTACATATTAAGATCATAACTAAGCAGCACACAACAGGATTCCAGACAGAGGTTGAGCTGACGCCTACCACTTCCTCAGGGGCGACAGACAGCCTCGGTGTGTGTGCCAGATGCTGCGGCCCCAGGTGCGCGCAGGTGCGCCCCCACGTACGTGGCTCAGGCCCCACATTCACCGGGAACGTAGCTTCTCAGAGAGAGAAACTGAGGCTCAGCAGGGAAAGGGGCCTGCCTCTCGCCTCACAGCTGGTTGGGGAAGGCACCCCGGCCTGGAAGGCCGTGCCTGGGGCAGCGTGCGATGCTAGGGTGGTCCTATAATTGGTAAACTGGTGGATTTTTAAGCCACACCAATTTGCCAGCGTGCTTGGTTATGGGAAGGAGTGCAAACGGCAGAGGGGCAGCAAAGGTCAGGGTCCCACGCGGGCCCCGGCGACGGCGCATCCACGTACTCAGCTTCCGCAACAGGTCCTGCAGCGTCTGCAGCCACAGGTGACACAGCGGCTCCTCGGCACAGCAGAAGGTCACCTGCGCCCACCTCCAGCGGTGATGCCGGGCCCTCTTCACGCAATGCACTGCAGAGACAGACAGCGCAGCGGGTCAGGGCGGTGGGCGCAGCGTCGCGCCCCACGCCCCCCGGCCGCAGGGTCCCCGGCCGCCCCCGCCTGCTGGCCATCAGGGAAAAGACCTGTTTCTCCGTTCTTTCCACCCAGGGTAAAAAACAAGGAAAGTAAAAGGCGATCAAAACATCACTCAAAGTTAGAGCTTGGGGGAAATTGCATAAAGCAGTTTCTACAGGATAAAGCAAAGAAACACGGAGTTTGTCAAACAAGTGACCAAACGGCTGCCTTTCCGGCCATCTGTGCGCAGCCGCTGCCCCCATCACCTGTGAAAGCGAAGGGGTTTTCCATCTTCTGCCATCTTCCGCTGCCGTAGTGTCTGCCATGGACGTCCGTTTCTTCGACGGTGATGATCTCAGAGACGGGCACAGAGCAGGCATCTGGAAGGACCATGCCACACGTCACACCATTTCACGGAATCCACACAAACACACTCCTCCGTTCCAAGATGCTGGGAACCCTCTGCTTTCACCTTCTCGTTAGAAACCCACAAGTAAAGCAAAGAATCGTATTGTAGGTTTGAAATCAGAGCTAAATCATTGTGGGAAAGTCACCGTTCTTAGGGGATGGCATGTCTGACCAGCAGAGCCACCAAATGGGGACTGCCCAACTTTGCAAACGATTTGCTCCGTGACTTCCCAGGCCGGAGACTGTGCTAAATCGGAGACACAGTGTTTGTCCTTAGTCTGGCTCAGAAGTTCAAGCGGGAAGGAAGCACGTGGCGAGACTCAGGATACCGGGGTGCCTGGAGGGTCGGGGCCCCACTGAGGCAAGGCCGGAGGAGGGTGGGGGCTCTGGAGAGGCCTGGGAGGTCCAATCAGGTGCAGGAGGGGCACCTGGACGGGCCTGGGGAGGACGACACGGATGCTGTCCGCCGTGGGAAACCCAGGAGGAGGCCGCCCGGCCGAGCCGCCGAGCGGGATTGCAGGAGCCTCCAGGTAAGGGCCCCGCACGGAGGTCCTGAGCACAGCGGGGGCGGTGGTGGGGGAGGCACAACAAAACCAGAGCCTGGGAGACTGTGAGGCCGAGACCCAGGGCAGCAGGCCTCGGTCTGAGTAGCCCTCATTCCGCAAGCTGGTCCGTGAACTGCTGCGGAGATTTACGGTGTTTCCACAAACAAGAACGTTATCACCTGCGGTTGGGCCCCAGCGTGGCTATGAGCCCTACAAACCAGCCAAAGCGCTATAATTTCTCTAACAGCCACGTGAGCGGCGCTGCTCAGACACCCCAGCCTCTCTATGTCGCTGTGAAGTCCTTGCCCTTGGGGATCAGGGCGTTAAGACCTGGGAAGGCAGCGTCTGGATGGGCCTGGGCCCCTTGAGAAGCCTTGGGGGGCTGGCAGGGCTGGTCCCCAGTGGGGTCAGAGTGTCCAGGGCCCCGGAGAAGGGACACTCCTGCAGAGGAACAAGAAGTGGGGCCTCTGAGGGCGCCGTGGGCTGGGAGTGCCCGCCAGGCCCCGCTCCGGGGAGTGCGGGGGTCAGTGGGGGGCAGCTCAGGGCGCTGCCCTCAGTGAAGCCTGTCGCCCGGGCCTCCCTGCAGGGCGCCCTGTGTTCACCCTCCCTTGGCCGGAAGCTGTGCCTCTCTCCTCCCCCCTCCCCGCTCCCCCCTGCTCAGCCAGCCCATCCCACAGCCTGCCTCGCCACGCCCTCCCGCCAGCCCCGCCCAGCCCGGCACGCGGCACCCATCTCCTGTGGGAGCAGTGTCCAGGGTCCGCACCTGGGCACGGGGGGCAGGGTGGGCTCACGGCAGGGAGGAGTCGGGGACNCGGCACGGCGCTCCTCTCAGACCACTGAGAGCAAACAGCAGGACCACCCGCCCCCGCACAACCACCGCGCGAGTGGCCCGTCGGGTAAGCAACAGCAGAGAGGAAATTCTAGAAGCTAAGCGCGCTCAGTAATTCCGATGCTTCTCGATGCTCGAGCGAACGGCTGACTGAAGAAACTGCACAACAGACGAAGACACCTGTCGTGTTGAGCCCGGAACGCAGTACGAGCCACCGATGGCTCACGGGATGACCCACGGAAAGGAGTCCACACGGCAACAGTTCCTAATCTGGCCAGTTTGGTCTGAGGGACCCAAGGGGCCGGGGGAGGACGGGCGGGATGTCGGTGCTGCCACGCGCCCAGCGGCGCCGTCCCCTCGAGTCCCGCAGGCAGGGTCACGAGCCCAGCACGCCCCGCACAGCAGTGACAGGACCCCACGGCACCACGCGCCGGTCCCGCTGCAGAGCCCGCCCTGCCCTCCTACAATGTGCGG
Organism: Crocuta crocuta; assembly: GCF_008692635.1. NCBI lineage: Eukaryota > Metazoa > Chordata > Mammalia > Carnivora > Hyaenidae > Crocuta > Crocuta crocuta. Next base: position 6,200,437 of record NW_027529175.1, read on the forward strand.
GGTGGGTCGTGCTGAGGTCGGGGCTGGAGGGCAGAGCAGGGGTGCCCAGGGCAGGGCTCAGGGCTCAGGACGCAGGAATGAGGCCAGGACACGTCACTCAGGTGGCCTGGGAGAGAAGCAGGAGCCGAGGGGGAGGGGAGGGATGGAGGGATGGACAGATGGAGGGAGGGACAGACGGACGAGGGG
>NW_027529175.1:6201476-6206480 GCF_008692635.1 Crocuta crocuta
GGGCGCGCTGGAGCTCAGAGGGCTCTGAGCAAAGGCAGACCCGGTCGGACTTGGGTCTGCTCCTGGGTAACTGAAATGGGGGGACGGGGGGACGGGACACACGGGAGGGACTTTGGGATGAACGTCCATGTCACCTGTTCCCCGGGTGAGACGGAACACACGTGGGAGGACCCATTACTTTACACGGTGTTGCGCTCGCAGGGAGCACAACATAATAAACAGAAGGGCCTTCTCTAAAGAGGGACAGAGACCACTGGAGACGTCAAGGCAGGAAGTAGGGCGGGGCAGACGTGGACGTGGACGTGGACCCGGGGGCGGGCTCTACCCAGCCCTGCCCGCAACCGCATCAAGGCAGTAGCCACGCCTGCGTCTCACGACTGTACGTGAGGACGGCGGTGTCAAACCAATAGGGATTTTAGGACGTAAAATAAGAGCAGGGTGAGAAGGGTCCTTTCCTGCAAAGACACAAAGCGGAGGCTCCCGTCCCCTCCTCTGTGCTCAGCTGAGGACCTGCACCCGATGCCTTCCACGCAGTGGCCCCTGTCTCTCGTCTGGTTCACTGCGCGTGCAAACCCCGCGGAGGCCGCGCTCCTCAGCCCTCATCCCCGATTGAGGCGAAGGACTCCATCCAGAGTCGGAGAGAACGGACAGCAAGTCCCGCAGGACAGAAGCTGTCGCCCGGCTTCCGTCCGTCTCCTCCGAGGCCCGTCCCTGGGGGCGGCGGGGGGACCCGTGGTCTCCGAGGGTAAAACGAAATCGCCCTGTGCCGCCTCCGCGTGTGGGATCGGCAACAAATTCGCGCACGTCCAAAACCTGGGAGAGCGTCTTGCAAAGGTTAAGGGTGGGAATCTGGGGCACTTTTCATTTTCTACATGACATGATCGTTTCTGCGACCGTTACCTGCAAGTTGCATCATCTCCCACGGCCTGTGAGACTAGAAAGGACAGAACGGGCTTCTGTCAGAAGAGCGTGCAGTGAGAGGAGAGTCAGAAGTCCTGCCTGAAGAAGGGTTATTTCCAGGCCAGACTGGACCCGGCTGGGGGCCGAGTCGTTGGCAGCAACGTCCCTGACAGGACCCACTCGACGACGACGCGGGGGCCCCGGGCTCGTGCTGGGGCGTCCCACAGCCTGGCCCGCCCCCACTGGGGACGTGCCCGCCCGACCCGGGGCCAGGATCTGCACTTTCCCCGTGGGTGGAGCCACCCTCAGGATCTTACCCTCCATCACTGAGTTCTTCGAGCTGGTCGTGGCCCTGGGTCACCTTTCACTTTATAAAAGTAACATCCTGACATCCCCTTCTACAAACTGGGGGCTCCGTCGGTTAAGTGTTTGACTTTGGCTCAGGTCATGACCTTGCAATTTGGGAGTTCCAGCCCCGCGTTGGGCTCTGCGCTGTCAGTGGCAAGCCTGCTCGTGTTCTCTCTCAAAAATAAATGAATAAACTAAAAAAACCAAAAAACTATTGAGTGAAACACGCTTCTGGGATAGACAGGTATCTCCAAAAGAGGAAGATTCTGGAAACCACAAACTTCCCCAGACCAGGGCTTCTCACCGGCCGTCCTGGGCTGGATTTGAGCAGCATCCCTGGGCCCCACCCAGGGACGCCAGGGGCGCCCAACGTTGCCAGATGTGACACGCTGTCTCCTGGGGGCACGGTCACCCGACAGAGAACCAGTGCCTTAGGGCATCGACGCGCTTGGCAAGCTGTTCTCTAAATGGAAATACCGGAGACCAAGGCCCATGCTGGGAGCGCAGGGGAAAGGCAAGGGCTGCTGAGTGCTCTCCTACATCACAGACCCCCAGGGGGTCTCAAGTGTGAGTGTGTGTGTGTGTGTGTGTGTGTGTGTGTGTGTGGACATCCCGGGGGGCCTCACACCCAACCTTCTAATCTAAACCTATCTTTTCTGCTGTGCTGCCCCTTTCCAGAAACGTCCTTCCCTGCTGTGTCCCCAGTCGGTGAAGACGGCTCTGTGCTGTGCTCACTCGCCCAGCCATCTAGGAGCCCTGCCTGACGTCCCCTCTGCTCTGCCCCGCGGTGGCTCCCAGCCTGCCCCCCGCTCCCAAGGGTGCAAAGACGCAAACGTGGAGGCGGCACCACTTTGCCCAAATCGTCGCTGGCTTCTCCCACCACGTCGGGGCTGTGTCCAGACATCCTGCTGCAGGTTAATTCAACACCTCGGCCTGGGGGTGCGGCTGTGGGAGCCCCTCCACCACCCGCTTTCCTGGCAAAGCCGGCTCCCCGGACTCCCCACCCTCATCCTGGCGCCCCGATGCGGCCGAGGCAGCACGTGCACAGAACCGCTGTTGGACGACATGAGCACAGATCCTCCAACAGAAGCCGGGACTGTACCAAGTTCAGCCGAATCCGTAAGAGCCGCGCAGAAACACCAGTGTCCCCGGTCTGGGTCCCGAGGCCCCTCAGCTGTGCTGACTCGCCACGCTGACATGATCTGTTCGCCGGCAACGTTTGAAAATGCCAGAGACGGGGAAGGAAGTCACCCGGGTGAGCGCGGCCGTCCAACAGCACTGACTCGGATCGCACGCGGAGCCCAGGCTGTGCCCCAGCGGGGCCGATGGCACACACAGGTCCTCCCGCCTGCTCCCGGGGTGGGGGGAGCGGCCACCAACAGGGGCCACCGCATCACCGCAGAAATCGGAAGCCGCCGGGGTCCACCCGGAGAGCGGCACCTCCCAGTTCGGGGACGGTTCCCACGGCGGTGCTGTGGGGGGGGGGGGTCTCCTAACGGGACTAGAGAGAACAACTGAATGACCAAGTGTCCGGTGCCACCTGATACCTCCTGGCTGCCCGCCAGCACAGCCCGCCTGCCCAGTCTTCCCTGGGCTCCTCAGGCCCCGTGGAAACCGTCTCCAGGCTGCGCGTGCGTGTGCGGGTGTGTGTGTGCGCATGCGGGGGTGTGTGTGTGTGTGTGTAGCTGGGGGGGGACTGGAGGCCACACAGAAGAGCCTGCTCCCCTCACCCCCCTGACCCCTGGCCCTCACTGTCCGCCTGCTCTCCACCCCGGGGGGGAGGGCCACTGGGCTGTCACACGGACACATGTTCTATGGGACACGCTGTGGCTTTGGCCACCTGGTCGCACCAGCCCAGCTCGGTCCCCCTCACCGCACTAAAGCCTCCCCAGGCCTCCTGACCTTCCATAACCTCACAGCCTCGTGCTTAGGATGGTAACAGAATGTTCCACAAAACCATGCAGAGAGCCTCCCACACACGGTGGCTTGGGCATAGCTTCCACGACACTATTTTCCTGTCCCCCCCCCAAGCGTAGCTTCCTCAGAATGCGTTGCTATGCGGCCAGACGAAGTAAGTTTCCAACAAAGGAGGCCCTGTCCCGGGGCTAGCGCGGCGTCCGTGTCACAGACGCGTCCTGGGGACACGTGAGCTCAGTGCCACCACGCAGCAACTCAAAGGCTGGCATCTGAAAAGGCGTTTCCAACCTGCCAGATGAGGCAGTGAAGCTCCGAGACTCTGCATCCGTCATGGGCTCGGCGCAGNTTCGGTTACTTCTGCTCTCGAGGAGGCTGGACTTGGAACCAGCAGAAACAAGCTGTTTTACTGCCTTTACAGACGCTGCAAATTCTGAGAAACAGATGTCGCAGGAAAGTCGGTCATAAACAACGAACCAAAGAGGTGCTATTTATTAATGACAACAGACTCTCTCCACGGAACGGCACGTGTCACTTCCATAGCGAGAGTACCTGAAAAGAGTCGAAGTACAGAAAGAGCCATTGTGTTCAGTGGAGATGTGGGTGACGGGCCACTACACCCGGGCGGCACCGCGACTTCGCCGCAAAGGGCAGCGCCGGCTCTGCAGCGCGGCTAAGAAATGTCAGCTAAAGGAAATCATGACGTGACGAAAACACACGGATTTTGCTACAAGTGTTTTCTTCCTGTAGCCCCCCTCCCCCCCCAGGACATGAAATTGCCAATCAGCGCCGTGTCCTTAGGACGTGGGCGACCAAAGTCTAGTTTGGCGTCATGATGCTAACGTTAGAACTGAAATTTTAAGAAGCATCAACTTTTGCGGTGCTGTAGAAACTGAACAAATTAAAAAAAAAATACAAAAGAGGCACGTTTTCAATCAAGTTAGAAAAAGAAAACCATACAATTTGAATATTCCTTTGATATTTTTATTTTATCCCATTAAACATTTTATAAACCAATCTCAGGATAGGTCACTCCCTCTGTCCTCTTCATTGATGACAGATTCTACCGCCTGCCCAGCATACTACACACTGCAGAGCGGCACGGACAGATTTGTGAGGTTTTCCTGGAATGCGTAACCCACGCCCGGCCACACTCACGTGGAGGCCACCTCTGTCCCTCAGGCAGACCACCAGACTCGAGCACACACACACCGCACACTCACACCACGCCAGGTACACACACACCAGTCATCACACCAGATAAACACACTCCACACACACATCACACCAGATATACACATTCCACACACATCACAGCAGATACACACATACCACACACACTCCCGTCATGCCAAATGAACACACACCACACTCACACACACACCCTGCACGCTCACATCACACCTGATATGTACCCCCACCCACACACTCGGCCACCCGCCTCACCCAGGGTTTCCCACTTCCCAGCCTCAACACCACCTCCCCGTGAGGCCCCCTCCCTCATCTGCACACACCCTGCCCGTGATCACTGCACACACGCACACACATACACAGTCATTTCTCTGCCTCCCTGGCAGGTCACTGAGGACAGCCCTGCCCGTGTGTCCCCACGGGTCACCACCTCACGGGGGCCCGGCGCCGTGTGTTGTGTGATGCCGATGCGCTGGCTCTACGCCAGGAGGCCTGGTACCACAGCAGGAGCCTCGCGGTTAGCGGGTGCAGGTGTGTGCTGATGTGTACCTGTGTGTAACCCTCACAACAGCTCAAAGGGTAAATATGGTCCTCGCTTCACAGATGGACTCGGCAGGCGGCTTCGCACAGGACAGCTCCCAGTCACAGATG
>NW_027529175.1:6206574-6222616 GCF_008692635.1 Crocuta crocuta
CTGGAAACCTGGGCCTCTGAGCCGCCCGCCCGCCCACGCCCGGTCCCGAAGGCCCCACAGCCCCAGGCCCGACCCAGGCGCAGGGGTGCATGCGGACAGCCACAACACTCCGAAATCGGTGAGAGGACTTTCTGTTAAACAATAATTAAGCAGCCAAGTACAGCCACTGTGTCTGGATCTTTCGTTCTGAGGACTCGCACCTCATTTGTAAGAACGTCCTTACAAACACCACACTGGGGCAGGCCACCTTGCGAGGCTCTGCAGGTTTTATAAATGATCCTTCTCCTCAGAACGCAGCTCTCGTGACCCAGAGCCCCCGCCCCCCACGCACCCCGTCGGCCCTCGGCCTGCCTCCGGCACCCCGCCTCCACGCGTTCAGTTCCTCAGGGTGTCTTCTAATAACATTTCAAGGCTGTTTCAACGGCCACTGGTCCTGGTTCAAATATTACAATTATTACAAACTCAAAAAAATGTTCTCATGTAATAAGGTCCTTTCCCCAAATGGCCTGAAATGTTGCAACGAAGTTTGGGAGCTTTGCCAATGACAGATATAATTCCCTTGTGCTTCCTTTCACAGGGAGGGTGGCCGTGGTGACTGGCAGCTAGCCCTCCCGTAAGGGTGATGACCGACAGGCCACCACATCCCGGAAGTGTCACAGGAGATGCCCGCAGACAGCCGCTGGGGCTCTACCGTCTGTGATCTCCCCGCCAGGTCCGTTCTGTCGGTTCCACGGTGCTCACTGCGACCCGCTCGACTGGATTCACTCCCCAGTCACGACCGTGAGAGACACCGTGCCCACTGCCAACCAGCTGTGCATCCCAAGTTCCTGGACGAAACTGAGCACAGCGCACACAGCGGCCTCGCGTCCAATGCGAGGGGGACTTCATGTGTGTCACCAGGGTGGCCTATGTGTGTGAATGCGTGCACGCGCACACACACACACAAATGGGGCGGGTCGTGCCGGGTGGAGCGTGCCACTCAGCAGGGCCCCCGCACACCCCTAGGAGGCCGACAAGGGGCCAGAACAGAAGCAAGTTCACAATCAAGGGGATCAAGGGCATAGCCTGACATCCTGGGCCAAAGTCTGAGCCTTCCGTGTGCTCTGGAGGCAGGTGACACCGAGGCCGAGGGAGGAGTCATGCCCCGCGAGCCCCTGCGCCCACCCAGAGGAGCCGGAGCGACAGGGGCCGCCCCGGCGGGCTGGCGCCACGAGGTCCGAGCAGGCAGCACCTGTGCCGACTCCCGCACGATCGTGTGCGACGGGAACACTCTCAGCACACGCTCAGCCCACGTCCGCTGAAGGAACCTGAGCTCCAGAGCAGGGCGTCAGCCCACCGCTGCCACGGGGCCCCAGGAATACCACACAGACGGGTGATCACTGCCCCTGGCCCGCCCGCGGCCCGCCCAGGCCCGCACGCCGCTCTCTGACTGTTCCGGACGTCGTGCCCCCGGCACCTGCACATCCCCTCCACACGGCGCGCACGCCCCACGGGCTGGGGGCAACGCCACTCCGCCCCGGCCGAGACCGGCCCTCGCAGGGCACGGACAGCAGCGTCCCGTGCCCCGGCGCCTCGGGACCAACGCCTGCTTCGGTTGGAGAACGGGAGCCGGGCGAGCACCTGCTGGACCTCCGGTAACTCACGCCCAGGGTCCTCCGAGTCACAGCAGCTGGGGAAGCGGCGTCCTGGGCGAGCCTCTAACTGAGGGACTCTGCACGGACTGGGCGTGGCCACCCAGAGCCAGAAGACAGTTTGCGGGTGTGACGGGGGAGAAGGGCGCAGTCACACGGAGGCCCCTGGGGAGGCAGAGCTGGCCACGGGCCCAGATGGTTCCGCAGAGCTCGGCTGAGTGCTGGCTCCGGCCCCGCGGGAGCACTCCAGCAGGTGACCCCCCGTGACCGCCCGGGGTGGTCAGATGGGCAACGAAGGAGAAGCAGGGAGTGACCTGCTGGCCTGTGACTGCTCCACCACGGACCCGAGGCCTGACTGCAAGGCTATGGAGATGGCCCATGTCCCTGGTGACCTTTGGGGACTCTGACCCCACTGGCGGTCACCCTTCATTCACCATGTGCCCTGGAGACCTCCACAAGGCCCCTGCTGACCACAGACTGTCCCTCGGCCCTGCATGGTGTGACCGGCAGCTGAGCATCAGCTCAGAGCAGGGAGGGGGCCACACAGAGATGACAGGCTAAGTGGCCTCCGTGGATGGGAGGAAAGAGCATGCCGTGGAGAAGTGCAACTGGTTTTCAACCTCTCTGCAAGCGTCACAGGTCATCTCCTGCAGCATACGTGTCGGGGAGGTGATTTTCCACCACAATGTCTCCAGCGTGGATAAGCTGTGGCCTGGCACCGCCCCCACATGACGCCTACCCAGGAGAGGCTGGAGGGAGGTACAGGGGACAGACGGACGGACGCTGTGTGAGGGCCGACTGCGCGCATGCACGTGTGGGAGCGGTGGGACCTGAGGGCCCTCTCCCACCTCAAGGCCACAGGCCGGCTCGCTGCACACAAAGATAGGCTGGAAATTTCGATTTTTACATGATCACGACCTGAGTCAAAGTCAGACGCACAACTGACAGCCACCCAGGCGCCCCCAGAGTGTCTCTTCTTAACTCTGGGGACACATCCAGAGTAAACAGCACCCATCCCCTGTTGGGCCCATCCTAACCGAGTCCCAGGACCAAGCCCGGGGGGTGGGGTCCCGGTCTGCCTGCCCCACGCACATGCAGGGCCCGTCTGTCTGTCTGTCCAGCCCTGTGGCGCCCAGCAGATGCCTGAGGATGCTTGCAGGAGGAACTCCCCGCCCGCCAGACTCCACCACCCTCCTCACCCTCTTCCGACCCGAAGGCAGACCCGCCTCCCGCGCCCGGCTTCCGGCACCAGCCAGCCCGCAGCACGCCGTCCCCAGAAAGACTGAGTGAGCCCCCGAGGGTTCTGGCCCTGGCTCTTCCCGTGTGACCTGGGCCCCGTGCGCACCTGTGCGGCCTCTACACCCCTCAGACCCCGCGCAACCCTGGGCGAGCGTCCCCGTCCCGTGACGGGGCCTGCAGGGCCCGGCAGCAGCGGGCCACTGGCGTCAGGGCAGATTTCCGCTCCAAGCATCTGCTCGGTCCGACCCCACCTGCTCCAAAGGCCAGTCGGCGCCCCCACCCTGGGATCCACGCCCTCATAGGTGGCTGTCTCTGCAACGGGGACAGTAGTGAGATCACCCCCAGGGCTGCGGGGAGGGCTTCCTGAGGCAGGGAGCAGCCCGAAGGGTCCGGGTCCCGGCGGGACGGGACGGGACGGGGAGGCCCACAACCCAAGACTCTGTCTCCCACCGATCAGGACTGGGAGCTTGGGACCAGAAGGGAGAAAGACAATTAACTGCGACTTGAAGGTGCAAAAGGCCTGAGAAGCAGCCCCTGGAGAGCGAGTGTGTGTGTCTCTGGCTGCATGTGGACAGCACACCTGTCCCCCTGGGCGCAGGAGCCTGAGCAGGGCAGAGGAGAGGCTGGAGAGGGCGTTCTGGCTCTGTGTGTGAACAGACCCAGGCCCGGACTCACGCCTGGCTGCCCACGTGCGGCACACACCTTGGGAGCCAAGCTGCCACACACGCCAGCACCGGGCCCCAGCCTCCCCGTGTGACAAACTTCAGGGCGGGTCCCCAGCAGGACGCAAAGGCGTCGAGCGCCGGGCTGACACGGACATGCCTCCCACCACACGAGAGGCACCTGCCATCTGAGCCCAACCTCGCCAAGCACCCGTTCAAGAAAATTCTCTGAAGGATTTTAACAGGACAGAGTCTTACAACAGGATATTCAAATGCCTGGAATACAGATGAATCAACACACTTGCAAGAACCAGGAAATGCCGACGTTCTCCAGGGAAAAGACGGCGCACGCCCGAGCCAAGGTGACCCAGATGCTGGAGGCGTCGGGTAACGACTCTGAACTCATCCTTGCAACCCTGCTCGGCGAGGCGCAGCTGATATTCCTGAGATGAACAGAGAGACAGAAGTACTCGTGAGAGAGAAAGACACCACTTGAAGGAAACAGATGGAAAATTTAGCATTGAAAGTATAGTATCTGAAATCAAAAGTCCACTGAGTGCTCAGTAACCGAATGGTTACGATACAGGAAAGTCAAGGAGATTGAAAATAGGTCACTGCATTCTGAAGAACAGAGAGAAAAAGTATTTTTTTTAAACTTTATTTTGAGAGAGAGAGACTGAGCACAGGAGAGGGGCAGAGAGAGAGAGAGAGAGAGTCTCAAGCAGGCTACGCACCGTCAGTGCAGAGCTGGACGTGGGGCTCAAAGTCAGGGCCCTGGGATCCATACCCTGAGCTGAAACCAAGAGTTGGACGCTCAACTGACTGAGCCCCCAGGCATCCCAAGAAAAAGTATCTCAAAAATGCAGAGGGAACTGTGCTTCTGAGATGATGGACTGGGTTCCCTTTTCCCTGTGCCTGCCACCGAGTCACGCATGACCCACAGCACGACTCTGGAAGGTAAGAGAAGAAGGGAGGCTCTGGGGCCGCGGGACCCAGGGAAGGAGATGGTGCTGAGTTCCCTGCGTTCTCCTTCTGCCTCACTCATCTTGTTGAAGAACCCAGCAACTCGGAAATGCCAACAGGCACCCGCACAAAACTCCAATAAAAGCCAGAGGACCAGGGAAAGGACAGAAGAGCAAGAGAGGAAGCTTCTAGACCAGAAGAGCTCTAGGCCAGGAAACACACTGGCTCTACCCAGCCACATCCCAGCAAAGGCCGACTACGAGCCTGGACTTGCACCCCTAGGGGCGTTAATGAGGTCCCTCAGTGCTCCTAGCCAGGGTGATGGGTGCAAAGCCTAAGTAGGCGTCTGGAACAGTCATCCAGCCGGCTCATAACCAGCCTCATTCCCCGTGGAGACGGAAAGGGAGCTGGACTCGAACCCTCACCCGGCGGGAGCCCTGTGCCCTCGGCCTCCTTGCTGGGATGGTGTCAGAGGAGACACAGCGGGGAGGGAGACCTTTCACCACCACCCAACTCCACCCAACCAGGTTATTGGGGAGCCTGTAAGGAACAGTCACGAGGCATCCCTCCCCTCCCAGCCCAGGAGGCATCAGTGGAGAGCGGGGAAGAACTCCCACAGGCAGCAGTGAGCCCTCCTTGGTTGCCAACAAGGCCAAGTGGAACTTGGCCTTCTAATCCCCACCTGGCAGTAACTAGCCACCTCTTCCCAGATGGAGCGGAGTCAGAGAAAGGCAGCTAAAAGAGAAGGTTAAAATAAGATCCAAAATCTCACATCATACAAGAATGTCCGCTTTCAATAAAAAATCAGTCACCATGGTAAGAGCCGGGAAGTTCTACAAATGACTGGGAAAAGACAGTCGCTGGAGGCCAACACTGAGATGGCACGGATGCTGGCGAGCGCTTCCGAGCAGACGAGAATGTTCCCCAAGCAATTCACACGAGAGCCAATGAAGGCCTACAGAGACTCGGCAAGGGAAGGAAAGATAGAAAAAGTAAACCAGACAGAAATTTGAGAACTGAAAAACAAAAACACAATAACCAAAACAGAAAGCAGGGGGTAGACTCGACCACAGAATGGAGGGGACAGAGAAAAGAATCAGTGAACTGAAAGACAAAACGATAGAAATTACTCAGTTTGAACAACAGAGAAAAATAGTTTTTAAAAAGTGAACAGAGCCTCAGGGGCCTGTGGGACCATAACCAAAGATCTCATGTTCATGTCACCGGTGTCCCAGAAGTAGAGAGAGAGGGGGGCTGAAAAAGTATTTAAAAATAATGGCTGAAAACTTACCAGCTTTGGCAAAAGACGTAACTTACAAAGAAATCCAAACCAAGACACATCATAGTCAAGCTTCTGAAAGTCGCAGCATAGTCAAAGAAAAGAATCCTAAAGTCAAATCCTAAAGAGAGAAACAGCAATGTGCCTATAGAGGGAAAAGCAACCAAGTGACAGGGGATTTCTCAGCAGCAAGCATGGAGGACAGACGTGGCACAATATTCTTCCAGTGCCAAAAGAAAAGAGCTGTCAACTCAGAATCTTATACCCAGCAAAGATATCCTTCAGGAATAAAGGAGAAATCAAGACATTCTCAGCTGAAGGAAGACCAAGAGAACTTGCTGCTAGCACACCTCTCCTAAAGAATGGCTAGAGGAAGTAGAAAGGAAAAAATAGAAGGCTCCCTGAAAAAAAGAAAAAGAGAAAGAACATGGTGAGCACAGATACAGGCAAATGCAACAGAGGGGGAGAGCACACAAGCTGGGGAGGAGCAGAGAGAGAGAGGGAGACACAGAATTTGAAGCAGGCTCTAGGCTCTGAGCTGTCAGCATAGAGCCCGACTCGGGGCCCCGTGAGATCATGACTTGAGCTGAAGTCGGACACTTAACTGACTGAGCCACCCAGGCACCCTCCAACAGAATTTCTTCTTTTCTTGACCTTCTTAAATGATGTTTGAGGGTTGAAGCTAAAATTGTAACACTAATGTGGTTCTAAATGCCTGTGGAGGGAAAAATCAAGGCACTCATATAATAAAACAGAGGAGAGGAGGGTGATGCAGAGAGGTAAGCTTTCTATACTTTACCCAAACTGGTAAAATGACAGCACCAGCAAACTGGGGCAAGTTACATTTACGTAAACCGACCACTCAGAGGCTACACAAAGAAACGCATTAAAAAACAATACAGATTGGGGTGCGTGGGTGGCTCAGTCAGCTGAGTGTCTGACTATTGATTTTGGTTCAAGTCATGATCTCATGGTTCATGGAATTGAGTCCCTCGCTGGGTTCCGTACTGACAGCATGGAAACGGCTTGGGCCTCTCTCTCTCCTCTCTCTGTGCCTCTCCCCCTATTTGTGCATGTCTGCATGTGCTCTCTCAAAATAAATAAACATTAAAAAAGAGTAATGTGGACTGTGTTCACATCAGTAGCACCTACACTAAAATCGGAACAAAAACAATGCAGACATTTTACCACAATATAAAACTAATAAAAATGTACATATAAATCAAAACCTAATTCTAAAAAAATGAAGTAATCCACAGGAAGGAAGGAAAAAGAAAACAGAGAAATGAAAATCATAAAGAAAAATAGAAAACAAAAAATAAAATGGCAGATTTAAACCCTAACATCAAAATTTACATTAAGAAGACAGGCGTTTAAAAACATGACTTAACTGTATGTTGTCTAAACTCACTGCAAATGTAACAATGGAGCAGGTAGAAAGTAAAAGGATGGAAAAGACACATCATGCAAACGTTAATCAAAAGAAAGTAGGAGTGGCTTATTAATACATAAAGTAGATCTCAGAACAAAGGCAATCACCTGAGACAGACAGGCATGTTACATAATGAAAAAGGGTCAACCCCAAACGAAGACACAGCAACCCTGAAGCTGTATGCATCAAACAACAGAGCGGGAAAACACATAAGGCAAAACATGCTAGAACTCCAGGGCAAGATAGAGAGGCCCACAATTACACAGGGGACTTCAACAACGGACAGAACAATGAGACAGAAGATCAGCAAGGACTTTAGGAACCAACACCATCATCAACCAATAGGATCCATCACATTTCTCCAACACTCCCCCCCAACAGTAGCAGAATACACAGTCTTCCAAGTGCCCATGGAACAGACACCACCACGGACTACATCACTCCGACCCGCTCCTTTATTCTTGCACTACTTCAAACTCTGGGGGGTGTAGGCAGGCTTGTGTGAAACTGGTCAGAGAGAAAGGAAACAGATCAATTTCTGATGCCGAAGGCCAGTCTGCACACGGATGTGCTATTTCTCAGAGGGAGGATGGGCTTTCTGCTTACAGACCAGGGCACGGTGGGACCAGAACCCGAGCGGGTGTGCTCCCCAAACCGCGGTATCGGTTTTTCCAGATGACTAGATTGGTTCGCTTGCTTGTTTTGAAGGATAGAATATTTTTATCCTCTGCATCAGCTGCTTTTACAATACATCACATGGTTATTCCCTCTTCACAAATAATGATTGAGAGCAGGGTCAGCAAGCTGCAGGCCAAATCCAGCCAGCTGCCTGCGTTTATAAATAAAGTTTTATTGGCACGCAGCCACATGAATTCATGCACACACCATCTGTAGCTGCTTTCGTGCTAAAACAGCAGAGCTGAGGGACTCTGACCCACAAAGCCTAAAATATTTGCTATCTGGCCCTTTACGAAAACGTTGGTGGCACCCGACTTCAGTTCAGGTCATGATCTCAGGGTCTGCGAGTTCGAGCCCCGCGTCCGGCTCTGTGCTGACAGCTTAAAGCCTGGAACCTGCTTCAGATTCTGTGTCTCCCTCTCTCTGTCCCTCTCCTGCTCCTGCTCGGTCTCTCTCTCTCTCTCTCAAAAATAAATAAACAAACATAAAAGAGAAAGAAAATGTTTACAGACCTATCTTAGAACAACAAGTAAAAGTTAACCTTGAATAATCTCCGAAAAATTACAGTTTTTATGACCATATTTGGCCACTGACAGGAACTGTGGCCAGGACCGGGGAGACGCTCTGGGCAGGCCGGCCGCTTTCTGACATCTGCCGAGACGGCGAAGCCTGTGCACATGCTCCTATGGAGGCACGTACCCAAATCGGGACTCTTCTTCCGTGAAATAGGCAGGCAGCGTTGCCATTCGTTCCCTACGCAGAGATACTGAGGTTCCTCATAGCACAACGGGCAGGTCCCGGGCTTTATCTAACCTGACCATCTGCATTACTCGTGGCTTCGTAACGGGGCGGGCGTAAGACTTCCAGCACACCCCGGGTGGGCACCTGACAGACGGTGCCGCCCTTCAGGACTGTGGACAACTGGTGGGCTTTGCACGAACTCTCCCACCTCCTAGTCACTCCCCGTGGCTTCACACGTGCTCCCCTCCAGAGATAAAAGCAAGGGCTCTTAAGAGCAAACAGAGCTAGAAATCACTACTGGGAGCCTCTCCCCCAGCTCTTCCTGCAGGGGTGGTGGGACCTGCGGTGTCTGCACCGCCGCCCCTCTCACTGCTCGGCGGGGAGCGCCCAGAGAACGGGATCAGGGATGAATCCAGAGGACACGGAATTCTGCCCTCCAGGAGGATGCAGGGGAGAAGAGACAAACACAGAAATGTAAAAAGCCAAACTCAGGACACAAAGCAGAGAGAAGGAACTAGCAGAGAGGGACACACCAGGCTACACAAAACTCAAAAGAAAAGGACTGCTGTAAGGCAAAGCACCAGCAGGCCAGGCCTGGAAGGAAGGTAAGATTCGAACCTGGGAACAGGAAGGAAAAGCATCTGGGAGAGAAACGGTGCTGAAGCAGAGGGCAGCAGGTGGGGTGGGTACCACGGGGTCAGACCTGGAAGCCTTGAAAGCAAACCCAGCAGCGGCAACAGGAAGCCCATGCGGCCAGTGAGCGAGTGGTACATGTGGGAGAACCTTCTAGAAGAGTAGGCACCAGTGCAGGTACGACCAGCCAGCTGCCTGCGCGGGGCCTGAGGCACCACGGCTGCTTTAGCAGGGCTCCAGGTGCTTTCCAGACTTCCAATCGCACAAGCTGCGGTTCCACCATCACAAGAATGTTCTAAGGAGGTGACACAGTGAACGAGAAAGACGGGAGACAGGTGGGCGAAGCCCGGAGGCGGGAAGTGGCAGGAAGCGTCTGAGCCAGTGGTGGGGACGGCAAGACCCTGATACAGCAGCCGGCTGCCAGGCCCCCGGGCCCCCGAGTGAAAAGCCGAGAAGCTGCCGCTGGGGACTAGCATCGGAGATGCTGGCTGTCTCGGGCGTGGAATCAGGGGTCATTAGAACCTTGGAACCACAGCTCAAGAGAAGTCAGGATGCAGAGACAGCATCAGGACCACACGATGCTGATCACGCCGACCATGAACTCAGGGTAAGACTGCAGGTGAGGCTCATGAAACAGCAATGCCAAGGGCAGGGACCAACTACCTTCTGTCGGAAGGTGTGTGATGCAAAAATCTGGACTGTTGAAGAAGAATTAATTGGGGGGTGGGGGTGGGAGTAAAAAGTATCAACAGCATCTTAATACACAAAGAAAATATTATCTTCTAAAGGATGAAAGACAGTGCCTTAAATACGCATGTTTTTCCTTGAGATAACTGATCAGATATGAGATTGATGGGTCAAATAATGTACCATTTTAAAAACTATTTTCAAAATATTGTCAGATTAACTTCCCAAAGCAGCTCACACACTCGTCACAAGCGGCTCCGTTCTTTATGGTGTTTTGGCTTCAGGATCTACCCGGATGCTCATCACCCGCCTTGAGTTGTTTGCTTCTGTGAATGGCTTGTATGTATTGTTCCCAATGGATTTTTTAAAATCAATTTTTATATGTTTAAATGTTTCCTTGGGGCGCCTGGGTGGCTCAGTCGGTTGGGAGTCTGACTTCAGCTCAGGTCATGATCTCACGGTTCATGAGTTTGAGCCCCACGTCGGGCTCTGTGCTGACAGCTCGGAGCCTGGAGCCTGCTTCCAATTCTGTGTCTCCCTCTCTCTCTCTGCACTCCCCCAATGCATGCTCTGCGCCTATCTTTCTCAAGAATGAAAACATTAAAATTTTTAAAAATATTTTCTTAATTTTACTCCTCTATCATATTTGTTGCAAATATCACTCATCCCCATCGTTTTTTAGATTACAGAGTCTTACCAAAATATTTTAAGGTTTTTATTTATTGAAGTAATTCAGATTTTTCTGTATATTCTGGAGTCCACCTTGGATAGGGAGGTCTTCCCACATTCCAACACTATAATTTCTCTTCTGTTTTCTTGGACTAATTTTCTTCATGAAAATCTTTAATTCGTCCAAGTCTGATTTTGAGGAACTTTTAGAGTATCAACAAATAAAAAGGGCATTTGTGATGTTCATGTAATGAACCACTGCACAGCAAAGAAAAATCACGTCTTAAGATCTGTGCTTTCCGGGGCGCCCGGGGGGCTCAGTCGGTTGGGTGTCCAACTTCAGCTCAGGTCATGATCTCACGGCTCGTGGGTTCAAGCCCCGTGTTGGGCTCTGTGCTGACAGCTCAGCTCAGAGCCTGGAGCCTGTTTCAGATTCTGTGTCTCCCTCTCTTTCTGATCCTCCCCTGCTCACACTGTCTCTTTCTCTCTCTCTCAAAAAAAAATTAAAAAAAAAAATTAAAAAAAAAAAAAAGACCTGTGCTTTCCTAGGCCAGCTTTCTGTTCCTAAATACACACCCAAGAGAAAGGACAGTACATGCCCCCAAAAGGACGTTTACACAAATGATCAGCATCTTTTTCATACAACCAAACACTGGAAATGGTCCCAAAGTCCATATGGTGAATAAACAAACCGGTTTACTCATATAACGCAGTATTACTTTGTGATAAGGAAGAGCTGACCATTGATACGTGATGAGTTGAAACAAGATTAAGGGAGATGAAGAAGCCAGAGACAGGAAAAGCACGTATCTCATGATTCCATTTATAGGAAATTCTGTTAGAGGTCAAATCCATTCCTGGTGATAAAGCAGGGCAGAGACTGAGGGATGGAGCACGGAGGAAGGTTCTGGGGCAACTAGAATGTTCTATATCCTGATAGGGTGATGTTTAGGTGGATGCATATGTTGATCAAAATTCCCCAAGCTATATCCCTAAATGTGTGAATTTTACTGTGTGCAAATTATACCTCAATAAAGTTGACCTTGAATTTTTTTTATGTTTATTTATTTTTGAGAAAGAAAGAGAGAGCACAAGTCAGGGAGGGGCAGAGAGAGAGAGAGAGAGAGACAGACAGGATGTGAACCAGGGTCCAGGCTCCCAGCTGGCAGCACGGAGCCCGACACGGGGCTCGAACTCACGAACCATAAGATCATGGCCTGAGCCAAAGTCTGACGCTTCACTGGCTGAGCCCCCCAGGTGCGCCCATAAAGTTGACTTTAAAAAGTCAGATTTTAAGTGAGTAAATAGAAAACTATAGAAAACCATAGAAAACATTCTGCACTATATTTCCCCAGCTTTTCTTTCATGCATATTCACATAGACAAAAACACCACATAGTATTCACTGCCTAAGCGTGAGACGAAGGGTGATTTTTGTGTGAGTGCCTTTCCGTCGGTGTTTTCTAGATTTTAAATTTTCTTTAAGTGTCTGTGGCTTGCCTACGTTTTGCCTGGCACTCCACAGCCAGTATTAATTAGAGACACGCTTTGTAAATACAGCAGTGACCTGACCAAGGAGCTCAGCACCAGCCTTGGGGCATTCCAGGTGGCCCCGGCCCTGCCCACCCCCCACCCCAAACCCCCGACACACACAGACACACACACACACACACACACACACACACGTTTCTGCCAGCCCCGACCCTAAAAGACCACATTCAGAGTCTGGGGGTGTAAGCCGGCTACAGCTACAATCTGTTTCAAGTTCAACTAGCACGACCCCCTTTGACACAGGAGGCCTCTGCCGGTTTCCTGTTTTCAGTCGGCTCCACTTCCGGCCAGGCTGGCACCCAGGAGCCCGACTCTCACAGCGCCCTCGGGGGCGGTCCGCTCGGAGACCAGATAACTCTGCGCCTCCGATTTACTCGTCCCCACCTCGCTCTCCAACACCGAGCCGCGGAGGCCGGGGCACGTGCCTGGACCAAACAACCGGCTCCCTCCTGGACACCTTCCGCCTCTGGGAGCAATCAGTTCGCGGCTTCCAGTTTTCACGCTGAAAACAGGAGCGATATTCTCAAGACACAAGAGGATCGGGTGAAATTACCTAAGTGGCCGCACGGGGCGGCCCTGGCTCGGCTCCCTTCTCTGACCTCTCCCTTGGGCCCTCCGGACCCTACCGACCTCCGGTATGCGGTCACCAGCCACGGGCCTACTTCCCTTTGGGGGCGCAGAGAAGTGAAGAAAAGCCGACGGATTGGCGCAACAGTTTCTGCAAAGCTCACCCCGTGCGGCGGCTGGTGTTGGAGAACAGCGTCGGGAACAGGCGTCTTCCTGCAGGAAGTCCACCAGCCAGGGCTCCCGCAGCCCAGGCCCCTCCAGGGAGAAGGCTCCAGATGAACTCACAGAGCGCCTTCACCCTCTGTGGATGCAAAACAACAATGCTCCCAAGAGAGAGGACCGGCAGCCGTGGAAGTGAGCCGCCGGCGGGAGCGAGCAACCCAAGGGGGCACGGCCCCCACGCAGGCCCAGCCACCGACCTCCGGAAACCATCAGCCGCCGGCAGACGGTGCCGGCGCTAAATCAGGCAACGCAGGGCTCCCCACCGGGCAGCCCACAGGGGAGGGGTCTTTCCAGTGTCCACGCGGCGCTGAGGCTTGACAGGGCCACACTGCCAGTGGCTGGTGGGGATCGAGCTCGTGTTTGGACCGCCAGCGGGGCAGTTACTTAGACGCCCCATAGCCGGGTCTCTTCGCGTGTTAAGTTTGGGAACAGCTGCCTGGCCGGGGCTGTGTGTGAACATGACACACGCGGAAGGAACAGCAGCGCGATGGCCACATGGAAGGGCCACATTCTCGAGCCTGGAAACGTACAGAGATGCTCAAAGCCCTCGGGGCGGGGCCGGGCACCTCCCTGTAGCGTTAGAGACCCAGAGGGAGACATGGGGCCCTGGTGGGTGGTGCCAAGAGGCGCAGGGTGATATCTGAGGCAACACATTTCTCCCAAAGGGACATCAGTAAGATCACACAGGAGTGAAGACTCAGACACCTAGCCAGACAGGCTCTCTGCGGACGGTGTTTCTGGTGACCCCACGGCCGGAAACCAAGTACTGATCGTGGGTTTGAGGCCACCCTTGACCTCGGCCCTGCCTGTTTTGGCTCTACCCACACCCCTCCTCCAACCTGGGAGCCTCAGAGCCTCAGCATCAGGAAGCGCCCGGGGCACCCCAATTCTGCCCCAGGGAATCCCCACCTCTGCCATCCCCACCCCCACCCCCAATGATTAAAACAATAAATGGCTGCGTCTTNGCTTCCTCTGTTCACTCTCCGCGGATCGTTTAAGAATGTTGAGCTCGATAAAGCCCTCACGGTGAAAGAGGAGTCCCACGTCAGCCCCTGGGGTCCCTTCGGCTGAGATCCACCCCCTGCCTGGTCTTAGGGCCCTTACTCTTCCCACCTGCACGACCTCTCCTCCACGCGCACAGGTCTCTCCTGTGCTCAAGCGCGGCCACCTAAGTGATGGCTGCTGGCCCCACCCCTACCCACCATCTGCCACCACCCAGCCGGGTCTTCTCCTCAGACATACACGCCCCCCGCAGGTGCACCCCTCTGGCTTCCTTCCAGGGAAAATGACCCACGGCGGGAGGGACTTAGCCACAGGCACTGAGCTAGGACACCACCGCACCCCCCACCTCCCCACAGGCCCAGGATAAAAACTTGCACAAGACAAATGAATGAAGGGGGCACACCCACACTGCCCCTCCGGCCTTCCTCGGCCTTCCCACCGTCCAACACAGCCCTGGGTAACCCTCCTCCTCCCTCCCGGGATCCAATGACATCTCCCAAGCCTCTGCCCGTCCCTCTGCCAGCAGACAGCTCTGCCAGGGAGCCCCTGGGGAGTGTCCCCTGGGCCGGGTGTGCCCTCTCCATTTTTATCCAAATTACACTTCTCCGAATGGAGAGAGCCTCTGAAGGTCATGCGTCCANTCGGGGAGCGTTTGGAGGGCGCTGGTCCGGGAGGAGGTGGCTTCACTTTGCGCTGGTCTCAGGGTCCCGGTCACAGTTGCCGCGCGTGCATGGAGCTCAGTAGCGCCTCCCTGGCGGGTCGTAATGACAGGCGGGGTCCGGGTGGCCCTTCCTCCCTTGGCACAGAAAATGCTGCCTGGAGCCTCTGGGGGCGGCGGGCAGGCCAGGCCCTCCAGGTGGGCGCAGGGAACCTAGGCCAGTACGGGTGCGCCGTGTGGATGGGCGGCTTGAATCTGCGCATGTGGTCTCCTCTGGGATCCCTCGTTCTCTCCAGAGCTGGCCCTACCTTCCTCCTTGGAAATAAGCTTGAAGGCCTGGACAGGCACCCATGGGAGGTGCCAGCCCTATGCCCCCCCCCCCAAGTTACCACCGTCAGGGCTTACAGACGGAGCTCCAGGATTACCTTGCAGGCCCAGTTCCAGGGTTGCTAGAGGGGAGCAGTTTCAGGCTCTGGGGGACCCGGCAGTAAGGGAAGGAGGGGCAAGCACATGAAGCAGGCATCTCTCAGTGCCCCGCACATCCAGGCCGAGGATAGACTGTCCCTGGGGAGGCATGTCCTGGGCTGCCAGGGCCCAGCCACCCCTATTGCCCGCTGGATTCTGAGCCCTGCCTGGGCTCGGGGCTGCAGAGAGTAAGAAGGGGTCCCACAGGCCCTGCGGCCCCTGCCCCAGGCAGTCAAGGGCAGCCTGCAGGGAAGGGTGCTGGAACCACAGAGCGGAGGGGCCCACAGGCTGGCAGCGGAGGGCTTCCTCCTAGGGGCCTGGGAGAGAGCTGGGCAGCTGGGGGTGGGGCAGGCAGCTAACCCTCCCCTCCTGAGCAGGTCCAAGGACAGGGAGGTGCCCTCCTGACCTCTGTGCCCCCAGATTCTTTTCTTCATCGCTGGCCCAGCTCAACCCTTCCTTCGCTGCGTGGGCGGCCTTCCCTGACCTCCCAGCGAAATGGGCCACCGCAGTCCACCCCAGCAAGGTTCCAGGCCTGCCCTCGGAGCCCATGTGCCCCTCCCCACCCAGCTCTGGAAGGACACAGGCACGTCTCTCCCTGTAGCCATAGCGCTGAGAACAGTCCCAGCACGTAGGAAGCACGAATATTTGTTACATGCATGCGTCTGCCCCAGATTTACCAGCCAAGAGGCTGCCAGGCAAGCTGAGTAACTTGCCTGAAGGCACAGGGCTCAGAAGTGACAGAGGTCTGACCGCGGGGGCCCGGGAGAGCCATCTGCCTCCCTCTCAGCTCTCCCTGCCCAACCCAGCTGCTCCTTGGCACCTGCCAGGAGCCTCCCCTGCAGATGGCGGAAGGGTGGGCCTCACTGCCGGTGCTTGGCACCGTGTAGCCACGTGTCCAGCTTTTACCCCGCCAGCTCCCTGTGATTCACTCCTCACCAGGAGCCCAGCCCTCCCTGCCCCCCCC
>NW_027529175.1:6222744-6225584 GCF_008692635.1 Crocuta crocuta
CCCCGCAGGCCAGGCCAGGTGCAGGGAGAGAGGATAGGGCAGAAGGCGAGGTGAATCCGAGCCCGGCCCTGGCCCTTGGACAAGCCACGCCTGACCTCCAGCCCTGCCTCCCTCCCATGGCTGCTGCTCTGAGGTTCAGGAAATGTGGATGTGACACTTCTCTGGAAAGCCTGCCGCAGAGCCTGTCGGGGGCCAGTGTCCCCACTGCAGCGCATGAAGAAGGCTGGCAGGGCATTCATTCAGGGCCTCAGAAATGCCAGCCTCCCTCCCAGGGCCTCTTTCCATGGCTTCCAGAGACCCTTAATGCCATGCATCAGCCCATGAATTCAGGCCTGTAACCAGAGATGACTGGAGCCCCACCTCTGCGGGGGGCGGGGGAGGGGGGAAACCATAGGATCAACTGCAAAACACTGATGAGGCCTGGAGGACGGACCTTGGATGTGACCGTGTTTGGAGACAGGGCCTCCAAAGAAGTGATTCAGGTAAAACGAGGCCGGATGGGCCCTAACCCAACCTGACTGTGTGCTTCCCAGTGGAAATGTGGGCACACAGAGAGAGCAGGGGAGCTCACACGCAGTGGGTCAGCCGTCCGAGGAGGCCGGTGGTCTACGAGCCAGCGGGGAGGCCCCAGAGGAAAGCAGCACACCAGCACCTCTAGCTTCCAAAGAGATACTGAGAAAAGAGGTTTCTCCTCTTTAAGCTTCGCTCTCCGGGGTAGTTTGCAGCTTGGGCAAGTAGTACGGTGGTGGGGTGCATGGGGGGGGGACTGGAGTTCTGGGCCTGGCGAGGAGGGGCCTGGCCAGGGAGGGACCCCTCACTTGTACCCAGGGGAAGAAGGAAATGCAATGAAGGCCGAGTTATCAGAAGATGCGCTTCCTGCGGCCCGCTGGAGCGGAGGAGGGGAGGGCAGGGGTCAGACCCCACGTCGGTGAGCACACCACTGGGGCCCCAAGGCAGCTGCCAGGCCCCTGCTGTGTGCCAAGTCCCGCTGGGGCCGTCAGGGGCCAGGTCTGAAGGCCCCCAGCAGAACAGCCAACGGGAACCTCCAAAAGGCCAGGACGACCCCGCCCTCTGCCCTCGGGCTGCGCCCCCCCCACCCCCATGGCCTCCTGGCCCTGCACTCATCTCTGTCCCTACAGGCTTGCCTTTCCAGCGCTGGGCCTGGCCCAGATGCTGTGCCCGGAACGTCTGGCTGGGAAACCCCTACTCGGCCTCTCCTCTGCCTCATGTCCCTCCTTTCACGCCACGGGGCCCCCAGGCAGCCCACGCCGGGAGGGCTCCACTCAAGCTGCCCCTTGTACGTTCCCAGCCCCACCCCTGGTGCTGCAACAGCGTGGGGTCCCCAGCCCGTCCGTGGCCTGCTGTGCGCGCGGCTGGACCCAGCCCTCCGCAGGGATGCCAGCGAGGCCAGGGGGCATGACTTCAGCTGCTCAGACTCTGCCTGCCACCTGACCCTGTCCCGTGTCCCAAGCTTGGGCTGCAGACATCCTGACCAGCAGCGGCCAACGCCCACCGCCCTGTGGGCTGGGTCGTCCGTGCCCGAGGCCCGCCGGCCCCTCCTGGCCACCAGCGGGGACCTGGGGCTGGCAGCACCTTCTAGCACCGTCTCCCACAGAGCCTCTGACCTACTTTGCCCGTGTCCCAGAAGCTGCTGGCCTTCTTTACTGTGACACAGCCGCCTGCTTATCTTTCCAGGCTTCCTCCCCAGGAAGTCGGTCATGTGACTTGACACTGGACTGGTGCTGGGTGGGGTGAGAGGGTGCCGGCCCCCATGCCAGGAATGCCGCCCTCTCCCTCCACCCTGAAGGAGGGGCTTCCAACCGCAACCTGTCAGGGCAGATTGCCTCGAAGACACTTCCTGGGCCCCAAGAGGCCTGAACATTCGGAGAATAAGCTGATAATTTACGAAACAGGCATCCTTACGTTGCACACGTGACCCAGACAGTAACCGCTGGAAGTGGGAGTTATTCACCCCACTCCACAGATATAGAGACCGAGACCCACCAAACTAACCTGACCTGCTCAAGTTACACGGAAGGAAAGGGAAACAGAGGGGTGGGTGCTCCAGGGCCCCACTGGTGTGGAGGAGTCGGAAATGTGAGAACAGAAGGCCCACATGAGCGGCAGCCGGCACCCTCAGCAGGCACTGCCCCCACCCCCGCTCCGGACACTCCGGGGGGCCACTCTGTTCCACTCTCCCGGGCATGCAGGGCCTGCCCACCTAGGAGAACTGGAGGCTGGGCTGGAATAGAGGGCGGCTTTCAAGGGGTGGTGGCCACGGGGTGGATCTGAACTGGAAAGGCTGGTGAGGTGGGGCCGGCTGAAAAGAATACCAAAGGCGGGCAGGGATCAGGGCTGCTGGCACGCCTGGAGCTGTGGGGAGTGCCGCGCCAGGGCGAGGGCCCCAAAGGCCAGGCTCGGGCTCCGTCTGGACCCTCTGGGCTCCCCGGGCCTGCCAGGGTGACCGCCTCCACTGGCGGGCTGCCTGCCCTGCTAGCAGGTGATACCGCTGGGAGGGGAGGGAGCATTTCCAGGGAGCCTGGGGACCAGGGGCGGGGGCTCCAGGGGCCAGCGGGGAGCCCGGGAAGGAAACAGGGCTGTGGGGCCCTGAAGGCCGTCTTGCATCCATGCTGTCCCTATGGGGGGCAGACCAGTCTGCTGTCCTTGGGGGGTGCTTTTGGCTCAGAAGCAGATGACCCCCCCCCCCACCGGCCAGGGAAAAGGCTGGCCTCTGTTGGGTGAAGTCTGGGGTCGCTCAGAGCAGGAGATCCCACCCCTCCACCCCTGAAGCCAGAAGGAATCTGGGCATCCCAGTGGGCCTGGGAGTCACCTAAGGTTGT
>NW_027529175.1:6225608-6230172 GCF_008692635.1 Crocuta crocuta
GGGGGGGACACGGGAGGGGGAGGGGAGCTGAGGCAGGGAGGGCCGCT
The DNA here is from genome assembly GCF_008692635.1 of Crocuta crocuta. Lineage (NCBI taxonomy): Eukaryota > Metazoa > Chordata > Mammalia > Carnivora > Hyaenidae > Crocuta > Crocuta crocuta. The sequence continues at coordinate 6,225,656 of NW_027529175.1, forward strand.
TCCTTCCACAGGTGAGCCTGCCTGTCCTGGGCTCTGTGGTCCAGGGTCCACTTCTGGCTGATGCAACGTGGTCTCGGCTCCTTTTAGGGGGTGGGTGGCTGCTTCACTGTCTAGCCTTGCAGACTTGGAGAGAGGTGCCCGGGGAGCTTCCCCCCCTCCCCGAGGGTGGCATCTGTGACCCAGGGAGGAGCCCTGGTGATGTGGAGCGGGAGGTGGGGTGGGGAAAACCTGACCTTGTGCCCGGGACTTCGAGGGACAGAGCAGAAGCTGTAAACTATGATTTTTCAGACAGATAAGGAGAGGCAGGGAGTTCCCTCGGCATATTTGTCTTTTTTTTTTTANTCTTATATGTGAGATCTCTGAAGGAATTGAGAGGGAAGGGCCAGTGATCTGGGCTGGGGGGCTGGGGGAGGGGCACTGGCAAGTCTGTAACCCGGGTAAGGAGGCTGCTGGGTCTGGGGACGGAGGGGGTGGCTGGGGCTGCATCTGGAGCCTGGTGCACGGCCACGGCCATAGGAGAAGCGTGCTTCAAACAAGCCCACGAAAGTGTCAATAACACCTTCTGGAAGAAAGAGGATCTTAAAGGTGAAGAACAAACACACACAGTCTGTGGTCCAGCCAGAGTTTTGCAGCACGGACGCAGATAGAGAACTGAGTCCCAAACACAAACACAAAGGCAGGGAAAGAAGAAAGATCCGTGGAAGCCACATGAGTCGCAAGCCCATCTCAGAGGACCGCTGAAGCCAGCCGCTGTGGAGCCAAGGCCGGCCCCCCAGGTCCCTGTGGGGCAGGGAGGGGACCATCCACGGACGCACAGCCAGGGGGACGTGGGGGAGGCAAAGGCAGGCCGGGACTGGCCCCCGCATTCCGTCTGCAGAGACAGAAGCACGAACACCAGGAGGTGAAAGGGACCAACCTGAACTTGGGGCGTGAGAACGTCTGGACCCGGGGAACGGGGCTGACTGTCAGCTCAGGGCACCTCCTTACCGACGGGGAAGCTGGGGCCATGGCCTCTGAGGATGTGCCGGAATGGCTCAAGCTCGCTGAGCCCTCCTGTGTGCCAGGTACCCAACCTTGCAAGCCGAACTGGACAGGAAGAGGAGGAAAGTTCCGCCTGGTTCTGAGGGCGCCTAGCAGAGGGTCTGGCCTGACCCAGGGGCTCAACAAAGCTTCCTGCGAAAAGGGTGTGGAGCTGAGGTCCATAAGGAGAACGAGGAGACACCGGACTGTGGTCAGGGTGGGAGCTGTCCAGAGGGGGCAGAGCGCGAGGGAGACACAGAATCCGAAGCAGCTCCAGGCTCTGAGCTGTCATATAGAGCCCGACACGGGGCTCGAACTCACAGGTCATGAGATCATCACCTGAGCTGAAGTCGGACGCTTAACCGACTGCCCCTGATTATTTTAAAGAAAAGTTACTTAAGAGACGAGACAGCCAGTGCAAGAAGAACACTCGGACCCTCCTCTGTCCCCCTGAAAGCGGGAAATCGATCTCCCATGTGGAAGGAACGGTCCCTGGACCAGGAGGCAAAGAGCCATCCTCATCATCAGAGATAAGAAATCCAGGGCTGAGAAGGTGGTCCACACCACGCTTGTTACTTCTTGCTAATTGACGCCCCCGGCTCAAAGCGTGTTGAAAATGCCTTACTAACTGAAGAAAGTTACACTTCCGTTTCGTTAATTTTTATTTAAAAATATTTTTAGGGGCGCCTGGGTGGCTTAGTCGGTTAAGCGTCCGACTTNTGGGGGGGACACAGAGTCCGAAGCAGCTCCAGGCTCAGAGCTGTCAGCACAGAGCGCGACGCGGGGCTCAAACTTACAAGCCGTGAGATCATGATCTGAGCTGAAGTCAGACATTTTTAACTGACTGAGTCCCCCAGGTGCCCCCCACACCCCCCAGTTACATTTTCTTTGCCCTGCTGATTCGTCCCAGATTTATGTCTCTGTCTGAAAAGTTTAAGAACTGCCCTCCTTGGCCATTTCCTGAGACCTCAATTTCCTTATTGGGCCTCCGTGCGCACGTCATAAAACTTTGGTGGGGTTTGTTTTTTTTTTTCCTGTTAATCTGTTTCCTGTAAACTTAATTTGTAGTCCAGCTGGAAGGCCATGAAGGGCAGAGGAAGAATTTTTCCCTCAGCACATGAGAAACCAAATTGCGACAGGAAGATCTTTTTTTGTTATGGAAACATCCAAGAAAGCCTCAAACAACCAAACAAAAAGGCAAACAAGGGGGTTAAAGAACCCTCCGTAAATGGTTTCTCAGGTGCCCAGGGTCCCGGGGCTCTGAGCACACGGTGGTGGGAGGTGTATCACGTGGGGCACCTGCTTGCCAGGCGGCCGTTCCCAGGCGAGAGGACAAGGGACTTTGGCAGACAATCCAGGTTTAGGGAAACTTTTGAGGCTTGTTATCTTATCTCCAAAACATACCGGAAACTCCAGCAATGAATAGAGATTAAAACTTGCATCTAGGGGCGCCTGTGGGGCTCAGAGGGTGGTTGAGTGTCAACTTCGGCTCAGGTCATGATCTCACGGTTTGTGGGTTCGAGCCCCACGTCGGGCTCTGTGCTGACAGCTCGGAGCCTGGAGCTGCTTCAGATTCTTTGTCTCCCTCTCTCTCTACCCCTCCCCTGTTCACTCTTTACCTCTGACTCTCAAAATGAAATAAAGACATTTAAAAAAAAGTTCNACCTGTGGGGCTCAGGTGGTTGAGTGTCAACTTCGGCTCAGGTCATGATCTCACGGTTTGTGGGTTCGAGCCCCACGTCGGGCTCTGTGCTGACAGCTCGGAGCCTGGAGCTGCTTCAGATTCTTTGTCTCCCTCTCTCTCTACCCCTCCCCTGTTCACTCTTTACCTCTGACTCTCAAAATGAAATAAAGACATTTAAAAAAAAGTTCTTCTAAAAATTGCATCTAGACCTGGGGCACCTGGGGCGCCTGGGGGGCTCAGTCGGTGGGGCATCTGATTTCAGCTCAGGTCATGATCTCACTGTTTGTGAGTTCAAGCCCCACATCATGTGCTGACAGCTCAGAGCCTGGAGCCTGCTTTGGATTCTGTCTCCCTCTCTCTCTGCCCCTCCCCTGCTAGTACTCTGTTTCTCTCTCTTGAAAATGAATAAACATTAAAATAATATATAAAAAATCACATCTATTAGGAGCGTCACCACACAGCCCAGGAAAGACAGGCTGTTACCACAAAATTCCTGGAATGAGTTGATCTCCCTGCTTCCACAGAGCATCCAAAGGGGTCCTTTTTAGAGGGAAATCCAGATCACATCCAAATCCCTCCCTGCTGCCTCCAGAGCTCTCCTTACTGGTGTACCTCCTCTCTGTTCCTGGCTACTGCTCCCCAGCCAAATCCTCTTCCTGATGTTTCTTGAACAGCCAAGCATGATCCCACCCCAGGGCCTTTGAATGTGAGAGTTCCTCCTCTCTGAACATTCTCAACCTCTCAACCTCAGTTGGTTGCATGGTCTGGATCTCCCTTCATTCCTGTCTCTGCTTAAATGTCAAGCGAGAGCCTTTGGAGGAGGCCATTTCCTTGGGGGAGGAAGACCCTATAACACAAGGAGGGGGCCTGGGGAGAGTGAGACACAGAGCCTGTCAACCCTCCTACGACTGGCCTCCGCCTGCCGGATTCCGAGGGGGCCTGTGGACTGGGCCTCTGGACTGGTCCACCCAGTTTTGTCCACAGGCTTCCTTCCCCATCCCTAGGAGTTAACTCCACCGCACTTCCCTGTCAAGGTCTGGCCTTTGTTTTTGCAGATGTCACAAGCCTGGCCTCAGAGAAGGGCCGAGAGCCAGCGGAGCCTGGCACAGGAGGCAGGTTCGACCTGCCTGCGGCTGCTGGAGAGTCACGGGGGTGGTGAGGCTCTGAAGAGGCGTGCGAGGTGCACATACGGGCCAGGCCAGGAGGGCTGGGAGGCCAGGGGCCTCATCCTTTTCATCTCTGCGCCCTCCGAGCCGATGAAGAGCAGGGGGAAGTGCAGGAGTTCGGTAAGCTTTTGCAAGGGAAGGAAAATGCAAGCACAGCAAAGTCAGTGGAGCAAGTTTAAGTTGAGACAAAGTGGAGTTTCAACCGGGGTTATATGATTGATTAGTGATGTCTGTCACTGGCGGGGGGGGCTCCCCACGGGAGGCTGTGTTGGGGCAGCTCCCTGGAAAGCTCCAGGTCAGTGTCTGGACCTGGCTTTCCTGAGACCACAACAGCCAGGTCAGGACTGAGACCTGAAGGAGCCACTCTCTGAAGAATCGTGGGCAAGGGAAATCAAACTCGTACCCTACACCAAACCAAAGACGATTTGCAGACGGCCAACGGGCACACGAAAAGACGCTCAATATTACGGAAATGTAAGTCAGAGCCACCATGAAATATCCCTGCACGTGCACTGGCATGCTGCAATAAAAAAATGGAAACTCACAGGGGTTGGCGTGGCCATGGAGAGGTTGGGGCCCTCGTGCATTGCCGGGGGGCGGGGGCAGAGTGGAGCAGCTCCTGAGGAAGCGGCTTGGGGGCTGCTCCA